>NC_141540.1:106555000-107155000 GCF_021556685.1 Rattus norvegicus | reverse complement strand
GCAGCAGTGTGCATTACACAGTGGAGACACGGTCTAATTTCTCACTGCACATATGTATTTCAGGGAATGTAAGGAGATATGCATGCTAAGTGATATAATACATGGTATTCACACTTACAGGAGAAAAACCAAACACATAATGAATGTCCAATGCTACCTTTATGGACAACTAGAAAAATGGCAATTACTCACGCAAAAACTGGCCTAACGGCATTATTCATATTCCCAAAAGTTGCTCTGCCCAGCAATTCTCTGAAACAGCTCTCTGCCAGCACTGCAGGGTTCTCTTCTTTGTCAGCTGCAGAGGGGGAAGAAGGTGGGCCTAGGCGACTGAAAAAGAAATTAAAAATGCCAATACAAAAAAATTCTATTTTAGTTCTAAAGGGTAAACAGAATACACTTTACTTCTCTGAAATGTTAAAAACATTTTCTGTTTTATTCCCAAGTAATATTAAAGTTTAATATTAAGTTCATATTCATGAACTTAGTATCCTCAGAGCTAAGCATATAATCTTTCCAATAGGTAGTAACTTGTTTCTAACAGACTGTCCTTTATGCCAGTAAAACACTCAGAGGCTGGGTGTAGTGACATTTACCTTTAACCCCAGCTGGAAGATCTGTGTGAGTTCAGGGGCAGCTTGGTCTACATAAGCAATGTCAGGCCAGCCAGAGCTGCACAGTGAGACCCTGTCTCAAAAACAAAGCAGGAGAATGGAACAGCTCCGATTTGCTCACTTTCATAAACGGTCTCAACATTCATACCAGTACAGGTCTGAGTCAGTACAGGCCCAGAGAAAGCATCTGTAGCCATCCCCTATGTAACTACAACTGGGGGCAAATAAAAACAGCTGAAAATATATCCAGAGAGAATCAGAATTAAAAATGAAAAAGTTTAAACTAATAAGAATAGTTGCATATAGAGACATTTTCAGTAGCAAGTATGTTTTGTCCATATCTTGAAACAACATTTTATGCTTTTTTTGCAACACACTTATATGTTGCACTGGGATTACACCAGAAAGATACAATTTATGATCTGGCATCCACAGTGTCTGTTTCATTTTTCCTTTCCTTTTATTGAAGGTTTTTCCCTCTCACACAGTATACCCTGGTTATGTCTCCCCTCTCTGTACTCCTTCCAACTCCTCCCTACCTCCCCTCCCATCCGGACACACCCCCTTTCTGTCTGTCTCTCATTAGAAAATGAACAGGCTTTTAAGGAAGAATAACAAATACAACATACTAAAACAAAATCTAACACACTGAGATTGGGCAAAAGAAACGAAAAAAGAAAAAGGGATAAGAAACATGCTCATCTGCAAACTCAGTAATCTCATAAAAACACTAAACTGGAAGCCATAAGCAAAGGACCTATAGGGTAAAAAGAGAGAAGAATATACATATAATACATACATATATTATAATAAACTATGCAAAAAGGGAAGAACTGTGACAAAGGCATTATAAGACAAGACACCCCCAAAGATGCCACTGAATTCACTTTCTATTGGCCACACACTGCTGGCCATGGGCCTGCTCTTTTAGAGTAGTTTGTGTCCCCAGTGTACTTCCTCTAACTTACTGATGATAACATCAGGTCTCATTGGAAAACAGGTCCCTGATTAGCTAGAGATCTTTATATGGTAAATATTTCAGATAGGAAAATCTTAAGCCTTAGCTACAGCACTAAAAATAAGAAAAATACAGAAGGTTCTAGAAGATATCACACTTTTAGGAGGATTACAAAGCTAGAGATAGTCACATCCGGGGCTTACAAATCAATGCTTCCTGCAGTTGGCATTAACCAGAATACATATTATCCCATCTGTGTTAGCACAGAATTATCAACTGCACCACACTTTCCGAATCCATTTTAATGCTGTGTATAGAATCATGAAAGTTATAAGCAAATTTGTTATTTGTAACTATGATAAAAATCCTTTTAAAATCTATTCTAGACTCTTCCTCTTCAAAGAGCAGGAACCAGGGTGAACCATAAGCAAAACTGGACACTTCTGTTTTAGCTGCTGAGACACATTCTTCCTGCATAAGTAACAACGTGTGGGAGACTGCATGCTTCTGGCACTTAAGAAGGTGGATAACATTCAAAATGCCAAGTGCACCTGAGCACTTTGGGGGTAAGAAGAAATCCAACATATACCCAAAGCTAGTATCATTCCAAATATGTTAGAGATGTTAATTAAAAACCAACCATGTCTGATTGTTAGTTAAAAAAAAAATAAGTGTTTTGCTCTGCCACTGTGACAGAAGTTCTCACAAGAGGTAAATGGGGTCAAACATAGAGACCCACAGCTGGACAATGTGCAGAGTAAGAGATCTTGGAACACTTAGTCCTAAATGGGATCTCATCATCAAAATCCTCTCAGGGATCAGAGAGTTGAGTGGGGGAGGGAACACAAGGCACCATCACTAACCCACAAGCCATCTCTCCAAGTGTCAACTGCTTAGGAAAGAACAATTAGTTTTCTCCAATGGAGTCTCACTGAGTACAAAAACAGTACTTAAGGAGAGGCCCCGTGACCAGCAGGAGAGAGCCAACACAAAATAACCTCCTGGGGATTTTTGAGATGTTTTTGTCTCATAATGCTTTGTTTGAGTATTTTTTTAATTACAGGTCTTTGTTTATGTATTATGGTGTTTGTGTCTCTGTATGCATATGTGTTTCTTATGCTCTTTTTCTGTTTCTTTTCTTTTGCCTGTTTGTTAGAGTTAGAGAGAGAGAGAGAGAGAGAGAGAGAGAGAGAGAGAGAAGAGAGAGAGAGAGCTCACACATAGAGTCATATGAATGGGGAGGTGGGAAAGAAATAACGAGATTAAATTGTGATCCAAATATATTGTATAAATTTACTTTTAATAAAAAAGAAAATGCATGAATAGTCATTATTATTTTATTTTGATTAGTTTTAACTCCCCATGATAAAGCAGAGTAGATCTTTAAGGAAGAATAGAAGTTCAACTATAATTTCTGTTTCTCATGGTTATAACTTTTAGTACTAAAAACTAAAATAGTAATTTATATGTCCAGTATATATTTATACAAACACACACACACACACACACACACACACACACACACACACACACTCACACACACACACATACAGTTTTCATTTAAAAAAATTATTATTACATTTATTGATGCAGTGTGCTTGTGTTTTGTGTTTATATACATGGTATAGCACAGGTGAGGAAGTCAGAAGACAGGTTATAGGAGTCATTTTTTTTTTCTTTCAACATGTGTAACCCAGGGATTGAACTTGGATCATGGCAAGCACCTTCACCCTGTGAGCTATCTCATCAGCCCAAATTTAAATGTATTCTAATAGAGAATAAAGTCATTACTATGTAAATAAGCACCTGTGATTAACAACTCTAATAAATTTCTAGAAAGATACATACATTTAAACACACTTAACTTTATGAGACTACCGCATATACAATCATAGAAACCAAATATTCTTATCCTAGCAAGCACATACAATACAGCCTATAGTATCTTTTGAAAAGAGATTTTTATTTTTAATGTCATGTAAATGTCTGTGTGCATGTGTGTGTATGTGTATGTGAATGCAGGTGTCCATGGAGAGCAATGGATCCACCAGGAGCTGCAGTTAAGACAACCTTAAGCTGCCCAAATTAGATGACTAGAACAGAACTGTGGTCCTTTGCAAGAACAGTATGCCTTCTTAAATGCTGACCCTTTTCAGCAGTCCCAACTTTAGTATCTTTATACAATACCTGTCAACTTCTTCTATCTTCTGCATGTTAAACAAAAGGGATGGAACAATCTTATCCATATGCTGTGGTTCCCAAATGGTAGCCCGAAGTTCATCATTAACTGTTTTGCGAACCACACCTTGAATACCTCTTATTCCAGCAATGCGAATCCTATAAGGACGGGGAAAGATCCATGAAAACAGGTTATTGAAACAAGTCTGTTTATCTACCTAAGAGACATATGTTGATATGGCTCTTTCAACCACAAAATGTTTTAAAATTTATACATAATATAGGTATGAAATTGAAATTTCAAAAATATAACGTGGTTAGATATATTAAAAAGATATATTATAAAGTAAAGCTTAAAGGCTGTAATCTACAAAAAAGATTAGTAAATCTAATATCTGTTAATAAAAAGCAGCAAAAGCATAGCTTCTTCTAACATAAGCTACTGTGAAGTCTCCGAGCCGAGTGAGGAGTTCCTAGGTCCTGGTGGCACTGTGCTTCTGCATACCCTACCCACTGTTCCCCAGGAACCCCTCACCTCTTAGAAAGAGAGCTGTTTCATTAAACAGTTGTCTACATGAACACAGCACTGTAGTTTATCAGTGTTGCCCTAATGTCCTATCACAACTCAGAAGCCCCAGTTTCCTCACAGTCTTGATTCTCCTTGGGGAAGAAAAAAGAAAACTGTAGGTTCAAAACCGAGAAGTGACTAAATGTGCACAAATTGCAGATGGACACCATCTCCAGAGAAGTTAGCCTGCCAGTCCATTTCTCTTACAAGGTACTTCTGCTCAAATTACCTCCTTCTGTCCTCTTCTCTCCTTTCCTTTCAACCACTTTATTAACAATTGGAATTCTGTTCTGCTCACCCAACACTGTCTTAACATGTTTAAAGAATACAAAATGTGGAGAAGGAAATGGTAGTGTTTTACAAACCCATGAGGATATAGTAAGGCATTCAAGAGCAACAGATAGGGAAAATGGGGATGGCAGAAATAAGACACCACCAGGAAGTGAAATTAAGAAATTAAGACAAATTCTGCCTATTTCTAAGTTCTGTCTATACAGGCTTCCTGATCACAAGAGGGCAAATCTAATAAGCACTACCAAGGGTGACTGCTCTACATAGCTGATGCTATTCCCTGGGGAGAAAGACAAGCACAAAGTTATATAAAGGACTAAGTGGAGCAGGAGATGGTGCAACCTGTTGTAGGGTAGAGGGTGCATGCTGGTGACCATTATGAGTCATGTCAGTTAATCCAGCTCTAACACCTTCCCTGAAAAGTACATTCTAGTCTTGGTCTCCAAGACAATTTAGTTTCCACATGATAAACTTGACCACTTGTATCATATCAGCTTAAGGGTGCTGTGAACAGTTGAGTGATAAGCTGAACAAGAACTTCCTCACAGTAAACAGCCAACAAGCATTAGCTATTTGAGTGTCAGTCACTATAATGATGAGGACTTCCCTTATAGCTGGAAGTTCTTAGAGAAATGAGACTATAATGTATAAATTTACAAGTATTTCTCTATAACTATTTCTCTAAAGACCTACAAGAAAATCTTAATACAGTACAAACCCTTTGGTGTCTTTCCTGCAAGATATGCTAGGGCAATGGTGGCACAAAGCAAGTAGGAGTAATGAACTAATAAACTAATTTGACTTAAGGTCCACTCCATAAGATGGAACCCATACCCAGCACTGCTTGAGTGACCGAGAACCTAAGACTAGATACCTCAGGCACCTAAGACAAAACTAAATAATACTGGTCTAAAAAAAGAAAAACAAATGTAGTGACAAAATGATTCCCAATGCTATTCTGCTATATTCACAGATCAGTGCCTCATACAGTCATCATCAGAGTAGCTTCCTCATAAAGATGAGAACAAATATACAGACCCACAGTCAGACATTATAGAAAGAGTGAAAGTCCTTAGAATAGCCTTAAATGTGATATCTCCATCAAACCTCCCCTCAAAGTCAGAAAACCCTTGAGAAGAAGTAAGAAGAGTATAAGAGCTGGAGGGGTGGAGGACACCAAGAAAACAAGTCCCTCTTAATCAACTGAGCACAGCTCATATCAATGCAAGAGACTCAAGCAGCAAGCGTGGGGCCTGCATGTGTCTGCACCAGGTCCTATGCCTACATATTATGGCCTCCAGTTTAGTGTTTTTATGGGATTCCTGAGTGTGGAAATGAGTGGGTCTCTGATACTTGTGCCATCTCTTGGGCTCTTTTCCTTCTGTTGATTTGTCTATACAACTTCAACATGTTCCTTTTTGTTTTATTTTATATTTTAATTCATTTTTTAAATGGGGGTATTCTTATCTGTGACTCACAGCATTGGGGATATGAAGCCTGGGGAGGCTGCCTCCTATAGCCAGGCAGAAAATCCTGGTGGAGTGATAGAGACATCAACTCATCCACAAAACTTATCCTGTGTACAAGAAATGCAGGGATTGGAGATCTAGCAGAGACTGAGGGAACAGTACAACTTGAGACTCATCCCACTGGCAAGTACCAATCTCTGATGATTAATGATACTCTGTTTTGCTTATAGACAGGAGTCTAACATGGCTGTCCTCTGAGAGGCTGGATCCACAAACTGACTCAGAAAGATTCAGACACCAACAGCCAAACAGAGGATGGAGCTTGGGAACTCTTATGGAAGAATAGGATTGCAGCCCCTAAGGGGTCAGGAACTCAACGGGAAGACCAATAGAGTCAACTAACCTGGACCCTTGGGGCTCTCAGAAACTGATCCATCAACCAAAGAATATACATGAACTGGGCCTAGGCCTCCCCACACATATGTAACAGATGTGCAGTTTGGTCTTCATGTGGGTCCTAAACAACTGGAGTGGGAGCTATTCCAAAATCGGTTGCTTGCATATGGGATACATTGTTCTAGCTGGGCTGCCTTGTCTGTCCTCAGTGAGAGAGGAGGCACCTAGTCTCACAGAGACGTGAAGTGGAGACCACCAAGGGGATCCTCTATTTGATCAGAGAAGAAGAGAAGAAGGAGGGGGAGGAGGAAGGATTATGGGAGGGGGCAGTGAGCAGAATATAAAGTGAATAAGTAAAAAATAAACGAACAAAAATGAATAGATGGATGGAGAGATGGATGGATTAAAAACCTAGCAACTAGGGTAAGGTTAACAACTGAATTGTTACTTATACCTACTAGGGATAACTGAGAAAATAAGTTTCCTCCAATAGAGTGTGACAATGTGTATATCAGCCCCTCCAGGACTGGAGTAGATGAACTCCATATAATGGACTCCACAGTATGAGTGTTGTGCATGCGCACAAATGTCTATGTGCAAGAGATGCTACACACATTTGTTCACAGTTGGTGAATTGTTGTTTTATTTTGTTTCGTGGTTTGGTTTAGGAGCATGTTTTTGTATTTGATTTTTAATTGTTTTTGAGAAAGAAACTAAAGTTGAGTGGGTAGGGAGGAGAAGAAGATAATAACTTCTAGACTCATCTACTGTCCAAATCTGAAGGTTCTATATGACTTAAGTTTTACTAAAATGTAAAAGGATAAAAAACAAGAATCTAAGTTGGAACCTGAAAAGAAACATACATAAACTGAGGAAACTGAATTGACTTTTACTCAAGGAACAGTAGAAAAAAATTACAACTTGTATCTTCAAGCACTTTAATTTACTCATTGTTTTAACAGTGATTCAAATGAAACTTGGCAAGTTTCTTGAAACTTCAGAAACTTAGAATATGTGCTAATATATGACCCCCAACTAGTCAGCCATAATAAATAGACATACAACATTAAATGGACCCAATGGGTTGTATTTATACATTTATACACACACACACACAAACACACACATACATACATGCATGCAGTTCCACACAAATATAAAATAATCATAATTAAAGAAAAAGATGATGAATTTGATAGAAGATAGAAAAGGCTGGAGGTAAGAGTGGGAGAGGAAATTGTGCAAATATAGTACACATATATAAAAATTTTAATTAATTTAATAACATTTTATGTACTTAATTTTTTATACTGATACTAAAATACTTAATTTTTTATACTGATACTAAATTTAGATATAAATAGTATGTCCAAAAGACAAGGTTTTCCACCAGGGGGCGATAAATAGTTAAATATAAGATAATTTCATGTTTAAATTATTCAAACACATTTTCTTAGGAAATAAAATTTTGGTAGTGATGAGGTGGCCAGGAGCGTTTAAGTCATTACAATATTCTTCTATCTAAGGCATCACATAGTGATAAGTGGCTTGGATTGAATGAGGAGAAATTATAGTCAGGGAAATCATGTCTAAGAAAATGACTGTTAAATCTCTCCACTGCCTCCTTTCTCCAATGACCCATAAGACCCATGCTTGCTTTCACTGTGTGCACCTGCTAGGGCATGCCAATTCCTGATTAAGGTTCTGCCCACTCTAAAGTGGTTCAGAGAAAATACAGTGACTCTCCATTACTAACATAATAATTCTCTGAATTAAGTTACCAGTAATGCGCAAACTAATATCATTTATCAGCATCACTTTGACTTTAACTTTTAACACTTAACTAGTGCCTTTTGACACTAGTCAAAGTACTCATTAATATAGCAGTGCTCAGAACAAAACCCTTGGCCTCCTGTTCTGCCCTATGATAAAAGAAAAGGAGAGAGGGGGAAGGTTCAGTTGGAGTGGTGGTGCACACCTTTAATCCCAGCACTTGAGAAGCAGAGACAAGAGGATCTCTATGAGCTCCTGGCCAGCCTGACCTACATTACAAGTTCCAGAGTGGCTAGGATGACATAGAGAGGCCCTAAATCAAAAAACAAAAGCAAAATAAAAAAAGAAAAGATAAGCAATAACCACAAGTAGGTTAAGTAAAGGGAGGATGAGGTTAGTAATTTAAGTCATCCATGAGAGAAACTTGAGTGAGGTGAGGACAAGCTGAATACACTGACAGAGTCAGGAGTCCCTGGGAACTGCCCTAGACAGAGAACACAGCTTTCAAATGGACTGAAGAGGGGCATGCCCAGAGTCTTCCACAGACAGCAAGAAGATCCAGGTGCCTGGGCCAGACAGAAAGTAAGAGAAATGACAGGATAACAGAAACTGAAACAGGAAGGGGAGAATGATGGGTCATTCTGGGCAAGAGTAAGGAGTCTGAATTTCATTCACTTTCATTTTGCAAATTCAGTAGGATGCTTTACTGTTCTAACAATGGAAGACTGTTTCATGAGCATCTTTCATGCCTTTTGCTAATCATTGTAAACTACAGAAGCACAATACTCAGTAAATTCCCGTATAATTACTTAAGGGAAATCATGAGGTAAAACAGTACATACTCGGTTCGTATTTCTGGATCACTATGACAGGAGTGACACATGGCACTGAATCGAGATACAAAGAAGTCATAACGTCTATGATAGGACGGTGTATCTTCTTCAATATTTGCAAATTTGACAAACTAAAAAACAAAAATAACAATACAAACAAAATATGTCACCTTTTAGAAGTGAGTAAACACATTTACCCTCCTTATCTATTACGCCAACAAGCAACACCAAATAAGCAAATGGAACACATAAACCAACAAATATTGCATATGTACATATTGCATACGATCTTTTAGAAAACCAATGATACAGCCTTTTAAATAAATACCTTGCAACCTAGATGATTTTCTATGAGATATTAACACTTTTTTGCTATTTTTAAAATTTGCTATAGTAAACACATCACTTTTAAAATAGAATAAAAAGGTAGAAACAAAACAAACATGGACACTTAAAGACCTTCCTTAAATGTGAGGGGTTAGTTTCAGAGGATAAACCTTTATTCTTTTGTTAGTTATTGAAGGTTATAAATACAAAGACAACCTAAGAAACTGCCTATTGCATATATAAGAGCTAAATATAAAATGTAAGGAAACTCCAGAGGAGCTCGCCCAGTTCACAGATGTTCTAATTCTGCAAACTAGAAGTTCTTTTGTGCTAACTTCTTAAATGGGGTGGAAGACAACAGAGAAAGATACATATGCCTAGCCCTTTCCTCCACATACATATGCATGGGTATGAGAACTCATATACATATGCATATGCCTCCATTTATTCATATATCACTCAATAATAATAATAATAATAATAAAAAACTAACTGGGAAATAGATGTTTAAGAGATACAATGAAGCATTAGCATGTAATACTTTAGGTGCAGGCCTCCTCATTCTGAACACTATCAAAATCGAGGGCTAGATAAAACTTTTGCTACAGGACCTCCTCCTGGGACTGGAGGATATTGAACAGTACTCTCATTTCCTGGATTACACCAACACTTCAGTCTCCACTGCACAACAAACCAATACGCCTGAAGACACTCATCATACATGGGAGGGCAGGCAGGTTGAGGGCCAATGCTTTACAGTAATGACTAATCTTGTTGACAGTTCCTTCTGGATATCCTTCAACAATGCTTACAGAAAATTATTAAGAATAGGGATGAGGCCTGAAATAGTAGCAAGGATCAGCCAAGTAAAAACATAAAGCAATGTTTAAAGGAAAACATAAAGTATGTTCCTTGAAAATACTTGAAGCTCTGGAGTACTTTTATATCACAAACCATATAAACACAAGCTCTGGAGTAAGACCTAGGGCTGAATCTCTAGAGGTCCAATATTCTTTTCGTCTCTTGAAAATTATTTAAATGTGATTCCTCACACATAAAATAAAAATATTATTTTCAATTCTGAACTAAATAATGTAATATATTTGAAAAGCCTAGTATACAACATGTTGTTTCTCTAAAAGGATAAACAAAATACATTTGATTCAAAGTTGCACACTGTTGACATTTATAACTATTACATTATATTATATTTAACAAGCTATGTTTTAGTTGTTGTCTGTGTCTGTGTATGTGAGTGTATATACATGTGCCCATATATGTGCATGGAGGCCAGGGGAGCATATCTGAATGGTGTTCCAGCACTCTCTGCTTTATTCTCTGAAAGCAGGATCTTTCACTGAATCTGCAGCAAAGATGGTGGTCAACAAGCCAGGGAGATCCTCCTGTCACAACCCAATACAGGGATGGGATTACAGGTACGCATGAGAGCACAGCAGGCTTGTTATGTGGGCTCTGAGGATTTGAACTTCAGTCCTCGTGTTTGTGCACTGGCCCATCTCCCCAGGCCTACTCACAAAGATTTTTTATTATAAGACACATATCTCTTATTCAAATTCAAAATGTTTCAGATCTTATAACATTTGTACAGAATGCATGGGATATTTGTTTAGCTTTGCATGGAGCATTTAAATCTGACAATCTATTATAGAGCTCAAAGGGTGTAGTTTCTAGAGCAATTCTGATTTCAGATTAGAAATGACTAAAGTATATCTATACCACTTTATGTATATTTTAAACATTTGTAAATCAGTGTATATGTGGGTATAATGTAATATTTTCTATAGTTTTTTTCATTTTTGAAGCTATGTACAACAAAAAAGGAGTAAGAATAAGAATTCCTGGTACACTACCTCTTAAAAATTTAAACTATTTACTATGTTTTATTAATTCTTTAGAATCTTACATGTGCATTAGATGTATTTTAATCATAGCCATTATTCCCTCCTCTCAGATTCACTCCCTACACCCACTTCCAACTTCATGCCTTTTTTGTCTGGCACAATTTCTAACACAACAGAGAACCTAGATAAATTTTGTCTATTACTATCATACTGGCTCATTAATATAAAAAGATAAATGTGACAAAGTAGAATAAAATACACAAATACCATGAATACTGAACATAATTAACAAATCAACTTTTACCATATTTGATAAGGATATTTGATAAGCAACTCTACAAAATTAAAATTAGATTTTCAGCAAATAGATTTTAAAAGATGACTAAGATAATACCACATTTAATTTAATATATTCACTAAAGGTAGGTTATGAGGGTTGTAATCTTTTGCCTGAATGACTCACTGACGCAGTATAATAGCATTGCTGGCTACAAGTAAAGAAACTTCTGGAAATGCACATTTCCTCGCTCCACATTACCCCCAGCTAGTCAGCCTAAACTTCCTCATCTAATTGTAAAGAAAATGGGAGAGGCCTTTAGGATCTCCCATGCCTGAAAGTAAGACCCTAACATCATCTAACTGAATCTGGAAATAGCCACTATTTGTCTCCGAGATAAAATCATGACAGAGGTTTTGAATGAATTACAGAATTACACATTGGAGCTTTTATAGCTATCCACTATGATCATATTAATAATGCTATACCCTACTCTAGGAGCTTTACACACACACAGTGAGATCTCATTGGACTGGAACTACTGTTTTTATTTCATAGATGAGAAACTGAGACAAAAGTTTAACTTGTCTAAACTACAAAACTATAAGTACACATGCAACACAGACTCACACTGGGAGTTCACAACCTATATATTTTCCTATATCTGAAATTGTGAATGTGGTGTTCTGAATGAGAATGGCCCCCAAAGGCTCATATGTTTAAATGATTAGTAGAATCTAGGGTAGTAGAAATCTAGATCATTAAATCTAGGGTAGTAGAAAGATTAGGCAGGGTGGCTTTTTGTAGCAGGCACTGCCTTGTTGGTGGAGGTGTGTAACTTGGATTAGGCTTTGTAACTGGTTTCAAAAGCCCAGGCCAGAGCAGTCTCACGCTTTGTCTGTGGATCAGAATGTAAAGCTCTCTCAGAGCTACTGCTCCATGGCCATGCCTTTTGCTTCCCACCATGATGATTATAGACTAACACTCTTAAAATGTAAGCAAGCCCCCAGCTAAATGTTTTCCTCTATAAGATGCCTTATTCATGACATCTTTTACATCAGTAGAACACTAATTAAGACAATCCCTAAACACCAACAAATCATGGGATTCTGTTAGTTTTAGTAAACTATAGGTAGGTATTCAAAATATCCACATAAGGTGAATAACTTAAAGCTTACTCAGAAAGACTGAAAATATAAAACAAAGGCAGAAATGAAAGGTTAAAATGTCACTTTTATTTTTATTATTATAACATGCTATTTCCCATCTTTAATTTAAAAACTATGTTCAGAATAGAAGGAAGTGAATATAGTGAGAAGCAACAATTCAGAAGTGGCCTAAGAAAAGTCACATAAATTCTGATTTTATAGCCAAGTAGTAGAGAGAAAACTGTATATTTAACAAATAACAACAGAATATCTGAATGAATATGCATAATATAGACAAAATTGAATCCCTAAGTCACATGTAAGCATATGCAAAATACCTCAAAGTAGACAACAGACCAGAACTATAAAAGACTTAGAAGAAATCTTAGGGGTAAATCTTTGACCGTGGATTAGGCAATGTTTCTTATAAGAGATACTAAAAGCACATTAAAAAGTGATAAATAAAAAAAATGAATCAGCCATCATTGAAGCAACTCAACAATAAAATATAAAACAAAACATGGAACTAGAAAAAGTACTACAAGTTATATATCTGATAAAGTACTTGTATCAAGAATAGGTGAAGAATTTTAAAAGGCAATCTAATTTTAAAAATTAAGGACTTGAATAGGTGTTTATTCAAGAACAAACAGAAAACCTATTAACAAAAAAAATCTAAGAAAAACAAAGAACCAAAACCACAATGAAACACCACACTATGTTCTGATTTATCCATTCATCTAACCATGATGTCCATGGACATTAGGATATCGTCACATTTTTGGCTACAGTCAACACTGGTTTAAGTCTATGCATAGACCCAGGCATTCCACTGCGGTGATAAATGCTAAGTAGTGTATTGTTGAGTCGTATGGTAACTGTGTAACTGTTGATTACAAATCAGACGCAACTCAATAAAAGCTCTTGCTTTTAAAAGAAGCAATAAAGTAAAACAGTAATATGCAAGGTTAGCATTCTAACAAGCAAGTCAGAGAAAATCAAACTGACAGGATTAGACTCAATTAGACCCAGGTGTTCCATGACGATACATTAACAACAGATTCTATACAGACCAACACACTGGAGACGAAGTGTTTTAATCACTGTCATCTGCACTGTGTGTCCAAACACCCTGACTGGGAAATGGCCTTCCTTCAGACAGAATCATTCTAAGAAGAGATTAACTACAGATATGCTGATTAAACTTAGTAAGAAAACAACTGCTTTGCTTACAGAATTTGTTCCAAGAACTTGAAGCTTTGGTTCCCCTGATTCCAGGAGCTTTGCTACCATGTGAAGGAAGCTTTCTACAAATGGCTTGATGCTTTGAGAATGGCAGGCCATGAGAAGCTGGTCCAACGCCTCCATAGCGATTAGAACGTATCTAAGTTAAAAAAGAAAAATGTGAAACCATTTCCAGGGTTCTAGTGCTTTTAATTCTTCCAACTGCTTTGCACTGAAATAACTATGTTATAACTAGATGCACACACACAAAAAAAGGTAAAGTAAACTAAGAAAAGCCTAGTTTAGATATAAAGGTACTCGAGATGAAGTACACCAAAGCTAGACTGCTCTAGTCTACTTCCTCCAGGAAACCTCAGGGCTACAACGACACTACCTGTCTGTAATCTGTCTAGAACACCATGGACATTTTCCATGATTTTAACCATCTTTATTTGTATATGTTCTTAATAGTAGTACAACAGTTTCTGTCTATCTCCAACATGACCTCCTTATATCTGTAAATAAAAATATATTTACTTAATATAAATATATAATTATTGTGAATAAACTTATATTTAAAATATAATAGTGTCAGGAACAATAAGGCAATAAAGGGAATATTTGAACAAAATTCACTTTTTAAAACAACAGATTTTTAAAGATTTTACACAATAAAATTTAGATTCCATTTTAGTTGACATTCAATGATCAACTTTTAAACTGCTTATACAAACCCATGAAATGGGTCTTAAGAGGTGACAGAGCAGAGGCACAACAAACCAGTGTGTCACTTGCAAAACATGGTACTCTGAGAAATCAGGCTGACACACTGTCACAATACAGAGTACTTTCAGTGTAAACTGGGAAGTGATAGCTGTTCAGGCGGAGAATGGCTAGGCTGGGATTCCCTTATCAGCAGATGCTGGCACAAACAGGGTCAGCACTTGAGCATCGAGGTCTGACAGGACTCACTCTCACTCTGCAGTGTCAAAAACTATTTGGTAACAGAATATTAGTTTGTTTTCAATTTAGATATCTATTTTTAAACACAGTATCACATCTTTAAAGCTATTTTCCATTAGAAGTTAACAAAACTGATAGATGTTAAAGCTAGAGGCAATGGTTACAAGCTGAGTTCCCACATAAGAACCTGAGCCACAGGAAAGGGCAGCTGCAGTAGTTAAAGGGCTCTCATACTTTCCTTTGCATACTGCCCCAGGGTTTATCCTCTGTGTATTGATTTGTTTATGTTTGTTTGTTTGTTTGTTTGCCTATCTGGTACAAAAATTTATGAGATGACTTCACCTAGAAATATGTTTCTAAGATAAGAGCTCACTCACGATCAGTGTTCTTACCCAGAGCGGTGTCTGACAACATCCCTGCTCAGCCTCTCTGCCAGGTAGGCACCAATCCGATCGAGCTTCTCTGGTGCAGACACTGCATAAAATGTCAGTTTCTCCATATCAGCTTTAACAAGGCCATCCTGAAAATAATAATAACAAGTACATGATCTATATTTTTTAACTTATTTATTCATTTATTCAAAGTGTGCCTAATTTACATCTCTTCTCCGAAGACTGTAAATACACATTTGACTGTCTTTGGGTATAAACTCTGTGGTGCTAATATTAAAAATTCTACATGCTCAGAACTTTTTAAAAGCTAAAAAAAAAAAAAAATCCACTAAAGGATCATCACCAACAATGAATGTTTACAGAACTTTCTTTAATAATGAAGTAGCTAGCAGTATGTAGGCAATGAAATATGTTTTACTAAAAAGAATTTTTTCAAACAAAATTTGCTTCAATGTTTTAAATGTTATATGTAGTCTGTACTTTATAATATCTACACAGTGAACATACATATAGCTTTCTCCCCATCTCCAGAGCTGAGGACTGAACCCAAAGCTTGCCTTGTAAGAGGTCTCCCAAGGAACTAAATTCCATCCCCTACATACAGCTTTTCAAACAATTCAGAACTTGCTAGTATCATAAAGCTCTGTTGTAATTAATCAATTAAAACATATTGAGAACTGTGTTTATAACTAGTATCAACAACTCATCCCTGATGTGGACTATTACTCCTTTCTTCTTTCCCTAGCTTCTAAAGATAGTTGCTATGATTCTTTTTTGTTTGTTGTTCTTTGAGATAGGATCTACCTATACAGCTCTGGTTGTTTTGGTAGTCACTACCTGGACCAGGCTGGCCTTGAACTGAGACCCATGTACCTCTACCTCTAAGAAATGAGATTAAAGATGGATACCACCACAGTGGGGTGTCTCCATAACCAGCCTAATGATTCTTATCTTAATGCAAGTAAGTCAACCACCACCCGCAACTTCTTGGCTAGGTATGGTCCAAGTGACTATGCTGCTTACATCTATCAGATGGGGTGAGAAAGGAAACAGGCAGGTAAGTCAGATGACGAATTTTCTAAGTCTGTGCTCTCACCTTTATCTGCTACCTGACAGTCTGAATGCCTCTTTAGTGAAGTAACGCAAGCATATCTTGTACTTTATTTTGCTAAAACTTGCTACTCTGCAGCCAGACTGCAATTCCACTGCGCATGACTTCTTTCACTCAGCTTATATCCTAGTAGTAGAAGCACTTTCTTCTAGCTCTCAGCTTCCTCTAAATACCTGTCACATGCCTTCTCCACCATGCCCAACACAAGCTCTTCAGAGATAGCTGGGATGCTTGTACAGTATGTAATATCTTTTAGCTCATAGGGCTTACCTACACTGCTATGTTTTAGCATGCAGTTGTCTTATTCATTAAACAGATACTGAGTGCCAACCATATGCCAGGCACTGTGACAGCACAGACATCACAGAAGCTATACTCAGCAAAGACCTGTATTTGCTCAGTGAGAGCCCCTGAGAGCTGAGATAGGTTCTATTAATTGCTTCCATAAAATGACACATGATAATTATAGGAAACCATTTATCTGTCTCCCTCAGCTCTTTGAAGGCAGAGATTAGGGCACATGCCTTTCTGCATCTAAGCCCCCACTAAACCATTCTGAATGCATTACAAGATGCTTGTGCTTAATAAAACAGCAAATTGACAACTGAGTATTATCTGCCACATGCAGGTTAAGTTTGTGAAAATTGTTTTTAAAATCTATTTTATAGATGACTGTTACTTCAATAAGTATTTGAATCTTTGACAAAATATTAGTTTTGTAATCATTCCTCGGTTTACCTGTTGTTGGCGCCATTACAAGTGTTCAAAACTCAGCACTTAGTACTAAGTTAAAAAGAATGATTTAGATACCTTGGCCTGCTTCACATTTCTTCATACTCTGCCATCTACCTGGGCTTTAATAACTATGTACACCACACTTCTGTGGAACACGATTATGTGACTACGCAGTCTATTTGTGGCCAACAACTTAACTATCCACTATACCCTACAGATACAACAAGAGAACTTTAATTTGGATAGTCAAATTGATCAATTTGTCTTTACCTTGAATACAACTAAGTTTCCAAGAACTTTTCTCTCTGTCTTCTCACTTGCAAGGAAGACACTAATCTGTTTCTCAAGATGAGGGCATCTTTCAATGCTTAGCAGATCTTATTTCCTCTAAGAATGATTCCCAGAGAATATCAACACAACATGTCTCTTACATTAGAGACAATACTATTACCAACTGCATTTTTTTTACTAATTTACATACCATGATTTGGTATTTAGTATGCTTTATGTGAGTCAATGGGACACCTAACGAAAAGCAGATACTACGTCTTTCAGGGTTTTTATATAGCACAAATGATCCAGGATGATTGACAGCTAATAGTATTTAGGCTAACTTCCTATATATAGATGACCCATTAAATTTTTCTTCAAAAGAAGAACATATCAACCTTAAACTAATGTTAACATAACCAAAAGTCAGTTGGTTCCACTAAAAATTTTTCTAGAAATCAATTTGCATAACACTTTATGTCTCTTTATCAGAAAGCTAAGAGCCTTAGAAAAGCTGAGCAGTATCCAGCAAACCCAGTCTCCCTGAAAGCAGTCAGCCTAGCTATCCTACAGACTCCAATTGGTTTATTTTACTTTTTTGGGCAGAGTTTCATTATATAGGCCAGGCTGGCCCCAAACTCACATTCTTTCTGACTTAGCATCACAAATGTTGTGAATATAATTACACACCACCACCACACCTAGCATCTTAGTTAGGATTTCTATTTTTATTACAAAATGCCACAACCAAAAGCAACTTAGGGAAAAAAGGGTTTATTTATTTTATAGCTTGTGGTCCATCTACAAGGAAAGTCAGGGCAGAAACTCAAGGCAGCATCCTTGAGGCAGGACTGACCCAGAGGCCATGAAGGAATGTTGGTCAGTGGCTTGTTCCTCACGGCTTGCCCAGCTTGTTTTCTTACACAATTCAGGAGCACCAGCCTAGAGGTGGCAATGTCAACAACAACCGTAGATTTGTCTGGCCAATCTAGTGAGGACACTTTCTTAACTGAGGTTCCCTCTTTCCAATGACTCCAGTTGTGTCAAGGTAACATAAAGCTAGCAGCCAACACACCTGGCTAAGAACTACTTTTTTTAAAAGGCAAATAGTTTCTGTCTACAATAGTCTCTCATGATCTCAATTCTCTCTTTAAAAAAAAAAAAAAAAAAAAAAACAAAAGAATAGATGACCTATCCCTAATTGTTGTTAACTTGTGGTTTGGATCTAAGCTTAGATTTCATTTCCTTTGTCTTTTTCTCCTAATCCCAAACTGGCTATCATTCTTATCTACTCAAGCAGGGTATTAAAATTGCTGACATTCAGTCTATGATAGTGAGTGCAGAAACCACTCACTGCTCAGTTGCATCCTGAGCACACAGTATAAGGCACAGGATGAATGTCTGATGAGTGTGACTAACCTACTAAATGAAAACGGACACTGTGCATCTGTCATTTCAGATGTGTTCCTATCGTCTGAAAAACAGAAGCAAGTAATGGGCATGTAAAGATTAAAAGTTTAAAGTTGACTTGGTGAGATGTGGGGACAAAAGAGCAATGAAATGAGGGAATCCTTAGGGAGCTCAGCAGGGGGCAGAAGGGGGCAGAAAGAGGAGCAGTAGATGGAGGTCAAGTTACTTTGGGATCTTCAGGGAATATGTTGTCCACCAGACGTTTGTATCGAGGACGCAAAGCAGAGCAGCAGCAGCACACTCCTGTTTAAAGAAATAAAAGCAAAAGAGAATATAAAGATTAGTATTGTAAAATGATGCAGAAATTCATGTTTCTGAACACTCACTGTCCATTTAAAGAGAAGTTTAACAGGGGGTATATAGGGTCTATTAATTTTTACATCTTCAGTCACACACCGAATTTGGAGATTGTTGCGGATAATTTTATCATTCAGTATGACATAAAAATTAAGGATGCAGTTTTATGTAGAACTGAAAGTAAGTTCAGAAATAGTTAACCTGAGAGATCAATTTAGTAGATTCTTCTCTACTCAATTTACTTGAGGAGTCAGAAGACAAAATCAGCTGCAACAAACTAATACAGCGGTACACATGCACAGACGCTCACAAATCCTACTGCAGCATTTAACACCTCTAATTTAATGGCTCATCTGTCTTTCCTGTCTTTATTATGAACAGTCTTATCTTTCATCTCTAAGCTCTGCTGGTGTAATACTGGGTGAATTCAGTAAATGTCGGTAAAGAATGAACAAATGAATGTCAGGAGAGCTATGGTCTCAGGCTTTCTGTGCTCACCTCTGAACAAAGTGCTGAGCTATAGTCAGGAATGTGACTCATGTGTCTCTCATCATGCATCATGTTCTATTACATCCCTCATGAATGTGCAGAACATTTTTCTGCTCACACAGATCATATCTGCTCATTCATCAAATATGTATTGAATTCCTACTAAGTGACAGACATTGTCTCGAGCAATAAAGAATACTGAAGAAACAAAAAGGTAAGTTTAAACTGGTAGCAAGAAAAAAAGGCATGCAAATTCAAAAAGAAGGACTTTACTTTTTCTATCTTGAAAAACAGCACTTGCTAAGACTGCATGAACACACACCCTCACATCGAATGTGCTAGGTATTCATGGCAGCACCTACCTTATCTCCTGCCCACCTCCAACCTTCATCTATCTGCCTCATCTACTTCCCTGCAGCCAAAATAGTGGCCCTGCTATTCTAAGAAGCTAGGAACCTCTCCTGATTCCTCTGCCCAGAACACGGCCAACTACCTAACTCCTCATTTAATTCACTGGCTGCCCTGCCGGTCTCCTACTTTTGCTAAACGTGCTTCTCACTCAACATACTAAGTAACTTTCCTATTATGCTTACTAGTTATCATCAGCCACCTTCACCAAAAGCTCAGAGGAAGGCAGAAACCATTCTTTTGCTTACTCATAAATCCCAAGCAACTGGAACAAAACACAAGAGGCACTGGAATATTTCCTGAATGAGTGTGTGACTTTATCTCCACCAGGCCTCTGTTGCTGTACTCTTCACTTCTGCCTCCAAGTCCCAGCTTACCTTTTCTATGGCTTCCGACATGTTTTCCTATCTCCCTCTGTGGCTCTAAGACAGGAATGGTAATTGTAGCTCATTTTTAGAAATTTTTTTTTTGCACTGATGCTTTTAAGAGTTCACTGATACTTGATTAAATACATTAAAATGTTCTAGTATTTTATAGCGTTCTTCAAAACTATAGCCTTGGGGTTGGGGATTTAGCTCAGTGGTAGAGTGCTTGCCTAGGAAGCGCAAGGCCCTGGGTTCAGTCCCCAGCTCCGGGAAAAAAAAAAAAAGAATTAAAAAAAAAGAATTAAAAAAAAAAAAACAAAAAACTATAGCCTTTGTGTTACTAACCATTCTTCATACTTCACAAACAGCATATTCCAAAATAGCTTATTTTTTCAATGGATATATTCTAGACTATGAAAATATGTCAAAAATAAGATGAGCTTGAAACTGTAAATGAAACAAGCACTGAAGAATCTGCAACAAATAAAACAAATGTATTTGTCTTGCAGCCTTCCACAGAAACAAGACTAACAGATAGAAAAAGACATGAATGACCAACAAGACCTGGTCCTCCTGTGGATGGCTACATGGCCTGGGTAAGGCACTTCAGCTATTTGGAAAGGACTTGCCCTGCACACCAATAACTTAATAGGAATATTGGCCTTGAAACATTATAAAATGGTTGTTCCCCTGACTTATGAGCTGAGTTGGGAACTGTGTCACTATGCATTTACATGGATTTAGAAACCAAGACAAGATATGGAAAACACGTAAAACAGAAGAAAACTTGTCCTTGTATCAAGTAATACTAAGTATGAAGCAATTTTCTAGAGACTCAAATTCTTCATGGAGTATGTGCTATTTACCAATTTGCAAATAACTGTTCAGCACAGCACCCCTACTACTACCCCAAAAAAGAAAAAAGGGGAGACTAGGGTTGCAATAAAGTGAGACTTAAAGCGATGATGAGCAAGAGTGCATCCGAAGGGGATCTGTCCCTCATCCTTCCCAACCAGAAACCATGGTGTATCTAGCACTCAGCATTCCTAGCAAACAAGGCTTGATTATCATTGCTACTTCATAAAGCAAGAATCTTGGAGCTGAGGATGGAGACGCTAGAGAGCTGGCTCAGTAGTTAAGATCACTGACTACTCTTCCAAAAGTCCCATGTTCCATTCCCAGCACCCACATACATGACAGCTCAAAACCATTTGCAACTTCAGTCCCAGGGGATCTTCTTGTGATTTCCATAGGCACAAAACATGCACACAGGGCAGAGACACACATGAAGGCAAATACTTATATTTACTTAAAATAATGAAACAAAACCAAGAGGTGATTGTGCAGACCTTTAACTCCAGCACTCAGGAGGCAGAGGCAGACAGATCTCTGTGAGTTCGAGGCCGAGCTAGTCTACAAAGAGAGTTCCAGGACAGCCAGGACTGTTACCCTTTCTGATAGTACGCACTTGTATACCTTGTCTTGAAAAACCAAAAAGAAAAAAGTACAAATTTTAAGGTTAAAAAAGTCTATAGCAAAAGAAATCAGCAACTTGGGCAATAATAGAAGTCAGTGTCTAAAATTAAAATTCCAGGCTCTTCCCAACACTGAAGATATAAGAAGATATAAAAAGTGTATTTTTGAGGAAGTTATAAACTGTCATAAAAACCGCAAACAATTTAGCAACACTTCTTGGGCATGGTATCTGATACTATTTAATGTTACCCACTATTCAAAAGGTTTTCCCAATAAGAAAAAAATTCCATATAATTCAAATACTAGAGTTAAAGTTTCAGATTAACATCAACGATATTCAAATCCTTAAACACCAAAATAAGGCAATCCTTTGAGTAGTAGGGAGAGGGGATGCAGACAGCTAAACTACTGCTTCACAGATGCACAAATCTGGGGGTGAGGTAGAAAAGCTGGAGTGCTGGCTCACACAGCTAAATGGCAAAGCTCTGATTTCTAATAAATATTAAAATTGAATGTGTACCATGCCACTGCCCCACAGTCACTGAGGTGCTGAGAAGATGATGAAGCCAACAACCAGTGAGAAGACTGTGGTGCACACTCGGCTAGCACCGATGGAAGACCCAATGCAGTGTCCTGGAAAGGATGGGCAGTGGAGCTGTACATGGGGCCTAGTCTCCTCCACACTGCAGTACTGCCTGTGAGAAGATCTCAGCAAGCTAACTTCACTTACGAGGGTACTTTCTGGTTGAAGAACTTGAAAAACAAAGTTGAATTTGCACTGCACACGACAGTTTTGGTCCTCACTTAAAATAAGCCATGACCTAACTATGACCACAGATGAGAAAAAGGGAAAAGTGGAAAAGATACAACCAGCCAGGTGGGTGACTTACCTACCTATACCCAAGTTCTCTCCTTGTATAAAGATGACATGACTATGACTAGAACCTACATTAATTAAATGTATATTAAGCTCTCAGTAAGGAAGAATTCAAGAAAATGCTATTATTAGTGATAAAGTGAAAGCAGTTTCACAATAAGAGTAAGCAGGAGATGGAGAATCTTTTAGAGAATACTGGCAACAGTGGGAAATCTTTGCTGTAAATTCATCAGCAATACATGTTATATAGGGTTCACAACAGCTTCAATAAGAACAAGGAGGGGTAAGCGCTATGTTCAGAGCATGACCTGTACAGCACTGTACTTAGGACTTCATAGAATGATTCCTCTATCCAGTCTCAGAAGAAGTTATTACCTACACCAAGGAAGTGCTCCCAGAAGCTCACCTACCCCAAAGCTAGTAAGGGTGAAGGGTCCTACAATCCCCAGCCCAGACTTGATGGCTTCAAACAGAAACTGTTCCACTAATTCATATACCAATTTCTTTCTACAAAACTTAGCACAGTGACATATGGGTAAGGAATGTACTGTCACACATTAGAAAATGAATAATTACAGAGACTTTCTCAGAAAAATCTCAAGCAAACACTTTGCAATTACTTACATAAATAAAAACACACACAACATAAGAAATTAATTAAAAATTTCAATTTACTCAAATTTCTGGAAAAATAGATTAAAGGCTAAAAAAGCATATGGCAATAAAAATTACAGAAGCAACTATTCTAAATAGTCAAATAAGAGAATGCTGTATGCATAAACACAGTAAACATGCAAGATAAGAATCACTAGACCTACTCAGGTAAAGACATGTGGATGACTCTCCTTGTGAAGTAAACTCATAAGGTTTCTCCAGCTCAACTGCAGGCACCTGAACATAGTCCTTCATGTTGTGAGACTGTTTTCTAGTCCATCTTCCTGCTTCATGATCCTGTGGCCTACTGGTGAGGAAGTATCAGGTTCGTTTTACTGCTAATTAATTAAAAGAGAGCAGAGCTCTGGGACTTATCTAAGTTCTTGCTGACATTAAAGACAAAGCTATTCGGAACTTGATAATATCCTTATCAAATTCTGCTGAGACCAATTAGCTTTCAGTAAGACCGGAAAACAACTATACAGCTACTTAATAGAAATGTCTTTCTGGAATTTAAATAAGAAGGGAGCCTATTTTGTGCCCTTTTCCCTTTTTTTTTTTTGTTTTGTTTTGTTTTATTTGGCAAGGATAAAAATGTATATAGATTGTGAACAGCAAACTAAAGTAAATCAATCATAGTGAAACGAGAGAGAAAGTTAACTAGACATGGAGGCGGTCTTTGGATAAAAGGGATTTGCAGCTGTAGTTCTGCTTTAGCCAGTTCCTTTCTCCTGAAGGATCAGTGTCTGTGCCTTTTGTCAGTTCTTAGGGGATGGTGGGTATTGGAAGTTTTAGTCTGAGTTGGTGTCATAAGTAATCCACCACCATGGCCCAGGAAGGCAGACCTGCTGGAGGTGTAACGGCTGTCAACACTGCTCTACAAGAAGTGCTGAAGACCGCCCTCATCCACGATGGCTTAGCATGTGGCATATGTGAAACTGCCAAAGTCTTAGACAAGCACCAAGCCCATCTCTGTGTGCTTGCATCCAACTGTGATGAGTCCATGTATATCAAGCTGGTGGAGGCACTCTGTGCTGAGCACCAAAATCAACCTGATAAAGGTTGACGACAAGAAACTAGGGGAATGGGCAGACCTCTGTAAAACTGATCTAGAGGGGAAGCCACGGAAAGAGGTTGGTTGCAGATGTGTAGTATGGTTAAGGACAATGGCAAAGTACTTCAAATGCAAGAAATGAATACATAAAATTTTGGCTCAAAAAAAAAAAAAACCAACAAAAAAACAACTCACTCCAGCCCTTGTCACATCTATTTGAACTTTTCCAGGGTTCACTTTGCTTGTCCAGGGTTCTCTTTGGAAAAGCAAAGAGACTATGCATATAAACAAGCAACAAAACAAAAATGCTGGGTAAATAGATTCAAAAAATATGAATTTTTAATTAATTCAACTTTGGCATATACATAAGAACAAGGAGAGGTATATGGGAGGGTTTGGAAGGAGAGAAAGGGGAAATATGCAATTATATTACCTAAAAATAGAAATAATTTTTAAAAGCTATTATAGTCTATGTTTAGAAGGCTCAAGAGGAATAGGAAATGAAACTCAAGTATACTAGAAATGGAAAATTATGATCCGAAGCAGACTCAGAAGGCTGGAGAGATAGTTGAGTCATTAACTGTGCTTGTTGTTTTAAATACCAACTTCTATATTTCAAACTGGTTATCCTGCATTTGCCTGTAACCAATGCTCTAATAGGAAAGCCTCTCTTTCAGCCACCTGAGGAAACATAAGCCTCAGGTTCACAAGAAGAGACCCTGCCTCAGAAAACTAGGCACAGAATGATAGAGAGGACAATAGGCGTCCTCTTCTGCCCCCGATGAACATGCTCAGATTCCCACACATTTAAGGAAAGATACACACAATAAACAAACAAATAAAATACAACAGCAGCAAAACAAGCCAGCGTCGCCACCTCTAAACAAAACAAACGAAAAACAGGACCAGGCAATATATTCCAGCAATGTATGGACATATTTAGTGACAATTTGAGCCTAAGGATATGAACAGGAAAACTCTAACTATACTACTTCTCATTATCGTAAGTTGTAGTAAAACACTTGTCTTTTTGTTGTTCAGTTATTAAATAATATGTAAACCTTTTCAGTTCGTAAATGTAACATGAAAATTTCACTGATATATTTATAGGCTATTATATTCCATACTGTTTTGGTATGTGTTAATGTGTATACATGAGGGCTATGTGTCTGTGTTTGCAGGTATACCTTTATGACCAGACCTGTGGAAGCCAAAGGGCATCTTCAGTGTTGATCCTCAGGTGCTATGCACCTCTACATCTTTTTTTCTTTTGAGACAGGTCTCTTAATTGTCCTAGATGTCACCAAGGTGTATAGAACAACTGGCCACCCAACCCCTATGATCTTCCTGTCTCAGCCGCCCAAGCATTAAGATTCCTTGTGTGCCACATCTGTTTTTTGGTTTTTTCTTTTGTTTTCTTGGGATCAAACTGAGGTCATTAGGACTGGTGAGGTGGCTTACGGTTAAGAGTGTATACTGTTCTTCCAGAGGCCTGAATTTGATTCCGTGAACCCACATTAGGCAGCTCATAACTGTCTGTGACTTCAGTTCCATGGCCTCCTTGAACACTTGCACTTATGTGTACATATACAGAATTTAAAATAAAATAAATTATTTACAAAGCAAAAGACTCAGTACTTTCCTAACAGCTTTCTTATAACCCCTACTATACATGCTTCCCAGCAGGAAAGGTCATGATAACTCATCTGCCCACTAAACTATTTCCATCACGACACCTCTACTGCTGCACTTGTTTACACGCATGTCTACCTTGACCAGTAGAACACCAGTCCCTCACACTCTCACTGAACACTGTGGCATAGAGCAGACATTGACAAAAGTGTTACTCAGCAAATGAACAAAGACACAAATTAACTGATTTTTAAAGAGTATGTAATACCTGCTGCTACACTGTTAAAATCAAGTCAGCAACAATAAAGAAACCTACTCCCCACAGAGTATGATTAAAAAAAAAAAAAAACCAATGGACAATTATTTCTCTAGAAAACAAATGACTCTGTCAGCTGAGTAATTGTTAACATCCCAAGTTGATAAAATTAATAAGGTCAAAAGAGACAAACTTCCTATTTGATATTTTAAAAACATCACCGCTTTTAAGATCTCCAGCTCTGTGATACCTAAAACCTTTTTAGAAGAGACTGCTTAAGCTAGTCATTAGCTTATTGTCAAAGAAAGATGTTTGCCTCATGCAATCAAAATCAGTAAACTTACAGTCCTATTCACCCATGCCCTTTCCAGTACACCTCTTGCTCTCTCTCTCTTTTTAATTACATTTTTCTTGGATATTTTATGTATTTACATTTCAAATGTTATCTCCTTTCCCCCTCACTCATTCCCCCTCCCCCCTGCACCTGCTTTTATGAAGATGCTCCCATTCCCATCCACTCACTCCAACCTCAACACCCTGGCATTAACCTACATTGAGCAAAAGAGCTTTCACAGGACCAAGGGCTTTTCCTCTTACTGATGCTAGATAGAAAATGCCATCCTCTGTTACATATGTGGCTGGAGTCATGGGTTCTACCATGTGCACTCATTGGTTGGTGGTTTAGTCTCTGGGAGCTCTGGTGGGGTCTGGTTGGTTGATATTGTTGTTCTTCCTATGGGGTGCAAACCCCTTCAGCTCCTTCAGTCCTTTCTCTAACTCCTCCATTGGAGTCCCTTTGTTCAGTCCAATGGTTGGCTGCAACCATCTTCATCTGTATCAGTAGGGCTCTGGCAGAGCCTTTCAGGAGACACCCATATCTGGTCCACCTCTTGGTCTCTTGTTCTGACTGTATTCATGATATGACTCCACTTCAATGTACATGTGTATATACATAAGAATACTGCATTAAGAATAAGAATTATAGGAATAAAAAAGTAACCACCTACTAGACACAGTGGTTAAAACGTAAGTTTTAAAATGAGACATAAACATATGAGGACAAGAGATATGAGTGTCAAATGGACTACACAGCCATGAGAGCCACAGAAACTCAAAGCAGAGGAAAATACTTAGGGCTCAAGTCAAGCAAGGACCCACTGAGGACCCTGCACTTTAACTGGAATGTGAGGCTTGGTAAAGAATGAGCAGGACTGAGGTACAGGAATCGTGAGGCAGTGAAACAATTCCACAGAAAGAGAACAAGTGGGAATGCAAAGGGAAAATCAAAATGCATTCTAGAGACATGGCCTTGAAAGAACAGTCCCAAAGAAATCATGGGAAGAACTGGGTGACTACATGTGGGGTCAAAGAAGAGGCAAAGAAACTATTACCTTCAGGAGTGAGTTCCCTCTAAAAGGATTTTAATCCATTAGAGGAGTATTTGATTACAAGTCTTTCCACATGTAATTATGCACCACCTCTCCTTTCTGTCTCAATTTCACCACTTGGTTTTTATTCCAAGGCACATCAGTCTTAAAGGTGGAAAAGGCAATAGTGTAGTGTATGAACTAAAGCACCAGTGCTGTTTAGAAGATGGCCTTCAGGGCTTGTAAGTTCTTTGAAGTAGGAAAGCTTGTATAAAACTCCTCCTGCACATTTATTTTCTCAAACTCTTCTGAGACAGATGCCATCTGCATTTTTTAAAAAGTTAGCTTTTCTTCAGTCAGCCTGTTATTGACCTATATCCAACAACTTTCCCTCCATATTATTGCAATTTTAGTTTAAAAATAAAATTGAGTACTAGAAACTCTATTTAAAGGAAGTCAGCATATAGATTTACAACTACATTTAACTGTATTGCATAGTATACTAACTAAAAATTTTCTAAAATAATACCAGAGGTATCCAGTGACAAGAGCAATACAACATTGAATAATGCTGACTTTGAGAAAATAACACAATAGATTTTATCTGAAAACTGTCAGAAACCATCATTTGGGAAAAATTAATGGATGTATTAAAATCAGAAGATAGAATTTCCTTCTCAATTTATCTGATCTAGCTGTCTGCAAACAAATATGCAGGGATCCAGTGAATGAGACAGAAACTGGAGCAGAGTTGTGGCCAGGAGAGAGAAGCTCCAGTCTCTGCAGCACCCAGTGGACAGACTGTAGCTCACTCCTAATTCTGAGAGCATGTCCCCGGACCCTGAAAGTCACAGACCAACTTCAAAACCGCTTGGGTGGCAGTCATGGCAAAGAGAGTAAATCAGAAGTGTCAAGAGGTAAGTAGGTGGTTCATTTGCTTGTGTGCTATTTTTTTGATTTGCAAGTTCAACATAATAAAGTTTTCTTAAACACATTTTTTAAAAGGAGGTAAGAAGATTGCACAGAGTCGAAAATTAAAGTGGCATGATATTGCATGTGTGTATTAATGTCCTCTACATAATGTTAACAGCACTATTAGAAGTATTAAAAGATTTTTTTTTGGAGTGTAATTGTTTACAGCAGTTAAGTAAACAATGGCTTTTCTCTTTAACTCAAACTACTACACACTGCAGAGATGATGTGTTTAAAGAGAAGAGGTAGTTCTATAATTATCTCAGATAAAAGTTAGGAACCATGACTTAAAAAAAAAAAAGAATGAAAACGAAAAAACAGAGAAAAGGCAAAGGCTATAGAAAATTAATGTTGGAACAGAAAATGAAATATTAAATATCAAAGCACCAATTTCAATCAGTGAAAATACTAGCTAGAAAAAAATTTAAAAGTGGGATGAGGAAACTACCCATTAGCTTCAAAAAAATGTTTTTAATGTCCAGTCAGGGCAAGCTGGAGAAAGTCAAGAGGGCAGTTTCTTGTCTTTGGAGTATATATCAACACCTCAGACTCTCGAATCTCTTTGCTGGAATTCAGCTTTTAACTTCTCAGAGCAAATTGTGATAAATACATAAAATCCAAAAGATAGCTAATCCAAAATATAGCTATTGATAACATTTAAAAAAAAAGACAAAGTGTATGTACAATAGCTGGTGACAACTTCCTTTAATTTAAAAGACCAAAGAAAATGAATTTATAACTTCGCCTTCATTCAACCTGCTCACAGGTTATACATTCCTACAAAAGACCCTTAAGCTTTCTCACTCAATGAATATTCACGAAACACACAGAATCTGGATGTTTCATCCCAAGAACCAAGATTACAAATCCATACCATGACATCTGGCTGTACTGATGTGGGTGCTAGGGACCAAACTCAGCACAGTGGACACTTTACCATGAGAGCCATCTCTTCATCCACACTTCAGTGATTTCTGAAGTGGTTTGTACGTGGGTAACTGGACATTATCCTGGGAACTCTCCCCTTATTAAATACATTGTACAAGAGTAATAACTTCATGACACTGTCTGAACTTTTCACAGCTCTAAAGTATAACTAATTAACAACTATATTAACAGTCTCACATAGAAAACACAAAAATGCTTATACAAAATAAAGATGCTTATCAAAGCATACTTACCATTGAAGGACTACAAAATGTTCACATCATATTCAAGTACCCAGGAAGAATGATGCTACAAGGTCAATAACAAATATGTCCCTATAAGTCCAAAACTCAGGTTTCAAGGTCCTAAAGTAATTTACTATTGTGAGAGGCAGAATGTTACTGATAATTATGTTGGAACCAGTGGCACGGACTTTGGACATCTTAGGCAAACCAAGATTATCCAACTTATTCTTTTTTAAATACTGAGATACTCCTAAAGGCAATGAATAAAGCAGTTGAATTCTTATGTATGCTAAACACTGACAAAAAGAAGCAATAATCTTGCCAGGACACAGGAAGGCAGGAAATCAAAAAGAAACCTAGGAAATAAAACAAGAGATCTGTAAGCATTTACTTAGCTTTAATTGTTTTCATTTTTCTGGTATTCAGTAACTATAACCACAGTATATCAAATAATACAGTAAGCTCTGTAGATGGCTCATTATAAGAATTCATGCAGAATACCTACATGTTTAAGGTCCTACAGTAGGCAAATATAAACTGCAAAAATAATCATACAAATGGTTCTTAACATCAGAATCCCAACAACTTATCTAGACTGTAAGAAACAAGTCTTACAGAACAGTAATTCCTTCCCTGTATACAAGAGATTGAAAGGAAAATCATACAAATGGCACAAGGACAGATTTGAATAGCCTCAGTCTCCTGGTAGAACTGTGTATACCCAAACATGTGGATCATTCTCTCACACTTTCAACACCAGCAAATCTCCATGGCACAACTGCTACCACCTCACCTGCTACTCACACGGATTTCTTCTCTACTGGAAAAAGTCACCCCAGCATGAACCCAATCAAGGCATCCATAAACACAACAACGAAGCCTCACACTTTCTCATTCCATATCAATGTTCATTCAGCTCTGTACAGAATACACTTGATTTAAACTAAAGAAAAGTTTTAAATTACAGATAATAAGCACTTAGAAGTGAGATATCAGTTCTACTTATAAAAAGCTTTAAGAGGTAATATCCACAGTAAGTCATGAAGAAATAAAGAGAGAGACAGAGAGAGAGAGAGAGAGAGAGAGAGAGAAAAGAAAACTGTAAGATTAACATAGCTTCCAAACAAACTGCTGAAACAGAAAGACAAAATTTAAAAGCAGAAAGAACAACTATGTTCTATAAGAGCCCAAGCTCAAGCACATTTTGTGTCAACAAAACGAGTTAGAAGCACAGCTAATTTTAAAGTAATGAACAACTGCTGTGAGTTGAAACTGTTTCCTTTAAAAATACCTGGGACTCTGTTCTATTTGCAAATAAGGCTTTTTGTAGCTAGACGCAATCAAGTTAAGGTGAGCCATGTTAGATTAAGAAGCCCCAATTTAATGACTGCTATCCCTACAAGAAGGAAGAAAATAGAGACATGAAAGAAAAGCATTACGAATGTAAGAGATGTGCTGCCCCAGCAAGCGCTGCTGGCCACACCAGAACCTGGAGAGGGCAAGATTTTTCTCAGTCTTCAGGCACAATGCCAACAACTCTGTCTGGACCTGACTTTGTCTTAAGCCACTTACTTGTGCTTCCTTGAGGTTAAGGCGGCTCATACATTTCATATATCATGAAGATCAGTAAATGTTCAACTTAAATTCTGGGGGTTGGGGATTTAGCTCAGTGGTAGAGCGCTTGCCTAGGAAGCGCAAGGCCCTGGGTTCGGTCCCCAGCTCCGAAAAATAGAACCAAAAAAAAAAAAAAAAAAAATTCTGTACATAATACAAAGAAAGCATTTCTGAAATTAACTCAAATTCAAAACAAACGAAGCTGGCCTTAAGAGAACTACATTCACTTCTTGATATTTTGGGCAAAGTTATATATTCCATTCTCGTTCCATTCAAAGCAAACAGAGCAACAATAAGGACTCTGTTCAATTCTAGCAAATTTCTTCAAGTGTTAAATATAGTTTATTTATTAAGCTTAGATAAATAAATACATACTATCTGAGAAAAAGAAAAAAATACTATGCCATCAGTTCATACCAAAGTTTAATAAATAAAAGCACTGTTGAGTGAATATATTTGCTTCATTAAGCATCTGAAATACACTTGGTATGGGATAAACTTCCCTCTAAAATTTCTAGGTTGAACCCCTAACTTCTGGTCCCTCTAAATGTGCCCAAGTTTGTAGATTAGGTCTTTGCAAAGGTCATCTAATTAAATGAAGTCATCAAGGTGGTCTGTAGTCCAAGTGATTAGTGTTCACTCTTACGAAAGAAGTAAATTTAGGGGCAGGCACCCAGGAGAATTACAAGTGTATAAGCATCTACAAACCAGAGAAAGGCCTTTAACAGCTACTTTCCTCATAGGGCTCTCAAAGAACCAATCTTGCTAGTACCTTTACTTCAGATTTCTAGCCCCTGAGGTTCTAGCCAAATAATGGCTGTTGCTTGAACTCTTCAGGTTGTGGTACTTGGTACAGCAGCCATGACAGACTAACACAACATCAGTACATGCAGTGTTCCACAGAAGCACAAACCCTGATTTCCTAGATAAGAGTGCAAAACGCAAATCCTGAAGCCTTAGGGCTTCTAACTGGGTCCAGGACCTATTCCACCCAGACATCCCAGTTCCTATCTATCCCTCATCCCCCAGCCTCATTCTTTCAGAATGCATTCAACAAACGTTTGAGTGTCCACTACATCTAGGTTCTTCCTATTTAATCTTCAGAATAACCCTAATATAAAAAACTTCACAAAAGGAGACAGAAAGGTAAAATAAATTATACAGTGCCATACATACAGCTAGATATGGTAGATTAGTTAACCTGTGCTCTTAATTATCGCAATATACTCTACTGATACCCTGAGACAGCTTGAGGAAGAGGAGGGATTAAACTAATTTGAAGAGTAAAGCATATTTAAAGTATTTGGGAACTTACAAAAGCTTAAACAATCATTACCATTGCTCCCCAGGGACACAAACATTCAGAAGACAGCAGCAAAATGAGAAGTGAAAGTCTACCAGAGAATTTACCAAACCACAGAATTTAACATTTCCAAAGAAAATATTTTTTTTCCTATTATAGGTTAGTGCTGTATTCTAAAATACCTGTATAAATGTAAGAATACAGGAACAGGCAGAGAGGCTACAAATTCAATTCTGGCTCTAGATACCTATGTGACTATCAAAAAGGAAGAAGAGAGGGGTTTGCTCCCATGGGAAGTCACCTGGGTAGCACCAAGAAAGGACACCTGGGTAGCTTCCAGTGTACTGATCAGAAAGAAAGCTACAGGAACTTCAACCATCCTTGGTACAGGCACCTCTTAGGAAAAGTGGAGAGAACCCTATTACTGCACAGTATCACCAAATGTCCACCGCCATCTAGGACCTCAGACATCTTAAGGCTCTCCCACCCATAGGTCAACTGCAAAAATGTCTCAAGACAAACAGGAAAAATTACGTATTTCTAAAAATCATTCACAAAAGTTCTGTCAGTAAATCCATCCACACACAAGCTCCAACAAAGCTTAAGGCTCATTTTATTTATAGAGTCAGTACCCTTTGATTTATTATAACCTAAGGACACAGACTCCATTTAGTTCTCCTTGCCTACACATTAAGCCAGTAGCAATTATAGTAGTCTGAAAATGAATACTTTCCAGATTTTAAACTAAAAAAACCATATTATATGATTTTTTTAAATCCAAACATAAATATTTTGAATTAAGAGATCTAGAAGAACTGAAATTTCAGAATCTTTCATTTTAGCAAGCTTATTAATGTATTTTGGGAAAAGGAGACCAGATAAATCAATAACATAAAAAAATCTTTACTACACATTAAACCCATGAATGCTTTGTGGTTAATTTTTCAAATTATATGTTGTAAATGCTATGTCTTAAAATCTCTTCTAATACAGTTTTATCGTGACTCTGCAAACATGTATGTAGTATCAATGCACTGGTACCCTACTGTCCACCAGTTGAGTTTTTCTGTGGATTTTTAGTTGAGCATTAAAAAAAAAAAATGAAGAAAGAAAAAAAAAAGACAAATGTCCAGTTAAATAAACCAAGGTAAAATAGTTTTGAGAAAGGAACCCTTGAATTAAGGAAAAGCAACTCTTCCCAAATATAAGAGGCCTTTCACAGACAGTGACCATTCACAGATGTCTTTCACATGAGTCTAGCCAGGATGATAAGGCTGGTTTAGGTTATTCTAAATTAAACGTCCTATGAATATTTGACAAATAAAATATGAGGTATTTTGGGAAAACTTCAAAACAGCTTTCTAATTGACTATTTAAGTTTCAACAATATTTTATTTCCTTGTTAGTCATAATGTAACAAAAGTGTTAAATCTGTGGGAGTATTTGTAAATTCCAAGATTATTCTTAGAAGAAATACATTTAATATACCAGCAGCACTGATTCTTCTTATAGATTCTAGAACACCCACTGCATCTACAACATATGTTAAAAGATTTTCCTTTTAACTGAATGATTAAGATGTCTGGCTAAACTCTATGGTAGGGTCTCGATTATAAGCCTAAATAAAATATTTTAAATAATATCTCCATTATTTAAATTTAAATTAGAAAAGGAAAAACAGCATAAAATTTGTTGGGCTAAAGGAAAAGTTCAACAAAAATGTAATTTCAGCCTTCAAGATTCATTCTGATATATTCCCCCAAACTTCCAAATACAGAAACCTTGAACATTCCTATTCTCCCCATCTCTGTTCCCTTCCTCCCCCACACCAGCTCCCCTCTCTTTCTCTCTCAGTGTTGGGGACTGAACTCATGACCTTATCCATTCCAGGAAAGAGCTACATCACTGAGCTATAGCAACAGTCTTCTAAAGCCTTCCCAAGCCACGCATGAGCTATGTCACAAGATACAGTCAGAAGTTCAAAAGCTCAAATTTACACATATTCTCTTATCACAAATACAGTGGCCACTGAATACACAAATAATTGATTTTTCCAATAACTAAAACTCAGGACATAGTTGCTCTGAAGCGGGGAGCAGGGACAAAAATGAATAGGAAAACTTAACTAAGGAAGGAGAAGTAATAACAATACAGAGGAAGAGATAAGGAAAAAGGATAAATCACATTAAGGATTATGAAAAAAGCCATGGGAATTATATTATTTTATGGCTACTTTATAAGCACTGTGTTCATGGGGAGGGAGTGCTGTGTGTAGTTTAATTAAAGATATGCTGCTTAATGCCCCCCTCCAATAAGAATATGTAACAAAAAATCCAGTACCAGGCATGGAAAAGCTCCTTCTGAGCTGTTGATCAGGGGAATCTAAGAGGATCCCCCAGACTATATGGTTGTCAGTGCTTTCCAGAAATGAAGGTAACACCCTATTGCTGAAGACACTACATACCAGATATACGATCTGAAGTAATCAACCTGGATTTGGCCTGAAGACTTCCTCACTGAGAACTATCTCTTATAGTTTTGGAAGGAGTCAAGCAAATTGTCAACTGAAGAAAGCAATCAATAATTTTATCCAGCTCTAACACGAATGGACCACAACAATAACCAGCATGGCAAGGTATTCTAAAAGATACAGCAGTGACACTTATATTCTGGGAGTAACCAACAAAAACCTAACTGGACTTAAGGTACACTTAATAGGAAAGAACTCATACAAGGCACTGTAAAATTAGCCAACTGCTCATAGTTGATGAGGTCACTGAACTCGAGGACAAAGTTTCCACTGCCATTTTTGTAAACTAGTATAAGCTCTAACTGCATTCTAAATACCTAGTCTTATAGCTACTATAAAGTATAGCTCTTACCTCTCACAAAAAAAAAAAAAAAATTTCTTGCACCAAACAGAAAATATTACAGAAAGCCAAAGTGGCCAAATGCAGATATAAACTAACTATAAGGTAGGAGGATCAATACATTTACAAAATAACCCCTACACTTAAGGCTCAAGAAACATCATGGAAGGAAGGGAATAGACTATTATGACCCAGAGGACAAGGATTATCTCTTTTGAGACATTCTCTTCTAAATAAGGAAGAAGAGGAGGAGGAGGAGGAGGACTATACCAATACCTATGATGACAACACTGATTGGCCAGAGGTAGAACAGTTCTGGGAAGAGTTGGAGCAGGAGCAGGGGTAAATATGATCAAGACATAATTTATGGAATTCTCTTAAGGATTAATAAAAATATTGCAGAGTCCTGCTTGGCCATGTGGAAGGGACAAGTGTAACATGGTTTCTTGTCCCTGGAACAGAGTCAGCAGGGTGTAGGCCTCCATAAGTGTTGATGGTTACTGTGTGCATAAGACTTGTTTGTGTAATAATGTACATATTTTCATGTTCTTTCTTTTAGGAATGTCCTCTCTGCTTAGGTTACTGATGCCCTGACAATCACAGACAGCACAAGTTCAAGAGGCAAGGGTGTGGCTAATGTCTCAGCAAAATGGTAAATACTGAGAGACCTTCAGGACAGCCCTTATGGCTGTGGGAAAGAACTCTGAAAACATGAGTTCAAGAAAGAATATAAAACTTCTCAACTATGAAAAATATAAGGATGCAATATGAATTATATAAGGAGCTTCATAGACCTAAAAGAACAGAGGTGGCTGGACTGGGAGCCAGCTTATCAGAAAAATACAAAGGCAGGCAAATTCCTAAATTCAATGTCAACCTGAGACAAAGTTAGGTTGGGCCCAGGCATGGTAGAAATGGTAATTTCAGGACTGGATCCCAGCGAGCTAGTTCATTGTCTGTGCTTACCAAGGCAGGCAGATCTCTAAACATTTGTAATGTTAAAAATAAATAGCTTGCTATATCTTTCTAAGAATCAAAGGAGGGTCATTAAGGGATCCTGATTCATGGGATAATCAAAAAGGAACTTGGAGTAATGACTGAATTGATATGTAAATAAAAGACTGAGCTTTTGATCTGCAAGAAATAAGCTATAAAGAGAATTTTTAGAATTGCAAGAGAAAGCTGTCTCAAGAGAGAGAGAGGTGGGTGTCTGGAAAGCTGTCTTAAGCAGAATATAAGCCATCAGCTTGTAACCCATGATTTGACTTCAAGTTGGATATATATCCAAGAGTATAAGAACTTTTGAATGGATCATAAAACTAACATATTAGCATAAGATTTCAATCTACTACTAAAATTTCTCAAGTCTAAAAGTAAAGGTGAAATATAAGCAAAGCAACCTATTTTTTGAGACATTTTACACAAAGAAACTAGAAAACTAAGTATTTGTGGCACTTTAAATTTTCATACCTATAAATAATAGGTTTACTCTTAAAAATGGAAAGGATCAATAGAAAATCATCTCACCTCTGTACAAATATCATTAAGCACTAAGTGTTCTTAAATATAATTTAAGAACACAGAGTCACAATACAATTTTAGACAGAAATGTCAAAGTGGTTGAATCAACTGCCACTGTGGCAAAAGCACAGCAGCTAAACTACATGCAATTACATCTGGCCCTCTCCATTGTTCTGGGAACTCCTATGATTTTTCCATCTTTTACCTACACACTGCTGTACCTATCAAGGAAGGCTCAACAGAAAGAACAATAATTCTACATAGTTTAAAGAGCAGACAGAGTCCTGATCACCACACTAAGGAGCACACAGGGAAGGAAGAAAGAGCAGTATTAGCAGTATAAGAGGAGAAAAGTCTCAATGAGGCAGACAGTCAAGTGACAATCAAGTCTCTAAACACTCTTCAGTTCTGTCTTTGAAATAAGCTTTTCCTCAAGAACCTTATTATACACAGACAGCCATCTACTGCCTGAAAACCACTCAATTCTTTCACAAATACATAATGCAATGAGGCTTGAACATGGCAGCAATAGAATAAGCTACTAGTAGTCTGGTTCTATATACTTCATTTTAGATTACGCATATTGAGGTGCCCTAAGTTCTATTTGCAAACTTCACAACTACCAGTTTGTACACACTTACTATAATTTGACAGTCTCTTCTTCCAGACAGGAAGCAGTGGCAAGACAGTTAAGAACAAAAGTATAGGATTACATGTATTAGGTCTGAAATATGACAACTACTTTGAAGTTCAAAACAATTTTAAAACATCTTCCCTGATGCTCTATAAATTTTCTCTATTGTTTTAACATCAGATCAGACTGTAAGAGAATGTTACTACTACTATTTCTTGCTACTTTGGACTATTCAAAAGTGGTCATGGACTATTCAGACAGCCTGACTAGCATAGGAAACAAGTACAAGCCTTCATCTAACTCTCTGGTTAGGATTAATTTGCTAAACATCTTTCTTCCCCAATAGACTGTGATAACCCATTAGATTTTGCTTCACTAGCAAAGACAAGAGCTATGGCAAGATTCATCTGGTGTTGAACAAAACATAGAATTTCTATATCCCCCACGCCATGTGTGTGTGTGTGTGTGTGTGTAAATACATTCACACACACATTTTCTAGGACTTCAGTCTTTCTTTTGTCTGCGGTCATTTTCCCACTCTTATGATTTGAGTATTTCCCCTATGCTAGCCTTTCTGCTATGCTCACTTTTTCTGTCATATCATTTGAGGTACTCTGTTTTTTGAAAGTATTGTCTATTTATTTTCCTGTTAGTGTCATGGACACTCTCTCATGAACTACCACAAACCCATTCTCAAGGCTTTATTTTTTTTTCTCCTTCTATGTTACAGCTACATGCATAAAAAATGATATAACCTTTTTGAAGCTAGGGACTACTTTATCCAACCCTTCATTCTCTGCCTTGTCTAGTGCATGCAAATGTAGGCATTAAATAAGTATGTCCCTAACATATTCACTAGAAAAGCAAAATTGAAAGAGAACATTCCTGAATCTACTAGCACACCTGCATCGTCTGTGACAGAAATAACCACAAAGAGGAGCTATAATATATTCAGTCCTGGAGACTAGTAAACCAAAATGGTGAGAGGCCATCAGCTAAATTGCTTGGGTTTCTCCTCAGAGTTCATGAGCTTTTAACTCTAAACATCTTGTATTTTCTATCTACTTTTTAAAAACAGTCAATGTCACTTTCCTACTGAAATTAAATTAGAATATCACATATAAATGAGATAAAAAAAAACAAAAACAAAAAAACAAAGCTACTCCAACAGACGATGGGTGTGCTACCTGCTCAATCTCTTCAACATCTTTTTCACATTGTTACACCTGGCATGGAAAGAGGCATTTTGGAAACCTTTGTTTCAGAGGCACCTCAGGATTCTCTTCCTCTACCTGCCAATGAAGGTTAAAAGCAGCAAACATCCTGTGTCAGACAAGGGAATGGAATTTCGCAAATAAAGTCCCTATGAAAAAAACTGGGCCATCTACCTGCATCTCTCTCTGGGATCTAGACTGTTCCATTTTGTTAAGTGCTGGGTTACAACAAGACTAAGACTGTGTCCATTGTTTGCCAAGCATATTCCCTTTTAAAGCCAATCGTGGAGTGAAGGGAAAGGGGACAAGGAGTGGAGAAGTTATCCATGTGTTTCTCAGAAGTATTGCAAATTAAAGAAAATGAACTTTGAAAATTTACACAGGCGAGCAAGAAAAAGAGGAAGCTTTATGGATTCAGACTGGAATCTCAATAGATATGACCCTGCCTTGAATGCCCTTTCTCTTCAAATGCCCAATTTCACCCAGCTGAAGTCAATACAAGATCTGAAGTAACTAATCTTTTCTGTCAACATGCTTGTCCTAATACATTAACAAGTATTTCTACCTGAAAAACCAAACAATTACATAAACATAATATTGCATCTACAAATTTTTAAGAGATATTATCTTTTCCCAGTTATTGAGTCAAATATCTAGAAAAAAAAAACCAAAACAACAAAAGAAAACAAAAAACCCTTTTAATTAAGTTCCTAAAACCAACAACTTTAGTTAGATGTCACAAAAAAGGGGCACATCTCTCATTTCTCAGGATGTGTGCTAATAAGCATGTTTATGAGATCCAAGGAATCATAATGGCAAATGTGGTACCTTGTGCTTCAGTCTATTCAGCAGGAGTGAGAGCTGTTTAACATTAACCTGCAACTACAGCACCAAAAATAAGACAGCTGTTCAAAAATGCCCATCAGGGAGTAGCTGTGAGGAATACTTACCATTATCCAGAAAACTACTGAAGTGCAGGCGGTAAAAAGGAAAGGTACAGCTGACTAACTCACCAAGTAAGGGGAGAGTGTGTGTGTGTGTGTGTGTGGGGGGTGATGGCACTTAAGAGAAAACTCCTCTTGAAGGCTATGAAGCAAATACATTAAAGACTAAATTTAGAATAGATAAATTTAGTTCGAGGTACAATGGGAAAGTGGTTCCTTTCTTAATAAAATTTAGAATTATGCCAACAATCACATCCAGAGTTAGAGAACAAGAAGATGGAGGTGCCATGGGGGGTCATGGGATGCCTCCACGGAAAGAAGAATACTATTAGCTCCTATTTTCTTCAGAACATCCTCAAGAGCTGGCTCATTTCAAGAACTGAATGAACTTGGCAGGATTTTGACAGGTCTGACATTAATCATAGCAGGAACTGCCAACATTCACTCTGTGATCCCACTTGCCTAAAACTGTATTCACAATAGACAACCATTAGGAAGAAGATACAAAAAAGTATCAACTCGCATAAACTGAACTCCCCCACAGTGACTCATCTTACCAGTTCAGGATTTCAAGACTAAAACTACTACTTAATAAAGCATAAAACACTTCAAGTGGAAGAGACAAGTGATAGATTCCCCGTCCTGTGCTTCCTGTCCAACAACACACTGCACCAACCTCGGCAAAGTATTCACTGCAGTGCACGTGTCTGAACATCTCACAGCCATCAGATGTCCTGTAGTTAACACCATGTGGCTGGCTGGGTGTTGGTTAGTTTCCTAGTCTGCAGGCTACAAAAGGAACCTGTTCAATAGGTCAATGTCTTATTTTGGGTTTTGTAAAAGTTGCATTAAAGCTGTAACCTTAAGCTCTTTTTTTTTTCCTAATTATAGAGTGCTAACTGTAGAAAATCTGGAAATCACAAATTAAGGAAACAAACTCCCCAGGCATACTAGTACACAACTATAATTCCCAGCTCTTGGGAAGCTGAGACAGTGGAAATGCTAGTTTCAGTTCAGCCTGTGTTATGGGGTAAAACACTGTGTCTGCTTGGTGTTATTTTGGTTTGATTAGAAATAAGATCCCAATATGTGGCCTAAGGTTGCCTGAAATTTAAGTATAGCCTCCCAAAAGCTGGGATTACTATAGCATGGCTTCATGACTACTGTTTTTAATTGATGCACAATATTTTGTTCAAAGGATGTTCTATTATCAATATGTACCAATTCTCTGTTACTGGACACACGTTTCTGGGTTTTCACAAAACTTTGATGCAAAAAAATTTTGATTGTTTTTGTAAGATGTGCTTCAGACTAGAGCTTGGCATGACAATCCTGAGATGCTCTGCCAGCACCTAAGACAGATGCAGATGCTCACAGCCAACATGTGAACCGAGTCCAGGGACCCCAATGGAAGAGTTAGGGGAAGGAGCTGAAGGGCATTGAAACAACAATATCAATTAAGCAGAGACCTCAGAGCTTCCAGGGACTTAAACCACTAACCAAAAAGTATACATTGGCCAGTCCATGGCTCCCACTACATAGGTAGCAGAGGACTGTATTATCTGGGAGGAGAGGTGTTTGGTCCTGCTGAGGCTTGATGCCTCAAGAGAAGGGGGATGCTAGAGAGGTGAGGCGGGAGTGAATAGGTAGGTAGGGGAACACCCTTTTAGAGGAAAAGGAGATGGGGATGGGGGGAGTTGTGGAGGGGAGACGAGGAAGGGGGATAATATTTGAAATGTAAAAAATAACAGGATTCATAAATTTTTTTTAAAAAAATCATTAAAGAATAAATTCCGAGTAGTGAAGTCTCTAGGCCAATGGATATAAACCCTGGACCAGTTGGTAATACATTTTCAACCTGCTTTCCAAAGAAATTTGAACCAATTTCCACTTCTGGCATTACTATTGAACTTCACTGCCTCTATATATTACTGTTCGGACAACCTATCAAACTAAAAACGGTTTTGACTTTTTGTAGCTGTGAGTTTAGCTACTCCACTTTGGCTCCCAGTAGGTCAAGCCCTTCCAGCCACTCCCCCAGGAACTCTTTGGATCCTCCAATGAACACACACACACACATACACACACAGTAGCTTATTTTTGAAATGCCTTGGCTACTTATAAGCTGGGCAGCTCTAATTCTCCCAAGGCCAGCACACTTTCCCTCTGGTACTCACGGCTCAACACCTTCTAAAGCTACTTTCAACTTTGGTGCCCTGTTACCTTCTGTGAGGCCCATGATTCTGGGCAGCAACCCTTCTGGGGAGCCACTTCCCCTTTCCTCCTAGATTTCAGATGATCTTCCCTCTGCAGCTCTAAATCTGATCCATCTCTCGTCCCTGAGTCATGGCGATTCTCTGTTTGCTTTTTCCCAGTTCTCAGTCTGCCCAAATCTAAAGGCCCCATCTCATTTCCCTTTGCCCAGCCTCTGGCATCTTTATTGATTGGTCAAAAAACAATAGGGGACAAAGACCTTCAGCATTTGGACTTGCAGATTCCCAATTAAATCAAAGCATTACTCCCCAGCAGCTTTTAATCTGCAATTCTTTATTAATGAAATGGATAATAAGTGTAAGTGTGTTCTCTTAACTACATAAGGCTGGTAGTATTTTGCTTTAGATTTGTATAAATAATGCTGTCAGTTTTTAATTTAATAAATTATCTTATCTCCTGAGTTAGCCATGATTCTACCATACTATTGTCAACTCTTTCTGTCATGGAGGAATGTGACATATGTAGTGAGCACACTCTCAGAATTCAGACAGCCTGGGTTCTAGAGGCAAAGCATGACCCAGATGAATGGCACACAAAGTTCAGCTGCCCCTTTGCCAACTGGATTAATTATCTGTCTTAGTCAGGGTTTCTATTTCTGTACAAACATCACGATCAAGAAGCAAGTTGGGGAGGAAAGGGTTTATTCAGCTTACACTTCCACATTGCTGTTCATCACTAAATGAAGTCAGGACTGGAACTCAAGCAGGTCAGGAAGCAGGAGCTGATGCAGAGGCCACAGAGATGTTACTTACTGACTTGCTTCCCCTGGCTTGTTCACCTTGCTCTCTTATAGAACCCAAGACCACCATCCCAGGGATGGCACCACCCATAATGGCTGGGTCCTCCTCCCTTGATAATTAGTTGAGAAAATGTCTTACAGCTGGGTCTCATAGAGGCATTTCCTCAACTGTGGCTCCTTTCTCTGTGGTAAGGTCAGCTTATGTCAGGTTGACACACAAAACCTGCCAGTACAATATCCTCACAGCTCAAAACTCTATCTAGTCTGCTGTCAACTACCGTCTTAGGCGATTCTTGAGTTAGAATTCTTGATACACATTATTTTAACAAAGGCATGCTGATGATTCAGCCACATAATTAAAATATTTTGGTAAGCAAAGAAAAAAATTAACCGGAAAAATATGTAAAACTCAGCAGAGAAAAAACAAAAGCAGAATACTTAGAATGGCATCTTTCTGTTGACTAACATGGACTTCACTCCATTGTGGTATCTGTTTTGTTTTTTTTTCTAGCAAATTCTGCCTCTGTCTGCAAGTCATTTCAAATTATATGGAAACTTTAGAGTAACATTTTTCATTTTTCTGATGAAGAATCGCCATTAGGACATTTGTTAGATTCCCAATAGGGTTCATTTAGCAAAATATGTAAGAGCTTTAACCTGGATAAATTGTTGAAATCCTATCTTCTTAGTCATCTTTCCTGAAGTAGTTGGTGCACTTTCTGGGCCTTTTCATGTCCTCTACTTCTGAAAATTTAAGACCCCTTTTTCACTAATTATATCCATAAAATTCTTCCTACTACCATAGAATAAGAAAACAATCATTTCATGCAGAAAGTTCCAGGAGACAAACTTAATGTCATACAAAATTGGAGTCTGTAAAAGAGAAATAATTAACACACACACACACACACACACACACACTCTAGTTCTGCCTACTAAACCACAAAGGACTTTTTTTTCTTTTATGTATGTGGAAGGGTAAGGGACAACTGGCAATAAGAAGAATAATTAATAATAAATAATCTATTATTATTGCCTTAGAAAATCAGAGGAACTTGGCTTCTGCTGGTCTTGCTTTTAAGTTGCTCATTCAATATTAAATAAAGTAGTAGAAACTGAGTTCCCCCCAAAAACTAGCTTCTTCCTCTCATCTGCCCAATTATTCAGACGGTTTACTGAGATGCATAAAACATTCCTTAAATCCTGATGAAAAAATGAGATACTGCAAGGGAGTTGCTACCCATCCTGTTCCCTGAAGGAAACTGATCAGAGTCAATTCCAAGGGATCAGGCCTAGAGGATGTCTGAGCCTCTGGGTTCAGAAGTCATTTCTGGGGCACAGGCTGACTGAACATCCTAATAGTCTGAAAGCAGGACAGGCTGTGAACACAACTTGGTCTGTAATATTTAAATATTTAGAACTAGAGCAGTTCTTAATGAGGTTATAATTTTAATTCTGTCCTCCAGGAGATATATAGTAATGTCTGTAAACATTTTTTGGTTCTTACGACTGTGCGGGTGGTTGTGGGGAGGCAGGTGCTGCTACTGGCCTTCAAAGATAAAAGCCAAAGATGTCGCTAAGTATTCTATAAAACACAGGCTTCCGCTACCACTTCCTCCTTTAGCCACCACCACCTCCAAAATAGCTGGTCTAAGGAATGAATGGTACAGAGACTGAAAAATTCTCATTTATAGTATGAAGTGCAGACATTTGCACTGTCTTCCACCTCAAAAACAAATCCTGGAAAGTCAGGTAAAAAAGCTGATTATAACAGATCTTTATAAAAAAACCAAAACAGTAAGTTGGAAAGTGTGAGTATTCCTACAAATAGTCACTGTGACTGTGAACATAGTTTCAGTCCTTAATTGCTTCTCTGCCCTACAATAGCACATGAAACTATTCCATTTCTCTGCACTACAAGGGCAAATGAAACTATTCCATTTCTGGCTGCCACCTCCTCCAGCCTGATCTCAACATTTGCATAGTCTTTAAAACAGCTCTGCTTACTCATGTCTTTAATACAACCCTGGGTGAAAGAAAGGCTGAAGAGAAAAAAGGGGGAATATGGACAAGCACAAGGAAAGAAACACAGACAAATGATGATATAAATATGAATGAACATCAAGACTCCAAACCAAATAATATGAATGTATAAGTTTGTCTGTCCTACAGTCTCAATGTTAAAATGCCCACTGGCCTCATTTGCTAAATAAAGCTTTAAGTTTCTTTTCTTGTTCCTGTGATAAAAGTCAGACAAATCAGTTCAAGGAAGAAAGGGTTTATTCTGGCTCAAGAGTTCAAGAACACAGTCCTGTACTTTGTCTGTAAGACAGTGAAAACAGTTCAATATAACTAGCCTTATTCAAGGATGGGGGACACCCACATTACCACAGTCTAACAGACCTAACCAGATAGCAATGCTGATATCTAAGTGTCAAAAGAAAGCACCAGCCACACACAGAAAACAGTTTAATAACAAACAACAGTTCAGTGTTTGAATTCCCCCAGCTAGTATCTAACAATTTCTCATACATAAGAGCACATTTTATTGGACCTGTTTTCATGCATGAGATATGGATGAACTAAGGAGCCCCTTCATAAAAGCAATTTGTCAGACTTTAAATCGGTGCCTTTATAATGAAGCATCTACTTAGCACATCTGCAGAATCCTGCCTTCTTCCTGTGGCAAGACTGAAGTTCAACAAATGAACATTTTTATAAACAAATGTCTTAAGCTTAGAAAAAATTTCATAGAATTTTGGCATATCTTAGATTTTTGCTAATATAGCTTATAGTAAAACAAAAAATAGTTTATTCAACTTTGGCTAAGGACAAATAAACATTATCTGCGTTCAATGTGGATACTGGGTAAAGGGGCCAAATATATGTTCAAGAGCTGGTTCTTCTCCATTTCTGACCTCAAGAAATCATCAAAACTCACTAAAATCCATACATGGTGTTACACTTCTACAATCCTTTATTTAGCAGTGGCAGAAGGATCACTCTAGGCTAGCCTGCTCTATACAATGAGCCACTGTCTAAAAACAAAATGAAATTGTGATTAAAAAAAAAAAATCTGTGCCTCTGCTTCCTGATCTTGAAAACTAAACAAAAAAAATTGGATTAAGAAACCTCAACTTTCCTTCTGACTCAAATACACAAAATTAGAAAGCCTTTGAAATGAAAAGCTTAACAACAGTCTATTAAACATAGATTTGAAAAGATCATCTAATCCCTGCCCTGATATCAGTCAGCCAACTACAGGCTAAACACAGAAGGACAAGGACAGGAACTGTTCTGTGTCAGACCTTCCTTACAGACATCCAGTTGCTTTCTCAAGGAGTCCTTGGCTCACTCAACAACTCCAATGAAACAATATTCCCTAGACACACGTTCGTGAAGGCAGCTTCTACTATGAATGTCATTTCAATTCCAAGTGAACAACAAAAACAATAGAATTATTTATCTGTGAGATGCTTACAGAGTTCTAGAACCCAAGAGACTAAAGCGATACTCTTCAAGCCTTCAATTTTGTAGAAAAGCATTACGGTTCATCAGCTAAAACACTTAAAGGTCAAGTGGCTGAGCATCTAAATAACATTTTTTAAAAAATAAATTTCTTTTCCTAAAAGCATCCAATAATACAGTGACTTGTGTCGGTCTCTGCTTATACATTTGGTCTCCTTATAGGACGCCTAAGAAGCACTCCTGCTCACTGAAGTATCTCAGACACCTGGAGGGCTCTGGCCATCAGGAGAAAAAAAGCACGAGCTGCCATTTCAAAGCTGAATCTCTGTCTACAACAGTATCTTCCTTCAATTACAGGAGATGTACAGCAACAAACTGAGGAATGATACACAAACATCTCTCTTGACCTTCCACTCATGGTGAGCAATCTGACACCAGAGGTTCATCCACAACTCACTGAACAGAGGAAATAAATCAAACTTCCTAAAATATAACTTTCAGCATCCTCTGTAGGAAACTGGATAATGCTAGCACGGAACTAACTAAAAGCTTGATGATTTTGCAGAATGTTAATGAGCATTTTACCAAGACAATCCACATCATCTTTTGATGACCTTTATCTTTCTCCCCTTTACTTTCTCAGAAGATAGGCACGGTGATAATTTCAGATTGTCAAATAACAGAGCATGAGCATCAGAAATAATAAACTGAAATAATGATCATGAACACGATGGCAGAAGATATTCCTCTAGGCTGGCTGAATCCAGCAGAAATATAAAGTAAGAAAAACAGCATAACGTGTAAATAAAATAGAACCCACTTGGTGTTTGAGGGGTGAAAGTGATCTTTATATTAAAGATTTGACACAGCTACGAGGCAAACAGTTCTATTATTGAGAAAGAAATCCAACACTAGAAGAAATTGTGCATTTGAAGCTGCCTAGAAATCCCGTACCTGTGTCTACAGAAACCAGGTAAGGCTGTAGGGTGATAGTTCCCGCTTAGCTCAAGCAGGGGCCACACTCACTACCTTTCCGGGTCCCAAATAGGGCTAGTTAGGAATTCCGAGAAAAACATTCACAAGTCTTTAAAAATTCTATGGCAGGACACACTTAAAAGAGTCCTACTTGCAAAGACCCTCAAACCCATAGCCAGCATCACGCTTCCTCTCCGTCCGAGATCAGCCAACCAGTTAGCACGTAAGCAATGTGGGCCACAGGTTTTAAAACCTCAGCGCGAGTATCTGGGTCACTCTTAGCAACTGTAGTACCTTGTAGTACAGTGTCTCTCCCGAAGCCTCCACTACCGGGTCATCTCCAAACCTATCCTCCCTCTGGGACAGCTGGGATGCTTGCTATGAGTGGAGCCCCGGTCCCACCGCAGGCGGGCAAGCCAAAACCGCGTTCGAGTCAGCTAAGTAGTCAGACTGACACACTTGAGGCAGCCCGGCCTTGAGCCGCAGGGAGGGCTCCAGTCTGTCCCTCAGACCTAAGTCCCTAAGGCAGCACAGGCCTCGACCTCGGGGCCACGGTCGCGGTGGGCCGCGCGGCAAGCTGACCAGCCCGGGCTTCCCGGGTGGCACTGGTCTCCGTTACCGCGCCGTCACCGCGGGCTGCCGTCAGTTCCCGTAATGCTCTCCCTTAAGTTTCCCTGGAGGTGCACAGAGATCCCGCGCTCCCGGCCCATGGGACGCTTAAGTCTAAGCGAAACTAACTCAAGGCGGACCAGCGCTTCCTGACGACGCTCCCCGCCCGGCCTGGCCCGACACTCACGGGTAGGCATGGCGACCCGAGCTCGCCGCGCTCGCCGCCGTCCCGGGACTCAGAGGGGCAGCGCGAGCCGCGTCGACCACAGCATGACTGCGGAAGCCCGGCCACGGACGCCTCGTCGGGGCGGAGGACGAATAGCCGAGCGAGCGGACGCTGACCGGGTACAGCTACCACCGGCCGCGATCCGCGCCCCGTCGACGACGCGTTGGGCCGACCCACGCCCCTGACGTCAGCGCGTTGCCGCTGGAAGGCCCCGCCCCGAGTCTCTAAGCTCCGCCCCCAAGCGGTGACTGCCTGACTCTGCCCTTACCTGCAGTGTGGGCAGCAGGAAGGCATTCTGTTTACCCCAAGGTCACCTTAGAACTGTGAGGGTAAGGATGGTGGTCTTGAGCGTAGTGACTTTCCCCAGGCTCCCATTTGGATCTATTTAACTGGCAGAGCTTCCATCTGGCAGTGTCTGAAAGCCCAATGCCTTTGAAAGGCACTAGGGTTACCTGGGGTGATGGTTGAGCGTTTTCTCAGAGGACAGAAGAAAATGTCCTTCCCTCTGGGGTTTCCAGTAACTTTCAAAGTGAAACAGTCCTCAGGACTTGGTCTCCTCCTTTAGAACGTGCTAAACCTGTTCTTAGTTCTGGGTATCCATAATATTCTACTTGAGGGATCTATTAGGAGTCTCAAATCTAGTTCAACCTTGGAGCCAGGGCATCCCTAATGTGGGCAATACACATAACATTGGCCAGACACCATACGAGGCCCATAACCCTTTTAGAGAAATAAAAGCAATGCCCAGAAATCCGATGCTATGTTTTCAAAGTGGTTCATTTAGGAGACATAGAATCTGCTAATGAGTATATTACTAGGTCCTGAGCTAATGATGCTAAACGGCATATGGGATGATGTAACTGTACACTTACATTTGCAGATCTATATCCTGGAGTATAGTGCCAACTTTCTGCTTAAGAAACGAGATTATGAAGTCTTAGGAGGAGATAAAGAAGATGAAGTAACCAGAAAGACTTGAGGGCAATTACTCTTTGAGTCAACTTGGAATAAAGCAGAATTTGAATTAGCAAAGGCCTTGGAGGAAGGGGGGAGGAGGTGTAGAAGCAATTTAGAGTGAGTCATAGAAGCTAGTGAAAGGGAAGTACGCATAAAAGATATGAGACACTTGCTGACAGCAAAGGACAAACCAACAAGGATGTAGCCTGGACTTAAACAGATTCTGTGATGGTAGTGTTGTCAGTTTGACAGAATCTAGAATTACCTGGGATCCATGTGTCTGGCCATGCCCATGAGGATTATCTTGATTGGATCAATAGAGGGGGAAACCTGGACTGTGTAAGTGCAAAGGGACAGCTCAGCAGCAGAACACACACACACTACTCTGCTTCCCTGCAATAGAGTCTCTGCTGCTTCCTCACCAGAACTGATTGCAACCTTGAACTGTAAACCGGAATAAACCCTTTCTATGAGATTCAATGTGGTGGTGTGAGCCCTTGGTTCCAGCCAGGGCAGGCAGTTCTCTGTGACTTTAAGGTCAGGCTGGATTTGTATATAAAGTTTCAGGCAAGCTAGAGCTAAACAGTGAGAACCCTATATTAAAAAAACAAACAAAAGAAACGACAACTTTTATCAGATTATTTATCATGGTAACAGAAAAAGTAACTTGGACAGGCTCCAATGAACTGGGACCTCTAAATTATTTTCTAGTCCCATGTGTCTCCCCAAGACTTTTATTGTCTTTGTATGCCTATACTTTTACCCTTGTAATATTAATGATACTGTCACAAGCAGTGATAGTGTGCCACAGGGATACATAGTTTTAAAGGAATGGAAGACTGTCCATACTTATAAATAGGAACACAAATGTATATCGTAACACCCATATTCTGGCCTGGCAGACAGTGGTGAGCTAAAGCACATTAATTCAATAACTCTACACACAAGTTGGTTTTTCTTGTTCCATTTCCTCAGACTTAACCAAAGTTAAATTGAAAACATATAACAGAAAAACACCATTTTTACCTGTGATGAGAACAAAAAGTTGCATTTCTTATTTTTTTCCTAAACAATATGACAACTTTTCACATAGCATTTACATTGTACTTGTTATAAGTAATCTAGAGATAATTTTAAAGTATTAGGAAGAATGTGTGCATGCTATATGCAAATGTAATGGTATCTTATATAAGGGACTTTAAATCTAAGCAATTCTGTATTCAAAGGGGATCCTGGACTAATCCCTCTAGATAAGAAGGTATGGTTCTATTTATTTAAGAGTACAAAAACAGTGAAGGTAAAAAAAAAAAGGAGTTAATAATCAACCTTGTATTCAAGCTCTGGATTCATTATTTGACAAACATTCTATGTTCTTTATTAGAGCAATAGCATCAAATTATCAGTAGCAGAGAACTGAGGAGTAGACTGGCTACCTGGTATAGAAATCTTGATGGTAATTGGCCACTTAGGAGGCCTCAATACTGGTGCAGAAAAGACTCTTGGGTACTTAGCACTGCTTAGCTGTACAAAAAGAAAGAGTCAGAGCTTGACTTTTTGAAAAAGAATCCCTGGGATTTGTTGGCTGCTGAGCTGGAAGCAATAGAGAGGCATCTGTTAGTTATGTAACGCCAAGGTTGGAACAAGGAAATTTGTGGTGCCAGGAGAGCAGTAGAAAAATTGGAAAGGGATGCTGTCTTAGAGCAGTACAAGGATAGGATGTGAGCTTATCTTGGCTATATTGAGCTTGAAGAGTCACCCAGAAGAGACATCCAAGTAGAAAGGACTGAAGCCAGCAGGGTATACCAGATTGAAAATCCCCATTCTAAAGATCTCAGGAAGGAAAATTTGGAAATTATCGTCCCAGAGACAGAAGCTGCTAAATGTAGATGTTAGAGTCCTCTGAAGAAGGATATGGAGACAACAAAGGCACACATAGAGAAACAGAAGAGAGGGAGAAGGTGAAGGGGAGGGGAAGGGGAGGGAGGGAGGGGGAGAGAGAGAGAGAAAAAGAGAGAGAGACACAGACAGACAGACAAACAGACAGACTTGGAGGACACTGTGCCCTAGAGGGCAGGTATGATTCCCCAAAGCAGACATCTCTGCTTACATTACCAAAAAAATAGATACAAAACCCAAAGCACTGAGAGAGAGTCTGGCGTATAATATCTTTGTCTTTTTGTCCCCTTGGTCTTTTGGGTTTTGTATGATTGCCAAAAGTGAAATCAGCAGCCGAGGATTCTGAGCAAGGGCAGTTGAAAGGCAGGAGACATGAGTTTCATAACATTTGGAATGTCATACCTTTTTCTGAGTGAGTGCACATAAGATTTGGGTAGCCCTTCTCCCATATAGCAGTATTGTTGCTTTTAAAAATTGACTCAAGGAATGCCTAAGTATCTTCTCATATCATACTGCTCAGAGCAATGAATCCGTCACCACTCCTTGAACTATATAAACTAAGCAAATGGCTAACCTCTCCCAAGCCGCTTTCTTGTTTCCTCTTGCAAATGTTTTTCCCTTTTCAATTATCCTTTCTGGGTCAATCTCAGCAAGTAGGGCTTGAGATCTAGGCATTCCCTTCCATCATGGCAGTTTGCATCACTTGTCCAGGAACAAGGTGGGTGTGCCAAACACGGGGTGGACTTTTAGATTTCTCTTCATGAAAGGATACATTCTGTTGGTGTGTGAGCCATGGGTATTTGAGATTATGTTTTTGTCAGGGTATTGAGGAAGAAGAGCACACAAATATGCAAATCTAACTATACCTATGCTTTGCTTAAAACTCATTATATCTCAGCATCAAAATCCCTTCTCTTCACTTACTACAGGAATGGAGAGGCCTTTCAAAACCTGCCTCTCCTGCATCCTTTACTCAAGGAAACTTTGGTTCATTCTCCCAAACTCCTGTGAGTATTTCATGTGATTAAGAATGCTCAAAATCAAGTCATTACTCTCCCTGGCATATATCCTGAATTTTTTTTCTTAGAAGAGCCCATAGGTCTATAAGGAAAGGAGTCCATTACCTAGAGTCATAAATTGATCTTAAGGTACTTCTTACCCCCATGTGTCCATACCTCAATGTACTCCTCAAATACCTCTTGCCTTGTATGGCACATGAGACTTGTATGGGCAGCAGAGACTCAAAGAAATAACTGTAACAGGTTCTTCAAAGAAGTGTGCAAAGAGGCAATGGGATTTGAGCTTAGCACAAGCTCCTTCCTAATTCTCTGCTGGGAAGGCCTGAGACATTTATTTGCTGATGGCAGTCTGTAAAAATAAGGCCTCTTTATTATATTTATAGTCTTAGAAAAGTGTTAGCATCGAATCAAGAAAAACATTCATTAGTACTTCAATATGGAGGCATTTTCATTTCTATATTTACTGGTACACTTTCATAATATAGGCCATTAAAAATAGAAGTCCTTTGTTCCTTGGTGTCTTATCCCTTCTTAGAAAATAATTAAAAGATCAAAATAATATTAGAAAGGTCATTGTCCACATTCCTACTAGGGCATCAGCTTTTAGCCCCAATTCCTCAAAATAGCTCTGCTCCAAGATTAGGCCAGTATGTGCTCCAGGTTCTGTACCCTGCCCTAGAATGATTCATTTTTAATTAGCATGCATCTGAGTGCTTCCACGGCAGCTGGAAACAAACTTGCAGGTTATAAGAGATAATTGTAACTATTCTCCTGAAACTATCTTCCCAAAAAGTTAAGATGTAATCCTATGTTCCCACTCCTTAGTCATTTTTCAAAATAAGTATTAACAGCAATAATTTTCTTCCTTTGAAAGTTTAATTCCTTTCACCACCACCTCCATTACTTAATGACACAGCTTTCCAATTCTTATGAGACAAACATTGCATGTATTTGAGACTTACAAGCCCTGTATTTGAGTTGTGCCTTCCACTTATTCTGTCTTTTTGGTGTGTTTGCTTGTTGATTTTATTTTTGAGAATGTATTTTAATTACATTTCTCTCTTCCCTTTCCTCTGTCCAAATCTTTCTGCATATTCCTCCTTGCTTGCTTTCTATTACATGGCCTCTCTTTTCATCAATTGTTATTGCATGAATACATGTATTTGTATATTCATTTGTATCCCTAGGTATAAGCTGTGGAGTCCATATAATGTTACTTGTATGTATTTTTTTTCTGGCTATTTGGTACTGGACAACCAATTGGTGTGCTCTTCCCCAGGAAGGACAACTTCTCCCTCTCCCAGCTGTACTCAGTTACCTGTAGTTCTTGATATACAGTTGAGGCTTCATGATTTTTGCCCTCTCCAGTTCCACATGTTCATTGATGCCTCCTTGTTTAACTCCTGTTTGGGCAGTTGTGTGGGTAAGATGTTATCAGTATAGTTTCTGATGTTTCTAGGAGACACAATCTCAGAAAAAGCCTTGATACCTGTATCTTACAAACGTTTGCCATGTTCCTTGAACCTTAGATATGGAAGTATTTTGTAGATGTCTCCATTGTAACTGAGTTTCACCACTCTGTGTATTGATTGGTTTGCTGTGGTGGTCACTGTCTATTGGGAAGAGGAGTTTCCTTCATGAGTTGTGAATACCATATTTACCTGGGAGTATAAGGACAAATGTTTATAGATTGTTGTTAAGGATTATTCTGGTTTACTAAATTGGTGGTTGCAAAACTAACATGAAAGCCCCCTCCCTGAGGACTAGATTTCATAGTACCAGAAAAACACCATGTAAGCTTCAAAAGGAGGGAAGCAATCAACAGACCAACCTAGCTATGGTGCCTATGAACCATATCATTAATTAGCATGGCACAATAACACTATGGGAGGGGTAGTGGTACACATACCTTGGTGGTGACCAACTGCTCTTTAGTTGGACTTAGGGCCCACTCAACAAGAGGAATGCATGCTTGGTATTATAAACCTAACTAACTGATCAGTGCTCTCAGTGCTCGTGAAATCATGGTTATTGGAGGACATTCTGTCTGTTCCTTTGATACTTTTAATCCTAGTTTACTTACTGTCAATTTGGGAATGTCAATAAAGAAATAACTTCCTTGGTTTCCAAGGCACTAGTTCTCAATCTCTTTTTAAAATTTATTTATTTTTATTTTATGCACATTGGTACATTGTTGCCTCCACATACGTATCTCTGAGGTTGTCAGATCTTAAAGTTACAGACAGTTGTAAGACTGCCATGTGGGTGCTGGGAATTGAATCAGGGTCCTTGGAAAAGCAGACAGTACGCATAACCCCTGAGCCATCTCTTTAGCCCCAAGTAGTTTTCAATCTTGCTTGTACTTTGTTGCCACCATGGGAATGGCCCAAGGTGCAAATATTAGGATCCCAATCCTGAGGCTTTCAGATGATATTTAGTATGCACAGTCTGGGTCTAGATCTGATGGAAAGATCTTAACTTCCCCATTTGTTTTTATGTCTGTTATCAACCGTGAATGAGATCAGTTGGCACTGGAAAGACGTGAAGCACGAGGGATCTATTTCATCCAATCCTATACCTCATGAGGCCATTTCTGAGGGGGATTACGCTTCTCCATGTTGAGATTACAGACATCTGAATTCCAGAGTGATTTTTTTTTACCCATGCATTAGCTAAAGTAACTGGAAATTGTCATGAGACCAAATGAAAAGGACAGACTTCTATTCATTGCCCAGCCTTTCTGAGTCAACCTGTACATTGTGTAATGCATACACTCCTGACTATTTCCTAAGCAAACATCTCAGTCATCTATGCCTTCAACAAGGAACCACAAGTGGAGAGGGAGCAAAATCCTGAAACAATAAGGTTAAAAGTTTTTAATTAAACCAGACAAAACAGCTGGAAACCCTTCCTTAAGAAACACTATCATTTTAAACAATTAGAAGGAAGCATTGTCTCTCATTGTTATTTACTAAAATGCCAACTAGCTTTAGCATTTAACACTGAGTAGAATGAATTTCCTAAAAGGAAGAGAAAACACCCTCTTTAATACAACAGCATTCTAGGTAGTAAGGGTCTGTACAAGACTTTCATGACCCTTGGAGTACATCATCCTTATTGCCTCATTTCCTGTCATGGCATTCATTAGATACTTAAGGAACACTGTAGGAAAGTGGGAAAGAGAAAGGGGGAGAAGAAAAAAGAAAGTACACACTAACTCACAGTGTATACGGATAAAAAGCACAGACAAGTGAAGGATTAGAAGATGGTCCCTGTGATAAGCTAAAGAAACAGCCCCAACCCTACTCCCCACAGCTGTACACACACTGCTGCCTTCAATTTTGTCATAAGGAAATCAAAACTTGGAGCTATTAAATGAGTTTCTGAAAGTCATACAAGTGAGGGATAATCTTGAAATTTGAATTCTCATCTGTCTGCCCTTAAAGCCCAGCTGTTAACCAGAGAAGACAGAGTTAGCTGAAGAGTATATGGGTCCATCAGGTGCTGCAGATACAGGTTATACAAAGAGACACATACTTGCCACTGGTTTCTAATTCCTTAAAGAATGCTGGCAGGAATTAGAAGAATATTGATTCTTCTTTTATGGGCTAGAAGCTAAATTACAATCACAATTATTGTTTGTTTGCCTCTCACTTGAGAATGAGCTAGAAATAGAAGGTTGTGAGCATTCACCCGTGTTTTCCAAATAAATTCTGCTTATGCTTATGCTCTTCTTTGAAAAATAAAATGTAAAATATTTCTGCCAGAGGAACATGCAATTGTTGCCCTTTGATTGTGACGCCCTGTTCTCAAGTATAACTTGGAACCTGAGTAGAACCTGCCTGTTAAATTTGCCTAAAGGCAATACTGTTGTAGTTAGATATTATCACAAGTTATGGTATTTATCTGGGGAAGAGGTGGACATAAAGCTTAGTAGAAATCAGGACTGCCCTATTCATATGCAATGACATGGAATGGAAGAGTGTAGACTTATATAGAAACAAGAAAAGATAAAATAAAATAAGATATCACAAGCAGATAGCTGAGACCAGTGTGCGGAATCCTCTTTGTGTACCACTGTTAGAGAGCCTAGAGGCAATAGTATGGATGGCACTTTGAGAGCTCTGTGGTTCTCTTTGGGCCCTAGATTTTAAATGTTTAAGAACGTAAGAATTAGGTATTTTGGCATACACAGTACAAGTTACTTGGGAGACAAGATCATGTGAGTCTAAGATCAGTTTAAGAAACATAGCTAGACCTTGAGCCAGTAAATAAATAAATAAATAAATAAATCAGATTTATTTTAAGTTTTTTTTCCTTTTATGCTTAATTTCCTGGTGTCGGATATCAGTTGAACGCTGTAAGCTTTGGATAAGTCTAAGTGTCTGTTTAATAGTTTTTGTCACTGTATATGAACCATCACTCCTTCCCTGCAGTTGACTTAACAGTTGTTCTTATAAGTAGGACAAGAGGTGGCATAATTTTTGCATAAGTTTATATTCTTAACTGTGATTGTTGCTTACATCTGGTTTTTAAATGGCCACAGTATAATGCAGCGTTTAAACAAAAGGCTTTTGTGTCGGTGATGAGGCAAATAGTAGAAATATGCCTCTGACTCATGCTCTGTTTCGATTACAAGAAGCAGGTAATAATAGCAATAAACTATTCAGAGCATGGAGCATTGGCCTGACTTAATCATGCAGAAACTAGCACTTGTCATCTGACAATGCTTCCAACTAACACTGAGAAATGTGGTTGGAAATTCAATTAAGGAAAAGACAAAACCAAAAATCTCATGATGCTGTGGATTTAAGCAGATATAAAATGTAGTTAAAACACTGAAATATGGAAACTGAGAAAATGGTTCAGTCGGTACAGAGCTTCACAGTTGCATTAGGACATTAGTTCTATCCTGAGAGCCCACATGATATCCATTATCATGTTCTATCCATGAGAGCTAGTGCTCATTTGCTATCTCGGCACAGGGAAGGTAAAGAAAGGACTAGACTTGGGTCTTCGTGGTCAGCAAACCTCACATATTTGGAAAGCTCCAGGCCAGTGTAAAACCCTGACTCATAAAACAAGGTGGCTCACAACCGAGGACCAACACTTAGCCTGATCTTTGTCACACACACACACACACACACACACACACACACACCCTGCTACACTATAAGCCTAAATATCTGACTACCTATATGATAAAATTCATAAAAAATGTTTTTGCACGTGATATGCACAGCTAAACTCAGAAGAATACTTTGATGTGAAAAAGGGCTAAACACTCATGAGTATTATAAGAAAGTACCCTGTAGCATCATAGATAAATCTGTGTTCCTCTTTATTAGGTCTTAAAAACTATGGACTACATTACTGAGTTGCTTATCCCTTTCAAAAAGACCAATTAAGCCTGGTATTTTACAATTGAGAAAAAAATTGCATAAAATCACAAGTGCAATATATGTCAGGACCAAAATTGTCTTGGCTAAATATGGAGGAAGGAAATTTATTTAATGTTGATAGAATAAACTACTCTGAGAACCATTATTTATTACCTATCAAAATAGGATAATCAGCTAGATTAAAAATTTACATCTAAATCACTTTCATTTTCAGTAATCAATGATAATTTTAAGCTAGTTTAAAACTAGCATTAAAAAGGAAGGGAATTTATGTAAGAATATGTGGATAATGGGAAGAAATTCCAAAACCTCAAAAGATTGAGCTTATAAAATGGAATTGTGTCAAAGGTAGCAGAAAGATCTGTTTCTCTCATATCTCACTTGCTAATTTCTCTTTCTGTACACTTCATACTAGAGGTGACCAGAAGACACCTCTCAAAACATCGATACAGTCTGAACATGTCTCTGTTAGCCCTATCCCTGAATCAGAAGAGCTGATTGGACTGTTATAAGCTTGAAACAAGCACCCCTCTTGCTTCAATAAACAAATGATATATCAGTTACTTCCTGCCATAACAGTGCAATAAGACAAACCAGCTGAGACTCAGAGTTAGAAAACAACAACCATCCATTGTTTCTTATGGATCTGTGTGTCCTCCGGGCGGTCTCCTGATCTGGACTGTACATGAAGGAATTTGGCCAGCTCTACCTGCGCATCCTCAGTCCGTTGGTAGGCCAAGCTGGGAACGGCTGACTTTGCATCGCGTTGTCTGGGACATCAAAGATGGGTCTTTTTCATCTCTCACCACACGAGTTTGTAGCGGTTCACGTGGCAGTTGCAGGGTTCCACAGGAGAGAGTACTGATATGCAGCAGTTTTCAAGCTTTGCTTTAATAAAGGCTTATTGCAAAAGCAGATCATGTGACGTTCCCTGTCATCCAAAAGGAGGAAATAAAAATCAGAGAGCAAGAAGGATACAGAAAGGCAGACCATAAATTGAAGCCATCAATAGAGTTAACTTAAGTGGGCAATATAATATAAATCCATCTGCCTAAAACGATACTTACATGTAAGAGATAAAGTTAAGATGATCATTGTAAATTGCATTGATCATTCTCAAACTACTTCATTTAATAGAAAAATCACTCTTATTCCTCATTAGTGCTCTATGAGATAGTGATCATTTATCCATTTTTATAAATAAGGAAGCTGAATCAAAGAGAAATAAGGGCTAAGATTCTAGACCATTCTGTCTGTCCATACAGCTTGTAAATCATTTGCTTAGTAGAGTAAGCTGTGCTTTAATAAATTCACTGAAGATTATTTTAAGGACAAAGGTCTAGACTCTAAGATCAAAATACTCTTTGTATATACAATGCATTTGTTTCTGTTTTGGTTTAGATGTGTTCCTTCCAAATTTCTTGTAGATGACCACTATGGTAATAATAAAAGATCGGACCCTCAAGAAGTGCCAAGGAACCTGGGGAGAATTTAGTCCATAAAGTACTTCCTGTCCAAGCATGAGGACCTGGGTATGATTCCTAGTACCCATTAACTTTTATTTTAAGATAGGCATGATGGTATTTGCCTATGAAATCTCAGCACTGTGCAGGCACACACAGCACAATCTCTACCTAGAGTTTGCTGGTCATCTAGTCTAGCTTAATAGGTGAGACTCAGGAACCAGTGAGAGACCCTGTCTCATACATACATACAGGACCAAGAAGCAAGACCTGAGCTTGACCTCTGACCTCAATGTGTATACACTTGTATATACACACATACACACCAGGGTGATTAAGTTCTGATGGCTTTGCTTTCATGAATGGATTGTTTTTCTAAGTATCAGGGTAAGATTTTTTTTCTCTTGTCCTTCTACTCCCCTGCCATATGAGGCTCTAATGTATATGCTTGGACCTTCCATCATATATGAAGAAAGCTTTCATCAGGTCCTAGTGCCAATACAAGCACCTTAGAGTCCCTGGTCTTCAGAATGGTAAGAAACAAACCTCTATTTTCTTTATAGTTAATGCAGACTGTGGCACTTTGTTACACAGGCACCAATGGACTAAGATAGGCTCCTGAGTGTAAGACTGATTTGTGGTGTTGTTTTATGAGTACCAAAACCCTTTCCATTTTCTCCTAACTTAATATGGATCACTATTGATTCCCACACCCCTGAGTCTCCTTACTAAATCCAGGAAGGGTTAATAGGAAGGTGGGGCCTCTGAACAGATTAATGGTGATGACTTTGACTTAAGCACTCCAATCACTCATTTTCTTGCTAATTTCTCTTTAGTTTAAGAGTCTGTTAGTTGGTGAGCACTCACCCTGCCCAGGAAGAGAGGCCCTTAGAGTCCTTGGGAAAATGATCACTCAGATAAGGACTGACCGGCACTCTGTCATGGTGCAATGAAGAATGTCAGATTCTGCCTCAAAATGATTGCTGTGAAAAAGAGAATCTCCTTTAATGTTTAATGATTCTAAAGCTCTCTGAAATTGAAAATGTTGCTAAGGGATACTTGAGAACTGGTCTTTGCTGTCCAGGACACATCCCTTTGGGTACTCTAGTTAGGCTTAGGAAATACACTACTCAAAGGGATCTGATAGTTTCTTAAATTTTTGTATAGAACTGGGGACATGCTGATGCTATGTGTGTGGCTGTGCTCTTACCAGTTGATCAATGCATCACTCTCAGTCTTTAGCATTGCCTGAGAACATGGGATGAATCTTGTGGATTATCAGGAATACTTAAGAGGGCCAAGTACCACGTGGAGAACTAACAGGGCAACACATCCTCCCACATCTTCTAGCAGTTGCTACTGTTGGCCTTTTCCCTCCTCCCAGCACTATACCAGTGCTATATCCTGATTTCTGCCATGGACATGGCTGTGAGCTACTTTGGTTGAAGAAATCTTCTAATCCATTAAAATAGAAAAGTAGAGGAAAAGAATATGGAGAACAATTGTAGCCTGTGAGGAGTATGTCTGTACCCCCAACAAAAAAAAGTACTTCTTGCATCTCACTGAGCAAAATGAGGCATTGCTGTCATCAGCCCTATCCCTCCTTCCCCAGACTAAGGAGTCTTTCTGAACAAGTCACTAATTACCTAAGCATCTGAAACACGAACTTTATTCTCATCGTCCCAATACTATGTCACTAAGTTGCTAAACAGTGTTGGTTAGCTTTCTTATCTATATTTAGCTTTCTTATCTGTGTTACTACAAAGGGGATTGGGCTGCAGTTCTCATCACTGGACATCTGTTTAATGAACTTTGACCTTTCAGGGCTTTATTTAGAGTGAGGGAGCTGATGCATGAGGGACATCCTCTTAGCTTTGGGATAATTTGACAGTTGATCTTATCATCATGGCTACTTCTAACTGAACACTCTCCAGTCATCCATCCACCCATCCATCAATTCATCCATCCATCCATCTATCCATCCATTCAAAATAGTTGGGGGCCAGAGAGATGCCTACGTATAGGAAAGGGTATGTGTTGTGTGCTGTGACTGGTGACCTGAGTTTGTTCTGCAACTCTGTCAGTAAAAGGAAAGAATCAACTCCTAAAAGTCGTTTTCTGATCCTGAACAAATGCAACAAGATCTATTTGTCCCCAATCTCTCTCCTCCTATCTCTCTCTCTCTCTCTCTCTCTCTCTCTCTCTCTCTCTCTCTCTCTCTTTCCCCAACATGAACCACACACATGCTTAAAATAAAATCTTAAAACACTGTACAACGTATAGTGTAGTGTAAGGTACCATGTTGGGTGCCAAGACACAAGGACCACTGATTCACAGTGACAACAGTGTAGTGAGGCAGACCTTAAATGAGTACTCAGAAAAATATCCAAATTTTAAGTGCTGCAAAGCAACTTGAGTTGATAAAAGAGATATTCAAGTCCATAGGTCGATTTATTACATAGGGGCTTGGGCTGCCTCTCTATGGCATGCCCGTAGGTAGGTGCATTTAAGATACACCCTACAAAGTGGTATACAGGTAGGTTACAGAGAACCTAATAGCAATAATAAAACCATTTAAACTCTGTCTGCTCTTTCATTTTGACTACATGCTGACTGCTGTAAACAGTGTCAGCAATAGAATGCTCTCTGGCAAACTCTTTTGTCTGGTTCAACAATAATTTCTGAAGTTCTTGTTGAATTCTAAAAGGTTTTGTGCAATTAGCATATGTTTGGCTTATCCCTTAATTTACCATTCTATATGGAAGTTACTTTAAAGAACTAGTTAAAAAGTTGGATCGTAGCTAGTTTTAGTGGCATATTCCTATAGCCCTAACTACTCCACAAGCTGAGGCAAGATGACTGCTTGAGCTACGATACTGAACCCAGCCTCTGGCTTGGAAAGAAGAGAAAAAAAGAGAGAAGAACTAGAGAAGAGAGAACAGGAGGACAGGAAATGGAAAAGGATAAAGAAAGGAGAGAGAGATAGAGAGAGAGAGAGAAAAGAAAGAAAGAAAGAAAGAAAGAAAGAAAGAAAGAAAGAAAGGAGGGAAGGGGAGGGGAGGGGAGGGGAGGGGAGGGCGGGGCAGGCAGGAGTTAGGAAAGAAAGGAATGGGGCAAGGCGTTTTATACCAGGGAACATGTTCCTTCTGTCAAACACAGTGGGCCTGGATTGTTCAAATGCCATTCTGAGTCACCTGTCTTCAAACTCTATGGCACAACATATCCCTGCAACTTAAAAGTGGGTTTTAAATAAAGAGTGACAGCAGCATGGCTCCAAAGCAGAACTTGAAATACTTTTTATTTGAGCTTAAAATTTAAAACAGCATATTGCAAAGTGGGTGGCATATTATTTTGTAAGTCAGATATTCCCTACATGAACTGTTTTTTATTGGTTTTTGAATACTATTCGAGCATAAAATGATTGTTAATTTGCTTTAAAAGTAAACATGAATAATATTATATTTGATTGTGCTATGGCGTGAATATTCTTGTCCTATGAGGAGAAACATGTTAAGAAAGGATCCTGGGTTCTACAGAGGGATTGGGCCCATGACTTAGCTCAGTTCCCTGTCCACTTGGATATGACCTAGTGATCCAGAAAGCCAAAAGTTAGTTACAGCAGTGGAGGTGAGCAGTTTTGCTTGAGATGTTATGAGAAAATAAGGAGGCAATCATGTCCCAAGACTTAGAGCTGAGTAAATCCCTTTCTATTCAATGTGCCCTCCATCCTGTCTGATCTATTGGATTTTGATAAGGAGTGAAGTAGAATCTCTCAGAAACTACAGAAATTTCAATAGACAACAGGTGAGCACTTCTAAGGGTAACTTCCATTTTCATATTAAGTTTTTACCTCCAACTGACAACCTCACAGGAGTTGGGACTGCTTTTATTTTTTTAATGAACCTGGACATCATCATAATTTAGAGAAATCTCCAATGAAGACCACTAGTCTTCATAATCAGAGCATCTGTGATTGAGTAATCAACAAACAAATGAGGGAAAAAAAACTTTGGAAAGAGAAAAGACTAGTAACAGATTTGTGAGCAAAATCAAAAGAAATAAAACCTCCCAAGGACAGGATGGCCTGCTGCGACAATCTCCAATGGTTTGTGAAAAGTGGCAGGTGAAAACACCCCCTTCCCAATTTTGATATTAAACTTAGCTCTCAACTAATTATGCAAAATCACATAAAGTTTGACACACTTTTAATGGCACTACAAAAGGCAAGCTTGGTGGGATACAGAAGTCTGAACATAAGGGACCATTAGATGACTCAGATAAACACAGCATGACGAATAGACTGTATGGGAAGGGAAGTTGGAAAATGTCATGGATTTCTGTGGATATGAGTTTTCATCCACAAACATGAGGGAATAGAATTTTATATAACTAGGTAGGTGCCAGAGTTTAGACATTTAGTCAGCCTAAAAATGATCTAATTCAATTGCAAACTTTTAAGAGTAGTTTGCACCAGAGTTATTCATTCTCATATTCAACAAACCTGACATTACCGTGGTCTAACCTGTATTATACTCACAGAAAAACAAAACATACAATCTAAATCATATAAAGACACATTAATAAATTTAGCGTAAGATTTTACAAGCTACCATCAGTTTCCAACTGCTATTGTGATGATATAGGCTAGTGGAAAGTATTTTTTTATTTAACTGGCAGTCTTTGGGCCTTCAGTGGTTCCAACTGGAAAATAGAAGTACACACAGTCTAGAAGAAAAGATGTCTTAAAAGAAATGCATGCCAGCTACAAGGGATGTATAAACAGTAGATGAATATAAAGGAGAAAAGATCATTGTGGTGAAATTTACCCTATTCCTATTTATAAATATGATTTTCCCTCTTTATTTATCATTTAGACACTTGAGTTTTGGTATCAAGTAAAGGTAATGTTATGGACTTTGAAAAAGCATAAACATGCAGACGTCAACAGAATCCATTGCTGATGTACGCTTTCTATCACTCATTTGCTCTCTCCTGCTCCAGAGTGTAAACTGTATGTAGCCACATCTTTAGTAGCTAATAGCGTCTGACACATGGTGAATACTCACAAAATGAAGGCTATGTATCAGGCTCAGTACTAAATTCAATAATCAGAAACCATTTCCCAAAGATTTAAGTGAAAAAAATGCACTTAAAAATACTAGATAATTCCCAGAATAATCAGGAAAGCTCAAGGTTTCGACTCAGGGATCCTAGTATGTGAAACTGGCCTAGTACATGGTCACAGGACTACTGCCTGCAGTCCTGGTAGTATTGTTCTGAGCCCTGATTCTGAACAATGCTACCCTTGCCTGTAGGGCTTAGAATATCTTCTGCTATGTCTGCTGTCACCTATTCTAAGCAAATATGCAAAGGTTTCCCTGCCCTCTTTTCATTTTCATTATAATTCTCTATTTCAGAGTTTCATGGAAGTCAAACACTTAGTTGATAAAGCAAGACATAGAACTTCCATGTAAGATCCTAGTAGAAGAAAGGTTTGCTTTTCAGGGGTGGATTCCTGTGTTAGTCAGCTTTCTCTCCCTATAACAAAACACTGAGATTAATTAGTTTACAGAGGTTAAAGACTTATTTAATCCACAGTTTTAGACTGAGCATCCTCTCATGGTATCAAATGACCATGGCAAAGACCATGAGATAGACTTAGTGACCAGAAAGTAACGAGAAAAAGGTCAGGACCACATAGTCCTTTCCAAGGGCAGGCCCAAGTTACCAAAGCACTTCTCACTGGGCTCCATCTTCTGGCATTTCCCAATAGCCCATCCTTGGGGCCAAACCTTTAATATCCATCACTTGGAGACAATTTAAATCTAACTTGTAGCAATTCTTTATACATAGAAAAGTTTAGATGTCAGACAGACAAAACATGCACATTTGGCTGCTCAAGATCAACATAACTGCTTTGTTTTCCCCAAGTTTTTTGCCATTAAAACCAACCAAATAATAACAACTTCATCTTATAGAACGTAAATATTCCTCCCACGAGAAAACCACCATATCATTTTAGTTGCCAATCTAACTCCAAGTCTAGGGTGTCTGATCCTTTTTATTCTTCTAGCCCAGTTGGAATTCTTTTCTCAATATATTGTATTCTCTGGAAATAATCAATGAAGTAAATCATCACACCAATGCTATGTCTCATAAAACTCTGGAGGGCAGAGAACAAAAAGTGAATTGTCTGACCAACCAATAACTGGCCCAATTTGAGATCCATCCCATGGGCAAGAGCCAATTCCTGACACTATAAATAATACTCTATTATGCTTGCAGACATGAGCCTGACATAACTGTCCTCTGAGAGGCTCTACCTAGCAGCTGACTGAAACAGATACAAAGATCCACAGCCAAATAGAAGGAGCTCATGAAGTTCTGTAGAAGAGTTGGGAGAAGGATTAACAAACCCAGAGGGGATAGGAACTCCACAAGAAGACCAACATAGTTAAATAACCTGGACTCCAGGGGGACTCTAAGAGACTGAACCACCAACAAAAGAACATACAATGGTAGCCCCCATCTCTGCATACATGCAGTAAATGTGCACCTTGTTCTTCATGCAGGTCCCTCAACAATTGGAGCTGGAGCTTAACCTGACTCTGTTGCCTGACTGTGGATCCTGCTCACCTAACTGGGCTGTCTTGTCTGACCTCAGAGGGAGAGGCTGAACCTAGTCCTAAGTGACTTGAGGTGTCAGGGTGGGTTGGTACTCAGGGGGGACCTCACCGTTCTCAGAGTTGAAGGGGAGGGAGGGATGGGAGGAGTGTGTGTGTGAAGGGGAGACTGGGAGGAGAGGGGAGTCTCAATCAGAATGTAAAGTTAATGAATGAATGAATGAATGGGAAAACAGAAATTATCATTATTTATGTATACATGAAAGATAGGCAATGAGGGAAAAGAATAATGAGTATTTAGCACTAGCTACTGTAATTGTGCATAGGGCCATAGTTGGAATTTATGACAGATGAGAATTTATTTGCTGTTATCTTTGACCTCAGTTAGCATCTCTAATGTTTGAGGTCCCATACTTTGTCAAAGACATTGATTTTCCCCTCTGGAGAAGTACATCCTTTATGTTCCACTTACATGGGCTGTCATTATCTTCCATTAACTTTGATTACATCCAAAGCAGTAGAACGAAGACTACAGTAGGTCCCCTGAGCTGTTAAAAATAGCCTACATTACCCCACTGTGGGATAAAGTGGTTCAGTCTCCACTACTTTATCAGAATCAATCACACCAAACAATGTCCTAGATCTCACTTCCCCCATACTTAAAATGGAGAAGCCTAAAATAGTTAGATGGTGACAGAGCTTCATTTCAAAGAAAATAGTGCTGTGTGTCTTAAGAGAAACATTTGTCATTTGGTCACTAAGTTTTCTAAGTCATTAAATTGCAGAGTTGTGGAAATGGAATACAACGTACACTGGCTGTAGAAGAAACAGTCTATGATTATTATCTACCTCAGAATGTGTATTACAGTTTTACATACACAACTCTAACTCAACCCTGCAATGGAGTCTAATTGGCATCATAACTGTTATTTCAAAAGCTCGCCACTGTTCCAGAAACCAGAACTCCAAGGGCAATAGGGCACAGGGCAGGGTTCCATAAATGTTTCACTTTCCTTCTTTCCAGACAAAAGGAGAGATTCTTACAAGGAAACAATGTTCATGGGGAGTCAAGGGTGGAATGATAGCCAAAGCCCAAATCAGAGCATAGAGAGTAGGTAGAAAGTGGGAGATGTGGGATGAGATGGGCAAAGGTCTGTTCTATTTTGGTCAGCTTGTATAAAGAGTTTCTCTTTTGAACAGATTGAAATGATATCTAAATGAGGGATTATGATATACAATAATTTCCAATATATCAAGACTTGGAATACAATTAGGGAAGAAATTGGGTCAGGTCTTTGCAAAAGACAAAGGAAAACCCATGGGGAGGGTGGACTTGGGTTGTATATGAAGACGGTTATTGGAGTCTACCAACATAGTTCTTTGATGATATGCTCTTCTAGCATCGTCACATGGTAGAAACTGGAGTCCAGACTCTTGTAGGGTAGGTTGTATCATAAAATTTGTATGTTTAAACACTTAACCTTCAGTACCCCAGAGTATGATTAATTAGATAAACAGGTCTTAAATAAACAAGTAAATTAAAATGAGGTCATTAGAGTGGACTATAATTCAGTCTAATTGGCATCCTAGAGAATATTAGAGAACAAATGTTCAGAGGAAGAATCATGAAGACACAGCAGGAGGGAAGCCATATAAGCAGAAAATGACCCCAATAGAAACTAACCTGGCTACCAGCTCAAGAGATACTAAGTTTCTGTTGTCTACTTTATGGCCCTTTGTTATGAAAATGCATATGAATTGATATAAAAACAGTGTTAACTATTTAAGATCCTTAAGACATGTTTTGACCTTTGCTGATTGTAGAGCAGCCACAAAGGGTTTAAAATTAGTTGAAGGGGAGAGTCCACCTTGGCCCATCCTCCGCCATCCTCCAATACAAATCTTTGCATGTTTCTTCTCTGGCAAACATTTTTCTTGGTGCCTCATGGCTTTTGCAGTACATTCCAGGTACTTAGGATGAATTTAATATACCATGACCTCAGTCTACATACAGTCTTGTCTTTTGCTGTTTTTTCATCTTTTGTTCAAACTCCAACCCAAAGCCCAGTGTGGTGGCACACACCTTTGATCCCAGCTTTCAGAAGGCAGAGGGAAGAGAATCTCAAGGCCATCCTGGTCTACATAGTAAGTTCCAGGATAGCCAGAGCTATATAGAGAAATCCTATCTCAAAATAATAAATTCAGCCCTCATAACCTTCTTAAAGGTCTCTTGTTTTCTAGCCTTGGCACATAATCTCTCTACTTCGACTATCTTCCCAATGCCTGTCACTAGTCAGATCCTTCCTATACACTAACCTTATCTAGGATTCTACTGACAGCTGGGTTCCTTTCACAAGCTGAAGGAATGGGTAAGTGCTCTGTGTTCAGGGAGTGTATTACCTCTGTCTTTGTATTCATCTCACTGTGCTGATACATGCCTCCGATCTGCCTGATATTGCAAATACTACAAACTATATGGCTTATAAATAACAGAATATATTCCCCATAGCTCCAGAGGCTATAAAGTCCATGATCACTACAGCAGCAGGTTCAATATCTCGTAAGGGGCTTCTTTCAAATTCATGGATCTTCATCTTTTCATTGTCTTCATACATAGAAAGAACAATGACGTGTAGTGGTGAATTAGTTAAACTGCTTTGGGTCTCCACTGGTCACTCTTCCAGCTACCCACCAGAGCCCTCTGGATTCGCAAATGAATGAGATACATACACCAGCTTAATTTCGATATGCCTTGACCAGATCAACAGGCTTCCCAGGATTGCCAACCCAAATTCAGTATAACAAGTTAAGACTAAGCACACCCCTTCATATTGAGGCTGGAAGAGGCAATCTAGTAGGAGAAAAAGGGACCCAAGAGCAGGCAAAAGAGTCAGAGACACCTCAACACCCACTATTAAGAGTCCCAGAAGAAGATCAAGCTATACAACCATAACAAGTATGCACAGGACCTAGGTCAGATCCATATAGGCTCCCTGATTGTCACTCCCTGATATGAGGCCATATCAGCCCCACATAGTTGATTCTGTGGGCCATGTTTCCTGTTGTCCTCTAACCTTCTGACTTCTACAATCCTTCCTCTTCCTCTTTATGGGGTTCACTGAGCTCTGCCTAATGTTTGCCTAGAGGATCTATCTCTTCATCTGTTCCCATCCATTGCAGGATGAAGCCTCTCTGATGACAATTGGACTAGGCAACAATCTATGAGTATGGCAGAATATCTCAGGAATCAGTTCACTTTATTGACTTTTTTTTTCGGGCCGTGTTTAGTTCTATCCTAGGTTCCTGGTGTATCCAGCCTCTGGTTTCTGACTATCCAGTTTCAGGTGTGAGCTCCCTTTCAAGGCGTGGGACTTAAATAGGACCATTCCATTGGTGGGATGAATTTTAAATTCATAGGAACGGAAAACATAGGAGCATGGGAAGCCATGAGGAAAAGTGTGGGCAACTCCTATAGGAGCTTCTGTTTGACAGGAACATCATAGTTCTTATCTCTGGGAACACTGTGATCACCTGAACTGGGTAGCTGCATTAAAAAAAAACAAATAAAAAACTTCCCAGGATAATGTAAAGTAGAGGAAGTATAATAAATACTTTGTGACTAACATTTGGTGTCATTGGGGAACACACTAGTCTGCTTTCCTCCATGGACATCAAAATCCCAGACTTATAACTTCCATATAAAAGTTTCACAGTCACATTCCTGTCTAGATGGTAATTTCCTCTTACTTCTTCCTTTTCTACAGTATATCACTTGTGAATAAGAATAACATGCTGCCTTACAAAAGGATGGCAAAAATGTATAATTCTATTGTCATTGAAGATTTAGGAAAGGGGCATTATGGACAAACTGAGATCTTTGTCTTCTGCCTCCTGAATGAAGACGAGTTTAGAATGTGGAGCTCAAACATGGGTCATAATACTTTATACAGCTTGTGAAGATTTCTTAAACACATGACCAAGTAATGCCCTGACCCGCAGGGCAGTCGGCCAGGGTCTGGGGTCCACCTAGGAGAGAACGGGGAACAAAAGACGCAAAAAACAGACAGCAAGTCAAGAAGTCTAATCAAGTTGACAATTTTTAACTTTTCTCAGGCAGAAGATATATTGGTAGATGTAAGATGTGGGGAGGGGTGGGTAATCACAAAAGAATGGGTCTGGTTTGATGACCAGGATATTGGCTGGGTAAATCGGCCAGTGGGGGTAACAGTAGGGTGGGTTGCTTAGTGACCCAACCACCAGTGCCAAGTGACCTGACCACTAGTGCTAAGCGACCTGACAACCAGATTTATTCTATCTATTGAGTTCAAGCAGAACTGCAGGTGCAGGCTTAGGTATGACTGCTTTGATCTAACATAAGGCCAAAATACAATTGCTTTTTAACATGAAGGCTGCTTCCACCATCTTGAGGCTGCTCCCAGCAAGGTACTCTCATCATTATCATCTGCCAGGCTCGAGTCTGACATTTATATTGGTTAAGTAGTTTTCAGTATCCTCATCCTCCTAAATGCCAGGTAGAAGCATTTGCAGATAACCTTAGATGTTTCTGGTTCAGGCTAACTTTCCCAAATCAACATCATAGTATTACAAAACTCTCCAATAATGTGTATCCTTTAAGATAAGCTGTTTCTTTTTGTTGCACTTAACATTCCACAAGGGAAAGGACCATACTGGCTTTTCCACACACTGGGTACAGGCAAGTATTAAGTATATAACTGTTGGATGAGCAGCGTGCTCCCTTCATTCTGATGTAGTTCACGTCTGCTGTGTATTCTGTTCTCCAAACACTGTCTCATTTCTGCAGAGGCTATTCAACTTCCACTGCGAAGTCTTCCCACCACCCTGCTCATCTTCATGCACTTTCTTCATCCCCACCTCCTGTTTCTTTCCTTTTTGGTACCTCCTTTTCCTCTTCTTTCTTCCCCTTTGCCTCATGTGGTTACACTTCTGCCATTGGCTTTATGCCTTCCCGAGAGTATAAGTGTTAAAAAAAAGCCACAAATGACTCATGGAGCATTTCTGTATTCATCTCGATTTCCCATTTTTGACCCTTATCACTTGCAATTATTAATACCTATGTTTACAGGTGCTGTAACTCTTGAATAACATTTTGCTATTTCTGTTCAGTAGCTATCTACCAGCAAGATAATTCATCCCTATCTAAAATGAGTTATGTACAAACATATCTTTGGTTTCTTAAGAATCTTTGAACATTACCGTTGTCAAATCTCTTCGCTCTTAACTAAAAACTGAAGCAGGCAGTCTTTGAGCCTTATTCTGTGTATTTTGTAGAGTCTGTTGTGATGTCACCAACTTTGATGACAAGAGCCCCTTAGTACCAGCTAGTTGCAAGGCAGGTCCTTCAGAAAAGGATTTAAAGTTCAAGCATGTTCTACCAAAAGAGCAGATATCATTTTAGTCTGAATCCTTTACAGCTTGTACCTTTTGTTAGCTCTCATAATAGATAGAACACATTTATTTCTGTATTCTGTGGTCATATATAAACCTGTTGCTTGGGTCATATCTGTTAGAATGGATTTATTATCAATATACAGTAGATAACATTTAAGCAGTATAGCTAGTGAGGGTTGAAACCTGTTGTTTTTTTCGGATTTTTTTTTAACTATTGTAAGGCTATGTACATTAACAGACTTTTATCTATCTCTATGTCCTTAAAAGTTTCTTTAAGATGTAAATAAAGTCTTGGGTGGGAGGTGGAAATATAGCAGAAGCAGAATGTTTTTGTTGTCAGTGTTTTCTTGAATAGGACAGTACACAGAAGGGGCACTGACTCAACACTTACAGTCAGAACCCCACCCCCACCTCACAATTCATAAACCAGGGATCAACTACATTCTCACCATTTAAGGTTTCTTTGCTGTCTCAAATTTACAACTTCCACTAGCTTTCCCCTCATATGCAATGCCGTGACTATGAAAGAATTTTCCAAGTCCTACTTCCTCTAACTTGTTGAAATACGTTCTATTTCCTATCACTAAGCAGATATTCCAAGCTCCATAGATAACTTAGTAAGTCAGAGTATTTAGACAGCCAGACACAAGGTGGCCTGCCTGGACCACATGATGTAGCCTGTTTTTTGTTTGCTTGTTTTCTTTTTGTTTTTTCTATATAGGAGTCCCTTTGCAGCCATCTTTTCCCTGCTGCTTTGCTGATTCCCAATTTGGGGGTAGAAATGGGTAAAAGTGGATACGAAGAAAGGCAGAATATTGATGTTACCAGCCAGGTTTGCAGAGCCTTCCTGTTAGAGACTAATTATACCAGGAAGGAGCCACATCAACTAGACAAAGCATCTGTAAGTTTCCAAAGTTCAACTTGAAACTGCATCTAAAAGGCATTTACTAGTGGAAAGAAATCATGAAAATCGTGTCTGGCTGGCTTTCAACTCTAAACCTCTGAGTCAGTAATCTGCCAAGGGAATGGAGAAGCCAAGTTGAAGCAGAGGACAGTATGTGTCTACAAAAACATAATCTGGTGATTGTCACACACACAGAGACAGATGGATGTTCCAGAGAGACGAAATGATCGGTCTCTTCGGAAAGCAGGATTTTTTTTTCCTGTGACTAATCGTTTTGTTTTAGTCTTTGCAGTGGCACAAGGATGGTTATTAAAGAGGTCACTACAGCAAAAAATAGGGAGCACCGCTGTATTATGAATGTGATAAAGGCCACAGTATATCACCTGAAGAGAACATCAGTGTAGAATGCCCAGGAACCCAAGAGCAGAAGACAGAAATGGTTTCCAAAACATAAAACAATCTCAGTCCTCTCTAAACACCATTTCATGTGTTTAGGTTTTAAACTGTGGGGAAATTTTTTGCAGTGTATGTGTCTGTGGAAACAATCAGAAGCAAATACTCTTGAGAAGCAGTTATTAGATAAAAATATTTAATTCAGTTTGATGGGCATGCTTTGCATACAATTTGTTGTTTTTATTTTATTTAAATCCAATCTGTCCAAAAAGAGATTTAAGCAGGGAAACATGTTATTTAGTGCACGCTGCAACAATAACAGCCATTGTAAGAGGGGGTCAGAGATGAAAAGGGGCCATGTCCCTCAGCAAACTTATCTAACCATGGAAACAGAGGAAAGAGGAAATGGCAAAAGCCAAGTCCTTATTTGCAAGAACAAGTCTTTGGCTTTGGTCATCCATTACTGTGTTGTAACCAACACCTGAGATGGTGTCTAAAATCAGGTCATGTTTTGATCTCATGGCTCTATGTTTGGATAGCTGATATATGCAGTTCTGGCCTAGTACAGCTCATGTAGATGTGATCAGATTTTGGCTGGAGGCTCTGGAATCAATGACGTGGCGTATTCAACACTGTTTAAGTCTGTTGACATAAAGCACAAGTCTCACCTCAGAGGCAAGAATGTACTCTCAAGCCCAGGAATCCAGATTTAGGCTGCCCCAGATAGTATGCCCGAATGTGAAAACAGTTTCATGAAGTTCTCCTGGTCATAGAACAAATGAAAATCATAAATCAAGGTATTTTTCAAATACGTTGTTAGAAATATCAGGTAAGCAGGTTGTAGGAAAGGAGATCAGTAGACCCCTGTTAGAAGGTTTTAGAACCTATCTGATGACATTCTGACCTTTGGGTTTGGTGGAAGCTCATGATCTACTAACTAACTTCTTTCAGAAAATGTAAAAATAGTCACAGAGGTGGGTAGTGGATGCCTGTGATAATTTGATTTTGAATCTGCAACATTCCAAATCTTCCTAGTCATGAAGTTCTGACCAGTTTTTTTTTAAATTGGTTCTTTTATTTATTTACATTTCAAATGGTATCCTCTTACCCCGTTTCCCCTCTGGAAACCCCCTATCCAATCCTCCCTCCCCCTGCTTCTATGAGGGTGCTCCTGCACTCACATACCCACTCCCACCTCCCTGCCCTGGCATTTCTCTAGACTAGGGCATTCAACTTTCACAGGACCAAGGGCCTCTCCTTCCTTTGATGTCCAATGAGATCATCCTCTGCTACATATGCGACTGGAATCATGGGTACTCTTTGGTTGGTCCCTGGGAGGTCTTGGGAGTGGGGGGGTGTCTGCTTGGTTGATATTGTTCTTCCTATGGGTTGTAAACCCCTTCATCTCCTTCAATCCTTTCTCTAACTCCTCCCTTAGGTTCCCTGTGCTCAGTCCAATGGTTGTCTGTGAGCATCCGCCTCTGTATTTGTCAGACTCTGTCAGAACCTCTCAGGAGACAGCAATAGCCAGCTCCTTTCAGCAAGCACTTCTTGGCATCAGCAATATCGTCTGGGTTTGGTGTCTGTATATGGGATGGATCCCCAGGAGGAGCAGTCTCTGGATGGCCTTCCCTTTAGTCTATGCTCCACACTTTGTATTTCCTCCCTTGAGTATGTTGTTCCCCCTACTAAGAAGGACTGAAGCATCCATTCTTTGCTCTTCCTTCTTGTTGAGCTTCATGTGTATCTGGAATATTCTGAACTTTTGGGCTAATTTTCACTTAAGTGAGTGCATATGGTCTATGTTCTTTTGTGACTGGGTTACCTCACTCAGGATATTTTCTAGTTCCAATCATTTACCTAAGAATCTTATGAAGTCATTGTTTTTAAAAGCTGAGTAGTATCACATTGTGTAAATGCACATTTTCTGTATCCATTCCTCTGTTGAAGGACATCTGGGTTCTTTCCAGCTTCTGCCTATTATAACTAAGGCTGCTATGAACATAGCGGAGCTTGTGTCCTTGTTATATGTTGGAGCATCGTTTGGATGCCAGAAGTGGTATATCTGAGTCCTAAAGTAGGACTATGACCAATTTTCTGAGGAACCACCAGACTTATTTCCACAGTGGTTGTACAATTAGCAATCCCACCAAGAATGGAGGAGTATTCTTCTTGCTCCACATCTATGCCACCATCTTCTGTCACCTGAATTTTTTGATCTTCACCATTCTAACTGGTGTGAGGTGGAATCTCAGGGTTGTTTTAATTTACATTTCCCTGCTGACTAAGATGTTGAACATTTCTTTAGGTGCTTCTCAGTCATTCCATATTCCTTATTTGAGAATTCTTTTGTTTAGCTCTGTACCCCATTTTTAATAGGGTTATTTCATTCTCTGGAGTCTAACTTCCTGAGTTCTTTGTATATATTGGATAGTAACCCTCTATTTGATGTAGGATTGGTAAAGACCTTTTCCCAACCTGTTGGTTGCAGTTTTGTTCTGTTGACAGTATCATTGCCTTACAGAAGCTTTGCTATTTTATGAGGTCCCATTTGTCAATTCTTGACTTAGAGCATGTGCCATTGGTGTTCTGTTCAGGAATCTTTTCCCTGTGCCAATGTGTTCGAGGCCCTTGCCTACTTTCCTTCTATTAGTTTCAGTGCACGTGGTTTCATCTGATCCACTTGAGCTTGAGCTCCATACAAGGAGATAAGAATGGATTGATTTGCTTTCTTCTCCATGTTGTCTGTGGCCTCAGCCCCTGACAGAGGCAGCAGGGCAGGATCTTTGGAGACCCTGAACAGGCAATGGCTTTAGTGGAACAGTTGGTCTATGAGCAAGCCACACAGGAATGAAGAGCAGCTATTACACCTAGGAAGAGCAAAGGATTACAGGACTGGCTGAGAGTTTGCCGAGAACTTGGAGGCCCGCTTACTAATGCTGGCCTCGCGGCTGCTATCCTACAGGGCCAAAAGTGCTCAGGTACAGGTGATCGCAGGGTCTGCTATAACTGTGGCAAACCAGGACATCTGAAAAAGGAGTGTCAGGCCCTCAAAAAGAAGAGAGCACCAGGACTGTGTACTAAGTGTGGAAAGGCTATCATTGGGCTAGTGAGTGTCACTCAGTTAAAGATATCAGAGGCAGGCTTATTCAGCCCGAGCCTCCCCAGGCAGAAGGGGGTGAAAACACTCTAAAAAATGGGTATCTGGGCCCCAAGTCTCAGGGCCCCAAAACATATGGGACTCCAGCTTACAACAGACGGACACCACGGTTCACAGAGCCACAAAAGGCTCAGCAGGAGTGGACCTCTGTTCCACCACCCAATTCATATTAATGCCACTGATGGGTGTGCAACCTGTCCCCACTGACTACAAAGGCCCCCTACCCGTGGGAAGTGTCAGCCTTATTATGGGTTGATCCTCCTTAACCTTAAAGGGACTTATTGTTCACCCTGGAATAATAGATCAAGATTACACGGGAGAACTTCAAGTTCTCTGCTCTTGCCCTCAAGGCGTTTTTTCCATCTCCTCAGGTGACAGGATTGCTCAGTTGATTATTCTTCCAAGCGTACATGATCATTTTCCTTCTTCCAGGGTCCCTAGAGGCACCGCGAAATTTGGCTCTTCCGAGACTGATTCTGCTTATTTAATGATGGACCTTAATTCCAGACCCTCTTTAGAGTTGAATATAGAAGGGAAAACTTTTACGGGAATTCTAGATACAGGGGCTGATAAGAGCATTATCTCCTCTAGTTGGTGGCCTAAGGCATGGCCTGTCACTCAATCATCCCATTCCTTACAAGGACTAGGGTATAAGGCCAGCCCCACTATCAGCTCACGCTCCTTGATCTGGCATGCTCCAGAAGGCCAATCAGGAAGGTTTATTCCTTATGTCCTCCCTCTTCCTGTTAACCTTTGAGGGAGGGATGTCTTACAGGGTCTAGGTCTGACATTGACCAACGAGTACTCTCGACAAGCTGTCGAGATTATGAAGAGAATGGGCTACAAGGAAGGGAAGGGATTAGGAAAAAAGGAACAAGGAAATTAGAACTGGTCCCTCAAGAAGGTAATATAGAAAGGCAGGGCCTGGGTTTTTCCTAGGTGCCATTGAGGGTTCTATGCCCATACCCTGGCTCACGGAGGAGGCAATATGGGTTCCTCAATGGCATCTATCCTCTGAAAAATTAGAAGCTGCCACTAAATTGTTTAATGAACAATTACAGCTTGGTCATTTAGAACCGTCCATTTCACCATGGAATACTCCTATTTTTGTGATAAAGAAAAAATCAGGAAAATGGAGACTTCTCCATGATTTGAGAGCTATTAATGCACAGATGCGTTTATTTGGCTCGATCCAACGAGGCCTACCCTTACTCTCCGCCTTACCTAAGCAATGGAAGATAATAATTATAGACATTAAGGATTGTTTCTTTTCCATCCCCTTGTGTCCACAGGACAGACAGAGGTTTGCATTTACTATACCAGCTATTAATCATCTTGAACCTAATAAGAGATTTCAGTGGAAAGTCCTGCCTCAAGGCATGGCCAATAGCCCCACTATTTGCCAACTATATGTGCAACGAGCCCTTGAACCTATAAGAAAGCAATTTCCATCGTTGCTTCTGGCTCATTACATGGATGATATTTTAATGTGTGATAGAGATTTAACAACCTTACAGACCTCATATCCCATCTTAATCAGAACATTGGGACAATGGGGACTACAAGTCGCTACAGAAAAGGTTCAAATTGCAGAAATTGGCTCATTTCTGGGATCGGTCATTTATCCTGAAAAAATAGTTCCCCAGAAATTAGAGATTCGCAGAGATCATTTACGTACCTTAAATGATTTCCAAAAATTATTGGGAGTTATAAATTGGCTGAGACCATTTTTAAAGATTTCCTCTGCTGAGTTGAAACCTTTATTTGATATTTTGGAAGGGGACTCTCATATCTCCTCTCCGAGAGCATTGACGCCAGCCGCAAACCAGGCCTTACAAGTTGTAGAAAAAGCCTTATAGGATGCTCAATTGCAGTGCATTGATGAAACCAAGCCTTTTGATTTGTGTGTTTTCAAAACTATGCAATTACCAACAGCTGTCTTGTGGCAGGATGGGCCTTTATTATGGATCCATCCCAATGCATCTCCTGCTAAGATTATTGACTGGTATCCCGATGCGGTTGCTCAGCTTGCACTCCGTGGGTTGAAGGCCGCTATTACTCATTTTGGGAAAGAACCCAAAACCTTGATAGTACCATATACAGCCATTCAGGTTCAAACATTAGCTGCTACCTCAAATGCTTGGGTAGTGTTAGTTACTTCCTTTGCTGGACAGATTGATAATCATTATCCAAAACACCCGATCCTACAATTTGCTTTAAGCCAAGCCATTGTGTTCCCACACATAATGTCTCAGAAACCACTTGTTGATGGAGTTGTAGTGTATACAGATGGGTCAAAAACTGGTATAGGTGCTTATGTGGTCAATAATAAGGTAGTATCTAAGCAGTATAATGAAACCTCACCTCAAGTTGTAGAATGTTTAGTGGTGCTAGAGGTCCTCGAGACCTTCCCAGGCCCGCTTAACATTGTGTCAGATTCCTCCTATGTGGTTAATGCAGTTAAGATTCTTGAGGTGGCTGGATAAATCAGGCCTTCCAGCAAACTTGCTCAAATTTTTCAACAAATTCAATCTACCCTTCTCGGCAGGAGATCCCCTGTAGTTATAACACATATTAGAGCTCACTTGTGCCTTCCTGGTCCAATATCCCGCGGAAATGACCTAGCGGACAAAGCTACAAGAGTGATTGCAGTTGCCTTGTCCCCTCAATTAGATGTAGCAAAAGAATTTCACAGACAATTTCACGTGACGGCTGAAACTTTACGCCGCCAATTTGCTTTGACTAGAAAAGAAGCTAGGGAGATAGTTACCCAATGTCAAAATTGTCAATTCCTGCCTGTACCCCATGTGGGAGTTAACCCACGAGGAATCCGACCGCTACAGGTCTGGCAAATGGATGTTACTCATATCCCTTCTTTTGGAAGACTTCAGTATCTGCATGTTTCTATTGATACATGCTCTGGCATCATGTTTGCTACACCTCTAACAGGAGAAAAGGCCTCGCATGCAATTCAACATTGCCTCGAGGCGTGGAGTGCTTGGGGTAAATCCAAACTCCTTAAGACAGACAATGGACCAGCTTATACTTCTCAAAAATTTCAACAATTCTGCCACCAGATGGATGTGACTCATCTGACTGGTCTCCCATATAATCCTCAGGGACAGGGCATTGTAGAACGTGCCCATCGCACTCTCAAATCCTATTTAATTAAACAAAAAGGGGGAGTTGAGGAGGCTCTACCCTCAGTACCAAGAGTAGCTGTTTCCATGGCACTCTTCACCCTTAATTTTTTAAATCTTGATGCCCAAGGCCATACTGCGGCCAAACGTCACTATTCAGAGCCTGATAGACCAAAAGAGATGGTAAAATGGAAAGATGTTTTAACTGGTCTATGGAAAGGCCCGGATCCTATTTTAATAAGATCCAGGGGAGCGGTTTGTGTTTTCCCGCAGGAAGAAGACAACCCATTCTGGCTACCGGAACGACTGACATGGAGAATTCTGACGCCTAGAAATGACTCCCGGATGGATCCCTCGGAAACTACCTCTAGCCCTCACACTGCCTCTTTGGATTTGGATTCCTAGTACTTCAAAGAATGGGTGGGGGTGGCTCTGTTTGGTGCAGCCCTATGCTGTGGATTAGTGTTCATGCTATGGTTGGTTTGCAAACTCAGATCTCAACAGAAACGTGACAAGGCCTTTATCACTCAAGCACTTGTGGCCATTGAACAAGGGGCCTCCCCTAAAATTTGGTTATCTATCCTCAAAAATTAGTCAGTATCTGAGTTCTCTGCTCTTGCACCCCATGGATCTGTGGATCCATTGCACTGGGATGAGAGAGACTCAATGACTCTTTGATCAGCCCTTATACATCGTTGAGGTTTCCTCACTGCACGCGATAGGGTGATCATGATTCCCCCACTAACTCATCTTCTGGCTGGCCTCTTTTTAGAGTTCACCCTAGGTCATTAACAGTTACTGTCACACAGCACTGCGGTATCCAGAGATGGGCAACTTTCCTCATGCACAGACCAATCTAAGACACGGGGCCCGGTGGCGATAGGGTTACCCTTCAACGGATAAGGCTGTGACATAGAGGAACGACATAAGACAGGAGCCACAGCAGATGGACGTAACTGCAGGGACCTAGACCAGCCTAGACAATAATTTATTGTTATTAATTCATAAAATAATAAGGGGGAGATGTAGAGGGCCGCAATAACATTCACCACCACAAGATGGCGCTGGCTTCCACTGCACCCCACGTGGAAGGCCGAGATAGCTTTGCCATTACAAGATGGTGCTGACCTCCGCCACGCCAGCCAACCTCCTTTCAGGAAGTTAACTGTGTGCACATGTGCAAGAGTGCCTTCATGCCAGGTCTTTGCCCACTCCGGGGCGTGCCTAATGAGATCATGGGTAAGCAACCAATCAGGTGTGGATGCGCCGCGCTAGGGTGTATATAAGCCGCGCCATGCTGGCGCCCGGCCGCCCTCTCTATTATTATTTTTTTTTTTTTTGGTTCTTTTTTTCGGAGCTGGGGACCGAACCCAGGGCCTTGCGCTTCCTAGGCAAGCGCTCTACCACTGAGCTAAATCCCCAGCCCCGCCCTCTCTATTATTAATAAAATATAAGCATTTTGGCTACAGAAGGATTCATGTGTTCCCGCGTATTCTTGCTGGCGAGAGGTCGCGTGGGACATGACCCAATGAGTTTAATTGGCAAAACTTATAGGCATATGAATAAAGATTTATTTACTGAAGCATAGATTACCTACCAGTGGCTACACCAATGAAGTCTATCTTTTTTTTTCCCAGCCACCATCAATGGGCTGTATATCCTTTAAACCATGCTGAGGCCTTATGAGCTCCTTCCCTCTCAATGACAGAATTGACAAGTCTCAATAGTGTATAGATTTTATGAAGCCAGTCACAACCATCAAGAGTGCAAGGATACAATGATCGTGTTCTACAAGGAAAACAGTATTCTGTGGCACCGTACGCTTCCTTTGGTTCTTACATTATTCTTCCCTCTCCTTTGCAAGTTTCTTTGGGCCTTACAGAGGGTGATATAGCTAAGCTATGTAGGGCCGAATTGCTCACTTTTGAATAGCTATCTTGTACTGGTACACCTCTTTGGTAGAGTGTATGTCATATAAATGAGTCTTACATAAGCAATAGGTTGAAAAATATGATCCTGCTTTTTTTCCCTTTGACTTATGGAACTTGTATCGTGTTGCATCTGCTGTTTCTCTTATGTTATGACAAAATACCTAATAGAAACAATTTAAGGAAAGGAGGATTGATCCTGCCTCAGGGTTTTAAGGGTACAGTCCATCATACGAGGGAGGCACAACAATGGCAGTGTGTGGCTGGGATTCTTTTTTACCATCTCAGAGGAAGAGGAAGTAGAATATGGAATGTTGGCACTCACCATGCTTTTGCCTTTTTCTCTTCTTATTTAGTCAAGGATTCCATTTGAGACAGTAGTGCCACTTACATTCAGAATGGGTCTTCTCTTCCCAGTTACTTCCCTCTGGAAATATGACTGTATATATACCCAATAGTGTACCTTATTAATGCCCTACATGTTTCCCAGTTGCATTGCATTGATAGTCAAAGTTAGCCATCACAAGTACTTACGAATTCACTCAAGTCCGAGTGATCTGGGATTCTTCAGTTTCTAATTTCCTTCTCCTCACATCCACTGTCATAATCAAATCTGGTAGTTTTGAGGAAAATCAAATTGGAACTCATCTATCCTCCTCATCTTGCCTTCAGTACTTGCATGGAAGAAATTCATCTACTAAGGAATCTATGTGAGGGTTTGGGCATAAGATGTACTTGGTAAGGGGAGTGGCATTAAAGAAACTGATGATATGATTGCTCCATGACATAGTTAAGGTTTTTATTGTAGATATAAGAGTGTGTGTGTGTGTGTGTGTGTGTGTGTGTGTGTGTGAGAGAGAGAGAGAGAGAGAAAGAGAGAGAGAGAGAGAGAGAGAGAGAGAAAGTAGCTGGATTATAAGTAAGAAGAGTTGCAGGAGGAACTTGTAGCCTGTGAGCTGGGGGGAGTTAAGGGTAGAGGAGAAGGTGAGAAGGGTTAGCATGGACTTTGAAATGTATAACAGACACTCGTAATACTGAAGGAACCTGGAGACCAGCATGGACGTTATGTGTTCGTAGGCACCACAGGTAGCCTTATGTCCCTTTTGCCAGAAATTGACTCGTTTTAGCAGATAGTTACCAGTTTTACAAATTCCAGAGGAATTCTGCCTTTTATCTAGCCCCCAGCAATCCTTCTATAATCTAGGCTGAGCTCATTTATGGATATTTGAACAGCCTTTTGGAGTTTCAGGAACTGGAGTTTCCTTGGACCTAGCCAGTAAGATGCTAGGATTTGACTTTTATATTTGGAAAATCTGTTTTGCTTGTTTCTATTATTTTCATAATAACTAAAATTTAAAATAGCACCTTTCCAGCGTATGGACTCATTTTGGTTGTTGAACTGGAGCAAAGCTTGACTTGTTTCAGTTTTCTCCTTGTTGAATGGAGAAAATAGATATATGTTGCTAGATTCTTCCCCACTATAATAAAGAGAGGATTAAATTAATTACTATTAAATCAAAGAAGATGGAAAAACAAGCAAACAAGAAACAAAATGTCAGGAACTTCACAAGTGCGTTTCTGTGGGCTGGATCTTTGTCTACTAGTCATTATAGAAACTGTGAGGTCTCTTAGCAAAGTCACCACATGTTACCAGGAAAATGACGATCCCCTTTCAGGGTCGTTAGTCTCACTAACAAAAATACTTCAATAATAGACTCTATGGAAGCTTGAGAATAATTTTTATTAGAGTTAAAAAAACAACCCTAGGGCAGGCAAGTTGCAGTTTTCTGGCAACTGCCTGGAGGAGGAGACTAAAAATGAGAAGGTATAAAAGCCAAACTGTTTAACTTACATCAGCATGGAGGTCAGACACATGGCAGACAGGAAGCGCCATAGTACGGAGGAGAAACTTAGAGAAAAAACAAAGAGCCCAAAGAACCAGACAAAGCATACTTAGGCTTTGGACAGAATCTGAAAGAGAGATATAGAAGAAAAAAAAAATGAAAAGTTAACCTTTCTGAGTCAGGGATCTTAAAGGCAAGCAGGTCCAATGTTTGCATTCTTTCTAGGCTCCGCCCAATAGTTGTCTGGCAACAAGTCAGGTAGGGCTGGCTTTCCATAAAAGGAGATGTTCGGCCTCTTCTCTCTCTCTTACCCACTTTCTCCTTTACTCTCTTACTCTTTTACTCTCTCTGCCCTTTCTCTCTTTGACCCCTTTCTCCCTTTTAACCCTTCCTTCCCACCTCCACATGTTCCTGGTTGGTTTTTCCTCTTCTCTCTTCCTTTCTTCTCTCTCTCTCTCTCTCTCTCTCTCTCTCTCTCTCTCTCTCTCTCTAGTGTTGTTTTTCACTTTATATTTTGAGACAGGTTCTCATTAAGTTGCTCACGCTAGCCTGAACTCATTCTGTACCCCATGCTGGCCTTAAATTTGTAGTCTTCCTGTCTCAGCCTCCTGAGTATCTAAGATCACTCAGTGTAAGACTTTTAATATATTCTCAATAAGAGGTAATTTTTCTACTAAATCATAGGTTTATGTTTTAATATACTCTCAAAAATCAAATAATTTTCCAAGAAAACCTATTATCTAGGTCTCATGAATGGCTTCTCTGACTTAGGATGTTTGATTCTTTTCAGAAGAGAATGTCTTCTCTTTGTCCATTTTTCTCTTTCACAAATATTTGTTGGAAGCAACTATATTCCAGATAGTGTTCTAGATGCATAGAGAAAGACAAACATGGTATCTGTCTTTGACTAGATCAGCCAAAGTGCAAAAGATAAAAAATATTTAGCAAAATAAATGAGAAGATAAGTTTAAGATACTAAGTACTATAGAAAGAAAAAAAAGTCACCTTCTTAACAGAGTACACTCCTTTGTGTAGTCCCTCATACATTTTAGTGAAGTAATATATGGAAAACACTTGAGTATAGTAGATGAATACGCACACACTGTGGTTATGTCAAGCTGACAATCAAAGTTAGTCAACACAGGACTTAATTCTTCACACAAAGGATCTTTTCTTGTGATCTAGTTACCTCTCAAAGGGGTAACCTTCTAATAGTGGCAAAACCTGGGGTCGGACAGCATTTCAATATTTGATTTTTGAGAAGACAAAAATCCAGCATGTTGATATATGTGGAACCTATCATGCATTTTGTTTTCGTTCTGTTAAAAGCAGGTTACATTGAGCAAAGGGAAAAAAGCTGCATCAAGATCTCAGATCTTAAAAGGGACTATGAGTTAGAGCTGCCTGTCTTATTCTTACACTGCACTGCCTTCTAAGAGTCTAAAACTTTGGATCTACAATGTTGCTGTCAAATTCAATGAATCACATTTACATGAAAACAGTGCCAACTGATTGCTATTAATTTCATTCATCGGAGTTGTTTAAAAAGATTGTTGAACTGGTTGTCTAGTGTTTGCTTACATCAACTAAATCTAATTGTCGGACAGAAGAAAAAATAATAAGGGAGTAAAAACTAGTTTTAGTAGAGTTCACTATCTATTACAAAGTCTAGCAACCACCATATATTTTGCTTTTTTAAACAAACTCGAGATTATCTGTGAAAAACCACCTGTGTGCTCAAAAGCATAGTCATATCAAAGACAGAAGGATTATGCTCTCTCTCTCTTTCTCTGCTGCTGCTGGCAATGGAAGTGTTTGCATATAAAAGTCTAGAGCAATGACTATATTAATTGCTCATATGTCCTCTGGACACCTTTCACTTTGAGCCTTTTCTATTCCTATTCTGTTTATGTGCATGTGGTGTATATGTGTTAAAGTATACAAGAGTGTGGATGCTGGAGGACAATAACAGCATCTTCTTTAGTGTCTCTCCACCATAGTTTTTAAATAACAATTTATTAATTCTTTGAGAATACAGTACAATGGATATTGGTCATATTTTCTCCCAAGTCTTGCCAGATACACTCCCACTTTCCTATTCACACAATTGTGTTCTCTTACCACACCGTGTATGTGTGTGGGTAGTTGGCCTAATTTCGGGTCCCTAAGATATCCCAGAGATGAGAGAGTCTGTAGGTAGATGCTGAATGACCCAGCTCCTAAGTTATTTCTGATTGGTAAACAAAGATGCCAACAGCCATTAGTTGGGTAGAAGAGATAGGTGGAGTTTCTCAGGCTTGGGGTTGGAGGAAAAAAGAAAGAAAAAGAAGGTTAATGAAAGAGAGAAGAGACATGGGTTAGGTGAGCCATAAAAACATGGCTCTGAGGGCTGGCTGATTCGTGTTAAGAGCAGTCCAGATGAAACATAGTAAATAATAAGTAATAACTTGGGGTTACTGATAGCAAAGTAGGTTCTAAGAGCACAGAGGGTAGACACCTTCCCAGCTATGGTACTGTTTTCTGCTTTTTGTAAATATAAAGGTTTCCTGTGTCTCTTTCATCCAAGAACTTAAATGGTCTAAGACAGGGTAGAAACCTCAGGCTGGGATTTAAATACTTTCTACAACACAGACTCTCTCCTCTGGCCATCAGGATCAATTTGTGTTGTCCAAGTACTTCTGTGTGAGGTCTGCTTTGGAACATGGTTTACTTCTCAAATAACAGACTGTTAGCATCAGGTGCATCCGTACCCAGCTCCTGGACCCAGCGATGAGACATGCCATCTCTAAGTTGCTCCTGTGACCGTTGCCGTGGCACCCGCAGCACATCCCCTTGTGTATGCCTGGATAAAAGACTCATCCTTCCTTCTCTTCTTCCCTCTCACACCCAGCCCAAACCAGACGCCACCTCTGCCACTAAAACCTTCCATGTGAGACCTGAGGCTGATGTGATTTGTTTGGGATTGCGCTTGAAAAAACCTGACTTTGCCTCTCCTAGAAGTTGTCAGTTGTCAATAGCTTCTGAGGTAGAAATGAGATTTTGTGCTCCATGCTGAAATTTTGTCTGATTTTAGTCTGCACAGGTCTTGTGCCTGCTGTCACAACTGCTATATTCACTGTTCAACTTTGCTGAAGTATCTGGTAAACACTGTTTTCTTAGTCATCTCTGCCTTAAAATCTTACTTTCTCTTCAGATTGTTTTACCTCACCTTTCTGTGATTGTCCCTGAGCTTTGGGCAGAGATGTAAAGTAGATGTCCCATTCAGGACTGAGAACTCCACAGTCTCTTAGTCTTTGTCCACGAACAGTCATGGGTCTCAGTGTTATGTACCGTAGATATTTTTTGAGTAGTGAGAGATTCATTAATTTATGGATATATATTGTTGTTTAATGCTATGTCCATATGGTAGAATAATAGTAGTAGGTTCTCCTTATGGCCAATGACACTCCTAACAGTTTCTTATCTCCAACAACAATGCCAAGTATGTGTTTCATTCTGTGGAATGGGCCTTAAATTCAGCCAGAAAAATGGTTACTGTTGTAAAAATATAAAAAAATAAAAGACTGTCATTTATTCCAAACTAGGTCCAGCACTGCAGTGCCCCAAGCTATCTGCTAGATATCTTGCCAGAAGCACACATCCCAACTCCAGTGGTGTCCCACACACTCTCCCAAAATCAATTCTCCACATGCATAAACACACAACACAATAACCTCTGATCCAATCGATAAGATATAATTGCCCACCTAAATATACAAGCCCGGTACACATCCATCCCTTAAGAACATTCATCACAACCTGTAAAGGTACAGCGTGGAATCTAAACGTCAGCCTCCATGTTGTCCTGCAGCTACTCTCTGTCCCTCCTGTCTCTTCCTCCTTCCTGTTCTAGTGTCCTCCCCTTCCCTCAAACTTTTCTCCCACCCATCCTTCCTTCTTGTTCAGTGACAGGCCTCATTCTATCTTGAACCTGCCTCACCTGTGACATCATCCCACAGGTTACTGCCATAACATCCATGCCACTATTGTGGTGATGGATTATATCTTTGCTGGACCATCATTACTCATATCATAAAATTCATATCTGACTAAGTTTGATGATTAGTTTTGTTCCCTGGTGGCACATGTAGCACCTTCCAATACTATAAAAGCTATCCAATAGGGATGAAGCTTCTACGTCATTTCTTCAAGATTTTTCTTTGTATTTTATAACTCAATATATGTAGTCCATCATAGACACAGGAAGAGAACCACATGATTATCTAATTAGATTCAGAAAAAAAAACTTTTGACAAAACCCCAACATTCCTTCATAATTAAATAAAATCTAGGAACACCCCAACATAATAAAAGAATATAGAACAAACCTACAGCCAACATCTCGGTGATTTGAGAAAAGTGCAAAGCATTTCCATTAACATTAGCAACAAGAAAATGATGTCTACTTCCTTCTTCTTGTTCAACATAGCACTTGAAATCTTAGCTAGAGCAATAAGGCATGTGAAAAAGATAAAGCAAATAGAGATAAGAAAGAAAGAAGTCAAAGTATCTTTATGTGAAGATGATATGCTCTATACATAAAAGAGCTTAAAAACTCCACCAGAAAAATTTACTTTGCTGTTTTTGGGAGTGTAGTTCTCATTCAATCTGTGGCATAAGCTGGTCAGAGAGCTCTAGGGATCATTCTGTTTCTGGTCCTCCCCAACACTGTGATATTAGCCACATACATCATAGGTCAAAACTTATCTTTGTGCCACTGCCAAAGCATTACATGGCTTAAAAAAAGTATCCTTCAAGGAACTATAATTATTAATATTGGTATATTTCAGGTATGAGGGATGGGGAATATATGAGCAAAATCAAATAAAAAAATTAAGAAAAAGAAATAAAAAAGCATCTGAACAATATTATTACATTTATGTAACATAATATAAATTTATGTGCATTAAGAAATTAGAAAACAGGATTAAATTGGTTTCAACTATTTTTCAAGCAGCATCTGTATTTTTTCCTTTTCGTGACAAGAAATGATTATAGAATGAGTATAGCACACCCCTATTTAAACGTACAAACCACAGAATTCTAATCATATGAGACATGATGCCAGTGCATGTGAAAAGGAGACAGGTATGAAAAGACGCAGATTTATTTTAGTCTTCTAGAGTTGCTATGACAATGCACCACATACTGGGTCTTAAAAAACTAAGATGCAGTTCTTACAGTTCTGAAGACTGTGTCATCTCTTCATCTGCTTCATGGTTGGCAGGAAATCTCTTTTATATTGTATTTTAACATGAGGGGAGAAGGGAGGGAGTGAGAGGAGGAGTGAAGAAGGGAAGGAGAGAGAGAGAGAGAGAGAGAGAGGGAGGGAGGGAGGGAGGGAGGGAGGGAGGGAGGGAGAGAGAGAGAGAGAGAGAGAGAGAGAGAGAGAGAGAGAGAGAGAGAGAGAGAGAGAAACATACAAAGGTAGGGCGAGGCGGAGGGGGAGACGGAGGGGAAGAAGGAATCATCTTGGAGCTTTCAGTCTCATAACCTCACCTAAACCTAATTATCTCCCTAAAGCCCCATCTCCAAATACCATTTGCATTGGTGAGATTTTTGTCAATTTAACACAAATCCAGACCTATTCTAGAAGATTCTAAGTTGATGAATTACCTCTGTTAGATTAGGTTGAGGCATGCCTGTGGGGAATTTTCCTGAGAGTTAATTGATGTAGGAGCCTGAGCCTACTGTAGGAGGTGCATCTCTTAGAAAGTGGACCTGGCTTGAATAAGTAGCTGAGTGATCTCGATCAGGGCAGTGAGCATCGTTCCTGCACAGTCTCTGCTTTGATTCTTGCCTCTGAATTTCTGTTCGGGGTCCTTCCCTGACTTTTTTTTTTTTTACTGATAACACTGTGACATCCAAGTGTAAATCATAAATCCTTTCCTCCCTGTGGTAGTTTGAATTAGAATGACCTCCACAGGCCATATATTTGAACGCTTGGTTCCTAGTTAGTGGACTGTTGGGACAACTTGGGAGGTATGGTAGGAGTATGTATGTCCTCATTGGACAAGGTGTGCCACTAGATGTGGGCTTTGATGTTTCAAAAGCCAATGCCAAGCCCAATCTCTCTGCCTTTGCCTGCTGCCTTTGTATCAGGATATAAAGCTCTCAGTGGCTCCTCCAGGAAGTGCCTATCCTACTTCCTGCTGTGATGATAATGCACTAACCTTCTAAAACTGTAAGAAAGCTCCCAGTTAAATGCTTCCTTTTTAAAAGAGTTGCCCTGTTCATAGTGTCTCTTCACAGTGACTAAGTGGTCCTCCAAGATGCTTTGTGCCATGGTTTTTATTACAACAATGAAAATAAACTAGAACACCATCAAATTGGAGATTAGGTTTCAAAAGAAGTTTGGATACAAACTTCAGTAAATAGCTTATGTGGTAGGAATTTATTTTCTTAGTTCTAGATTATACAAGTTAAAGATCAAGTCCACATCACCCTAATCACCTTTAAAATACTTACTGAGATTATAATTTAATAACATTTTCTTTCTTTCCTTCCTTCAAACCCTTACATGTCCCACCCTACTCTCCTTCAAACTCATGGGCTCTTTTTTTCACTGATTGTTATTGCATGTATATCTGAATGTGTATGTGTATATGTATACCCATATATTCCTAAATATAACATTCTCAGTTTATATAATGTTACACACACACACACACACACACACACACACACACACACACACACACACACATTTTCAGGGCTCACTATTTTGTATTGGACAACCAGTTGGTGCACTCTTCCTAGGGAGAACAGCCTCTCCCACTCTCCATTTTCCTCAGTGGCCTACAGTTATTTGTCCAGGGTTGAGGCCTCATAGGCTATTCTGTCTAGTTTGCATGGTAATCACCTTTTGACCCTGAACACAGCCACACTGTGTATTCTGGTGGCAAGGATTCCAGTGTGTGAAATTTTGGAAGACATAATCCATCCATAACAATGCCCACCTCTTAACATTCAATATCCAGGGGACAGAATGAAAAGGGATATGGGAGAGGCTAGTAGCTTTACCTTATATGAAATTTTGTTATTTCTCATATTGCAACAGCCATGTACTAATTTTATGGCTTGAAAAACATAAAAGAAGTTTAATCCATGAAGGGAGGCTTCTAGGGGAAAGTAGACCATTTCTTCCTCTAACATTTCATTCCCACTTCCTTCCTGCCTTTTTTATTTTCCTCTCTGGGAGGCAAAAGTCAGAAAGCAAAGCATAACTTTGCTGATTGCTTACAGTAAAGTTGAAATTGATATTGTCCGAACTGTGCTGCTGAAAGTGAGGGACAGGTGATTCTTCAAAGCAAAGTTCATGTATTTGAAACAGGGAGCCTAAATACAGGTGAAACCAGTAACAGAAGCCTGCAACTCACTAGGACTTCAGTGGCAGTCTTTAATTCCTACCTCTGTCTTCATGTTTTAGTGATGCCTTTCAAAGATACTGTCTCTCACCTCTGAGTTCACTGAACTCATAGTGAAAAAACTTGTCCATTAGAGTGTAGGTTCCAGGAAACTCCTTTCCCTGCACTTGGAATGTGGCTGGCAGTATATATTAGTCACTTTTCTCCTCTATGTGACAAAGTACATTACAGGAAATAATTTAAGGGAGGAAGGGTTTATTTTAGTTCAAGGTTTGAAGGAATAGAGTCCATCTTGTCAATGAGGGCAAAGTAGTAAGACCATAAGGCAGTTGGACACATGGTGACATCTGACAGGAAGCAAATTAGATGAAAGCTTAGCTTGATTTTCACTCGGTGCCAGACCCCAGCTCATGAATTGGTGTTGGATGCTGTTAAGATGGGTCTTCCCACCTCAGCTAACCTAACAACTTCCTCACAGATGTGTTCAGAGGTTTGTTTCCTTGGTGATTCTAGAACCTGTCCAGTTGATAATAATAAGCATTACAAACAGGTATTTTTGAGCACATGACTACACATTAATCTGGTACCCATCACATGTTGAACTGTTCTAAACACTGAAGATAATGGTGTTTTAAAAAACCAGAATTCCATTCCTTATGGAGTTGGTCTTCCAGTGGTGGCTCTAAACCATGAAAGGATAAAAAGGTAGCAGGCTAGTCATTTGTGGGATGAAGAGAATAAAAGTACAAAGACAAACAGAGTGTGATTGGGTCAAGAGAGGCTCCTGCAGATAGGGTGATCAGAGAAGACTTCTGCAACAAACAAAAGGGTAAAAACTGCAGTTATGCAAGCAAGCCTTAAGGATATGTTACTATAAATAGTTCAGATTCAAAGACTGTTCCTCCGTTGTGTCAGCTAGTAATTTTTAGTTGGAAAATACAACAAAAAATGAACTGATATTATTTTAAGGCACAGAAATATTACTGAAAATGATACAGGACTATTTCCCATAGTGTCTTAGGGTTTTATTGGTATGAAAAGAAACCATGACCACATTAACTCATATATACATATTAATTAATATTAGGGCTGGCTTACAGTAATCAGCATGGTGAGAAGCATGATAGCATACAGGCAGACATGGTGCTGGAGGGAAACTAAGAGTTCTATATCTGGATGACAGACAGCAGGAAGAGAGAGTTATACTGGGCTCAGCTTGAGCTTGTATAACACCAAAACTTGACTCCAGTGACATAATTCGTCCAACAATGCCATACCTTCAATACTGCCACTTCCTATGAGTCTATGGGAGCCATTTTCATTCAATCTACCATATTCTACTCCCATTGCTTTCTCTGATCCCTCTCTCTCTTTCTTTATGGCCTCTCCCTAGTCTCTGTCTCTGTCTCTCTGTCTCTGTCTCTGTCTCTCTTTCTCTGTCATTCTCTCTCCCCTCTCTTTCTCTCCCTCTACTCCCTCTACTCCCTTCTCTATCCCACTTTCTCATGCCCCCAAATAAACATCATTTTCATTTTATACTAGACCCATTTCAGGGGATGGGAGAGATGCCTTAGCATGGATCTGCTACAGCATCCCCTCTGGTCACATCCTACAGCATTTTACAAAACATATTGATGGTGTCTTTAATCAGACTCATAAACTTGAAGATTCATGGTCTTTCCTCCTCATGGACATTCCAGCCACTGGATCACTAGACATCTCATTCAAACATCAGAGATTTGATAAGCTACCCCACTGGTTGGTATAAATGGCCACTGGTCCTAAGGGAGTGCTGTTGAGCTTCTGGCCATTGGGGACCCAAGGTATTCATAGTCTTCATGGTTCGCCCTTCTTGTTGATCCCCCCCACACCCGATACCTTAGGACATTTTCCCATGGGTGAGATCTCTCTCTTCTCAAGACATGGTTCCTCTCTTTTTGCTAGAAAATCTAATACTGGGTGATCTAGTTTCTCTCAGGCACTGGCCCCAGACTCTAGTTGCCACATGGTGACCTGGTAATCTACCCTGTGTTGCTTGCTCAGTTATTAATTTAGTGTTGGGTTACCACTAGCAATAGGAATAATAACTTTATCTTACCCAGTGGGTATGTCCTCTTTCCAGCTACTTCCAGGCTCCCTACTAGGATGCCACCTCAACTTAAAGCCTTCCAAATTTACACCCTAAATTTGGCCCCAATATCCAATTAGATAATAACTCTAAAACACCACTTAATGATACTTTTGAAACTTTTACAACTCTTGCCAGCCATCTAGAATATGGACGGTTTCCTATGTGCAGGCTTTCCCTTCCCTTCTCTCAAAACCTCTTTATTCCTCCTATTATCCAACTCAGTTCCTATCCTTGATGCTGCTAGCTTGGTCTCTCATTCTCAGTCCCTGTTCTTTAGACTCTAAAAATGCTCTCAAGATTTTGTTGAACTCACTCTTGTTCTCGCTCCCTGCCTGATGCCCTACTCTGCAAACCACAGCTGCCATCCATTTGCTCCAGCAGGCAGTCATAAATTTCTACTTTCTGAAAATTTTTCTCTCTGATTTCTTTCCACTCTGATCCACACTAGCTTTAAGACAGCTGTGGTGGGAGAAGGGCTAGGCAGTTACTATATCCCTGCATACAAAAGCAGCTGAACCTCACTATGTGCTGCTTGGACCTGCCCTCCAGCAGAGGTTGCCTGGAATGACAGGGAGAGATCTCCTCACATTTGTATAATGCCCTACCCATCAGGCAAAATGTGTCTCTTAGTATGTTTAACTATTTGTCTCTTTGCTGATAAATAGCCACATCAATGTAAATAAATGCTGTTCCACTCAAAGATATAATAAATATGACAGGCAGGCCTACAGTTTCAGGGCCATCTTAGCTAAGGGCAGTCACATGGCTGGCTGTAGCATCAATGCCATCTTGGTTAAGACAATTATGTGACTGTCAGCCATCTTTGTTATGGGCAATCCACACTTCACTGCTGTTTTACTTGAGGAGAAAAACCTGACTTAAGAAAAAGTCTCCAAAGGCATGTCTCAACTAAGATAAGGTTTTTCTATAGTGCTTCAGCAAATAGTAATTTTAATATTACTTTAAATATTTACATTAAAAAGGTTAAAGATCACTACCTTAAAGGTTTGTTTGGCTTTTTTACTATGTTATTAAGTTACAATGTAACATCTTTGCTAAATCCAGTCTAGAGCAAATAAAAACAGACACAAATTGTCTAACATATATATGCTTAATAGATTCTAGCTCTCAATCTTGTCTTAATCTGCTAAATATAAGATTAAATGTTTAAGCTTACTATGACAGATACTCCCAAGTCCTAACAGTAATCCCTCAAGGTCTCCAAGAAGATGATGCACAGAGACAAAGAACTCTACCTGGATTGTGGTACAATAACCACTGAGAAAGATTCCTCCACTGCCTTGCCTGTTGCCACAGCTTGATCTAACCTGTGGACAGCGGATACCTGGAGAATTGTCTATCACATATTGCCTTAAACAAGGTGAGTCATTTCTCATGTTTCTCATCCTAGAAAAACAAACAAACAAACAAACAAACAAACAAACAAACAAACATGTGCCTTTCATCTTCTGCACCCGATGGCCAGAGTGCCTCCGCTCAAGTTTCATTGGAGACCACAGGGTCCTGCGAAAACTGTTTATGTAGTGAACTATAGACTAACCTCTGTCATTTTAATTAATATTTGACATCTAGATTATAATTTATTCTTCCCAGATTTCTCATTAGATTGATAGCTAAACTAACTGCAGCTTGGCAGCTAGGAAACAGACAACTAGCTTCTTAGCGCAAGGTAATCCACCACCCTATTAACTCATTAGTTAATTAGGTAACTAGTTAAGACTATCAGATTTCTTATCAAAAAGACAGACATGTTTATCTTTCTCATAGGCTTAATGATGAAGGATACACAAGTTCAGATGAAACTTTTCACAAATGTAGCTTTCTGCTAGTTCTTTATCTATAAAATCCTTAGTTTTCAGCGACTAAATGCTTCATTTTCTTCCCCTTGCTATGCCAATGATATATTGAGACTTCAAAGGTTCAAAATCCTAATATTAATCGATGGAGTTCTTATAAACTAGCCTAACCCTAATAAAACCTTCTAGTATATGATATGCTTTTATAATCACAAGTTCAAAATTTAAATTTCCTTTGGTTGTCTTTTAACTATAAACTTAAAGTGTTTCTCAAACTAAATTTATATGACCAACTATCATATTCCCAAGGTCACAAATTTGAGTTTCCTTTAATTACTTTAAAATGAAAATGTAAAAATATTACTCATTTTGCTAAATTAATGTACATTCAGACTTCTAGACAGTGAGAAAATACCCCTCTTGCCCCTTCTACTCCAAAAATTTTTTTGTCTTTCCTAAGCTCAACTTAAAGACTGTTCATGACGTTAATGATTTTATCTCTTTTGTAAACTTATAAGCTTCAGGAAACCCACTTCGATTTACCTCTCATGGACCAAATATACTCCATTCAGATAAGTACACTTGCCAATCCATAGCTTAAGTTCCTCTCTGTTGCCTCTTCTATAGGGTGTCATTCTTCCCCTCTTCCCTGCTTTTGGGACTTTCCTCACCTCAACCACCAAGACCTAAGGGCTTCAATTGTACACAGTGTGTGTGTGTGTGTGTGTGTGTGTGTGTGTGTGTGTGTGTGTGTGTGTGTGTATGTGTGTGTATGTATGTTTCAGTATCTTGCCAAATCCAGACATTTATTCAAAATCTACATCCAGGACATTTCCAGAGAAGCAACCCACAGATGCTGCAGTGTATTCTCCCAGATGCATCTACTGCTCTTGCACCTTCCAACACAGATGGTCCCACAAACCCTGGACAGGAATGAAACACCAACATCTCCATTCATTTTCTTAGGTTTCTTAGAGACACCTTGTCCTAAATTCAGCAGGAAGCAACTAAAGATCACCATGAGACTATTCCTGCTCCCCCATCACCACTTTCTAGTTTCTCATTTTTTAATTAAACCCAAATAGAAGAATGTTAGCATTTCTTCTAGGTTCTGCCAAACAGTTACCTAGCAACAGCCAGGTACAAGCCTAGTTTGGTACTTGCTATACAAGGATTTTGAGCCTCTCTTGCTCTCTGACCTCTCCCTCTTACTAGTCAGTCTCTCTCTCCCCCTCCCTTCTCCCCCTCCCCCTCCCCCTCCCCCTCCCCTCCCTCCCCTCCCCCTCCCCTCCCCTCCCTTCTCCCCTCCCCTCCCCTCCCCCCTCCCTTCTCCCCTCCCCTCCCCCTCCCCTCCCCTCCCCCTCCCCTCCCCCTCCCCCTCCTCCCCCTCCTCCTCCTCCCCCTCCTCCCCCTCCTCCCCCTCCCCCCTCCTCCTCCTCCTCCTCCTCCTCTTCTTCCTCCTCCTCCTCCTCCTCCTCCTCTTCTTCTTCTTCTTCTTCTTCTTCTTCTTCTTCTTCTTCTTCTTCTTCTTCTTCTTCTTCTTCTTCTTCTTCTTCTTCTTCTTCTCTGTTCCCTCTCTTTCTCTGCTTCTATTCCCTTCTCAATCTCACTTTTCCATGCCCACTAGTACCTCAGGGGGAGATGCCTCAGATTGGGCCCACTAAAGCACCCCCTCCCACAGTATCATACTGCATTTTACAAAACATACAAGGGTCATGCTGCCCCCACACACTCTTATATTCTGTTTGTTATGAGGTTTATTAATCTTAAGAAATTTCACAACTATAGGCTTCATGAAGGACCCATTAAATTAAAGGTCAATATGAACTGTTATGTCTAAAATGGCTTGAGTCACTTCCATTACTTGTGTATAAGGTCACTGCATTTTTTGCAGTTTAGCATTTATAAGCTGACATAGAAAAATGTTGTGATCATAGCCTCAGCTCCTGAATGCTGATCTATGGCTTTGATCAATCTGTCTTAGGGTATGTGTTCAATAAACCATCCCTGTCTGACTGAGATTGGTGTTTGCATGATTTGTGGAGCAATTCCTGGATTTTGTGATTTTCAAGGAAATGCAGGTTTTATCTTCATAGTATCACAAAATGGCTTCTTTAAGCCTCCATGCAGGGACACCCATGACACATGTCTGGTCTCAGTAGCTTTCCTCAGTCACAGAGGGAGATTTTATAAAGCCATTCATTAGCATGGTTTGGAATCATGCTGGCACACAGACCAACTTGGTGTTGGAGAGTAGCTGAGAGTTCTACATCTGAATCAGCATGAAGAGAGAGGCACCTTCAGCATGGCTTGAGCTAAAATCTCAAAGCACACCCCCTCAGAGGTACATTATCTCCAACAGGGCCACACCCCCAATAATGCTACTCTCTATGAGACTATGGGGGTAGGGGGTTCACTCAAATCATCACAAATAGCTCAGTGGCTGGTAGATGTTATGACGAGTCTAGAACTAGGAACCAAAATAGCTTCCAGAACCAGAACCCAGTCTTCAGGACTTCTTAGAGTACACATCTTTTCACCTTTAGCTAGTTAGTTAATTGAAGTATTTTACAGTGTCAGTGTCAGGTTCTGTAGAGACAAAAGTAGACAAAAACCAAATAATGCATAATGAAAATAGGCAGAATGTTGAATGACTGTATAATCTGTGGAGAAAGATAAAGTGAAAATGAATGGTAGAGAATTCTATAATGCACAGTGTTTTAATTTATAGCTGAACAATCTGGAAAGAACTTGAAACAGAGAGCTACAATGGGGATGAAGACAGAGAGAGGTGGAAGAAAAGATGGGGGCAGGGACAATTAAGATACATTGTGATATACAGCCACCCAATTAGATAAGATGGATGAAGCAAAGAAGTGCAGGCCGACAGGCACCGGATGTAGATCTCTCCTGAGAGAGACACAGCCAGAATACAGCAAGTACATAGGCGAATGCCAGCAGCAAACCACTGAACTGAGACCGGGACCCCCGTTGCAGGAATCAGAGAAAGGACGGGAAGAGCTTGAAGGTGCTCGAGACCCCATATGAACAACAATGCCAACCAACCAGAGCTTCCAGGGACTAAGTCACTACCCAAAGACTATACATGGATTGATGCTGGGCTCCAACCTCATAGGTAGCAATGAATAGCCTAGTAAGAGCACCAGTGGAAGGGGAAGCCCTTGGTCCTGCCAAGACTGAATCCCCAGTGAACGTGATTGTTGGGGGGAGGGCGGTAATGGGGGAAAATGGGGAGGGGAACATCCATAGAGAAGGGAGGGGGAGGGGCTAGGAGGATGTTGGCCCGGAAACCAGGAAAGGGAATAACAATAGAAATGTAAATAAGAAATACTCAAGTTAATAAAGATGGAAAAAAAGATACATTGTGCACATCTATGAAATCACCAAAGAATAAAAACAAATGAAAAAAAGTTGACATTTAGGCAAACTATGTTTTATAGTTTTACTCCTGTGAACAGACACCATGACCAAGACAACTCTTATAAAGAGAACATATATTTGGGGCTGGCTTACAGGTTCAGTGGTTCAGTCCATTATTATCAAGGTGGGAACATGGCAGCATCCAGGCAGGCACGGTGCAAGAGGAGCTGAGAGTTCTACATCTTCATCTGAAGGCTGCTGATTGACTTCCAGGCAGCTAGGATGAAGGTCTTAAAGCCCACACCCACAGTGACACACCTACTCCAATCAGGCCACATCTCCAAATAATGCCACTCCCTGGAACAAGCATAAGCAAACCATCACAAACTCCAAATGAGGGAAGATACTTTTCTTTTTAATGTGACAAAAATGCATGACAAAAGCAATATAAGGAAGGAAGGTTTGTTAGATGAGGGGAATCAATGCTGGGGAACAACATATGCAAAGATTCTGAGTATCAAGTTTGAATCACAGCAGCAAAGTCAGGGACACTAGATGGGATGACAAAGGAGGTGGTGATGAGGCATCAGAAAATTAGACCCCAGAAAAAATTCTATGAATTTCTATCCTAATTATGCATTCTGGAACTTGGGAGATAACTACAGGATGAATTTGGGACCCACTGGGCTCACTGAACCTACTGTGGGTCGGACTTGGGCTGAAATTCCACTGAACACCGATCTTTATAAGCTGCTACTTTAACTGGAGGGCCATGATGCTCATTAGGGTGTACTATAATTGGTGTCAATTTAGAGCCATTATCTAGTAGCCCATCTCCATCTGATTATTGCCTTTACCTCAGTTTACAGTTACCCTAATGAAGGGCCATAGTTTCCCTTTGGGAAAGAGGTAAATAGTGAAATTTCAGTAAGATAGAATAGCCCTTCCAAAATGGGAGCTGGTCTTCCCTTCATTCAAAGGTAGAGATTTGTTGGAGGATGTCCTGTTGTTTTTTATGTTGTTGTGGTGAAGCACTCGTGACTCTTTGGTGAGAACAAAGCTTTACTTCTTCTTACAGTTCTTAGGTTATAATCTACCACTGAGGAAAGACAGAGTAGGGACTCAATGCAGGAAACTGAAAGCATAATCTAAAGCAGAATCTTGGAGGAATGTTGTTTACAGACTTGCTCCTTGTGGCTTGCTCAGCTTGCTTTCTTATATAATCCAGGGTCATCTGTCCAGGGTGGCACCACCTCTCCACTGGTCTGGGGCCTTTCCATATCAGTCATTAGGAAAGTGTCTCACAGACTCACATACAGAGCAATTTGATTAAGATCCCACCCCCTACTTTTTTCCAATTTAGGTTTTCTCTTCTCAGGTGATTCTAGATTGTGTCAAATTCATAAAATTACCAAGGAAAATGGGATACAATTCTGTTACTATGATTCAAGATAGCCTTTCATTCAAATTTTTCCATTCTTGTGCAAAGGTTGTGGGACCTCTGGTCTGCATTCTGGGATCAGGTCGGTTAAGCTGGATCAGGTTAGTCATCCTTATGTAATAGGCCCCCAGACCTTAGCACAACTGACACCATGTTTGGGGCACCATTCTGGCCTTAGAACCTAGCACATAGCTCTCAACACCTGCCAAAACCAGAACAAAGTGCTATTTTTTCAAAGACCTAGTGCATAGCTCCAGGACTCAGGAAAGTCTTAGACTATAATAGCCTTGCTTTCTGGTTTCTGTAGTTTCACTTCTCACCAACTATTCTTGCTAACTGAAGTGTGCCAACCAAGATATGGGCTTTGTGTATAAAAGACAAAGAATAGTGTGATTTAGGCAAGTTCCACACAACCACAAGCAGGCTTTCTATTGAGCCTTAGGAGTATCCACGTGTGTTCTCTGCTAGAGTTACCTTGAAACACTGTTCCATTCAGAGGTAGTGGGAAGAGTTGTGGTCATAGGAGGGAGGATATAACTCAACAGGGGATAGAACCTCACCAGAGTCTAGGCAGCTCTTGATCATTCAAGGTTTGACTGAAACCCCCGAATATATCCACTAACCCCTATAATCTGAAGACTTCCTCTTCTCTTTCTGCACTTACCTGTTTAAAAGCTCATTTCAGACTCCCATGACTGTTCTTATGTCATTACCTTATGGCTAGTGGAGGAGATATCTAAAAGGTTTACAAGTTGAAGGTTGGTTCTCACTCCATCAGTGCCCAGAGATGCAGCCTTTGGTGAGTGATGAGATTGTGAAGTCTCCTGTTTCATCTATGCTTTAATCACATGATAGATTAGTAGTTCAATCTGATGTTGAGAGAGAGGTGGGACCTAGTTGTGGGCAGAGCAGGTTCCTTGAGGAGTAATTTAGAAAGGCAAATCTTTTTTTTGGCATATCTATCTATCTACCTATCTTTCTTTCTTTCTTTCTTTCTTTCTTTCTTTCTTTCTTTCTTTCTTTCTTTCTTTCTTTCTTTCTTTCTTTCTTTACTTACATTTCAAATGTTATTCCCTTTCCCAGTTTCCTGTTCATAAGCTCCCTCTCCTCTCCCCCTCCTCCATAAGGGTGTTCCCCCATCCATCCCCCATTACCACACCATTCCCCTGCACTGGGGGTCCAACTTTGGCAGGACCAAGGGCTTCCCCTTCCACTGGTGCCCCAACAAGGCTATTCTCTGCTACATATACAGTTGGAGCCCTGGGTCAGTCCATGTATAGTCTTTCGGTAGTGGTTTAGTCCCTGGAAGCTCTGGTTGGTTGGCATTGTTGTTCTTATGGGGTTGCAACCCCCTTCAGCTCTTTCCATCTGGAAGGGCAAATCTTTTTCCTGGCCTCCCGGTCTCCTCTACTCTCCAGCTACAATGAGTTAACCCTTTCTGCTTTACTATGCTTCTATCACCATAATGCCATTTCAGACCCAAACAACTGACCTTAGACTGACTGAAGAGGGCAAACAAAAGGAATCCTCCCTCCTTTGAATTGTTTCTTCAGGGTATTTGTCAGAGAGAAAAATCTGACTAATGGAATGGAGTGTGTTTTTCTGAGTTAGTCAGTCTGATTTCTTACACAGTCCTGTCTGTTGGTGGTGGCACCCTGTCTGTTGGTCTGGACCCTCTCACATCAGACATTGAGCAAGTACAGTATCTAAGTCCCTAAGTAGCCAGCTTGTAACGACTCCACACTTAGTCATCATCTATCTTGAATGCTCTGTATTGAAGTTAACTTTTTTTGGTAGGCGCAACTAGTGTCCTCTTTGGCAGAACAGTACCACCAGCACCTTGCAATTCTAAGCTTCCAGTAGTTGTTCCAGCTGTTACTTTCACATTTTGAATTCTTTTTAACTGTGGCATTCCACAAATTTACTTCTGTACACTGATGTCTCTTTTTGCCTTCAAAATAGAATAAAAAATGACATTTAGATTGTACGTAACTCCTCCACTCCTTTTGACACATTCCTGTGTCTAATAAAGCACTTAGCTCTATTTTTCTTGAATGGCTTGTTTAAAGTAACAGCATCTATTCTGAAGAAACAGGCACGGGGAAGTTCATGCTGCTGACCAGAAGATGGCGGTGCAGGCGAGGCATGGAGACCATAGTATTTTCTTAGACTTTGCTGTGTGGAGAAATGCCTTTTCACAGTAGAGCTTGCTTTCTCTCTCCTTAGGTGGTGCTGTGAGTGTTGATCAGGAATTGAAAGAATCTGCAAATTCCAGTGTTGGGCTGAGAAATATTTAAATATATATTGCTCTCCAGCCAGGGAAAAGGCATTTCTGAGAATCAGAATATAATAAACCTAATGTTCTCTAGCAACAAAGTCTTCTGACTCCATTACAGGTGGAAAACAGCAGGTCAAACTCATGAATTACAAGAATAAACTTCCTGGATGACTTTAACAAGTATCTTCCAGATCTGCTGTTTTCAGTTATAGCTCATAAGTCTGTAAAGAAAGCACCCCAGTTTGCATACTCTATGCTTTAACTGCGGCCCACAGAAAGAGGGTTTGTTAGTTGGATGACTCTCTATATGTTCTTTGTGGGTGTTTGGGCAGCCTTCTTGTGACAGTCTTTGACCACCATCACTATAGAATGCATTATTTGACCTTTCTAGCTAGAGGGACAAGCTGTCTCTTCCTCCTGTACTACCCTGCCTAGTAAGGAGTGAGAATTCTTCAGCAAAGGAAAGGCAAGCTCTTATTCTTCAGACTTTAGTTCAAAACTCATTCTTCTAGTGACACATTCCTTCAAGCTTCCTTGATAGAAAGACCAATATTTCCTGAAGAGTTTACAAGACATAGGTACTGTGTTAGGCTCTTTCTGGCATACAACTTTAATCTTTCTTGCAATGTGGATCACTCAGTATCAACATCTCTACTTGATTAGAGGAAACAGGTTACATATGAAGTGGCCTTCCTAAAGGCTCATTCATTGGAGGCTTGATTTTCATTTGTTGACACTATTGAGAGATGATTAATCATGAGGGCATTAACTTCATCAATTCACTGGTGAGTTTACAGTTGAATAGATTATTGGAAAAGCTTAACTAACTGGGAGAAATGGGTCATGGGATATGCACTAGAAGGGCTTTTCTTGTCTCTGGTCTCTTCTCATCTCTCTTTGCTTCTTGACAGCCATGAGATGAGCATGAGCACATTTGCTCTATCATACATTTATACTACGATGTTCCAGCCTATCACAGCCCATAAACAATGAGGCCAATAGCCATGAGCTGAAATTGTGGCTCAAAACACATTTTTTCTTCTTTTAAGTTGTTCATGTGTTGTATTTTGTCACAGTAGTAAGAAATTATGAGCAGTGAGATTTAAGGTAATTTGTTTTAAGACCAGCATTGAGAAAATGGTATAACCAGAATCAGGATTCTGACTAGCATTTTATTTTTCCCTATTATACATGTCAAATTAATCTCACCACCTTCTGGTCCTAAAGACCTTAACATTCATTTTCAGTGGGTAGCTTATTATATAGCTTCCCCCCTCCCCAGATCCCCTTTAACTATACTTTAGTGTAGTAAGGATTTCAGTGCATACGTTCTATTTGCCCTTGTTCATTTAAGAGACAGCCTTCAAAATTAGGCCCCTTTGAGCAGTGTTTTCTGTATCAGTTCCTTTTCCTTGGAGTTCCTGCAGGGCTACCCTATCAGGCCTAATAGATTCCACAACATCATCTTGATTTCCTTTTCCAATTTTCCCAAAGTATAAAATGAATGATTTCCTCCATGCTACTTGGCTATGAGCCAAGAGCTTTTACTATATTGGTGATATGCCTTAGTACATGATTCTTACCTTTCCTAATGCTGGGACCCTTTAATATGGCTCCTCATGTTGTGGCAACCCCCAACCATAAAATCATTTTTGTTGCTGCTTCATAGCTGTAATTTTGTAGCTGTTATGAATAATAAATATCTTTGTTTTCCAATTGTCTTAGGTATTGTGTTAGACTCTTTCTGGCATACAACTTTAATCTTTCTTGCAATATGGAGCACTCATTATCAATGTCTCTACTTGACTAGAGGAAATAGGTTACATATGAAGTGGCCCTTCCAAAGGCTCATTCATTGGAGGCTTGGTTTTCATTTCTTGACACTATTAAGAGAGGATTAGTCATGAGGGCATTAACTTCATCAATTCACTGGTGAGTTTACAGTTGAAGAGACTATTAGAAGGCAGAGCCTAACTCGGAGAAGTGGGTCATGGGATTCGCCCTGGAGGGGCTTTCTTGTCTCTGGTCTCTTCTCATCATTTGAAAAGATCATTTGACCTCAAATGGATTGAGACCCACAGATTGAGAGCCACTGTCTTAGTAGAAAGAAAAAAAAAATCCTCATGTTCTTTGATTTGTGAAAAATGTGATGGGGTGTACAAGTGTAAGATAAGGACACTGGGTGGCACTATTTCCCTTCCAAGAGGACATCCATTCAGAGGGACCATTCCAAGATTGCTAAGACCTTAGCTTGAGCCCTGGTGAAATTAAGTATGCCTGGTGGGACAAAGGTGACTCACTGACATGACAGCATCTCCTTCTTTGTCTTGATGGAATGGATGATGCCCCTGTGGCCTTTTCTAGGATGATCTAACATACCTGGAGCTAGCAGTTGCTCTCAGCATCATACATGTTATATAAATATTGGCTGCTTGCATCATGACAGTCCAATATTTGAAGGTTAGGACCACATCTATCTTTTCTTTTTCTTGTTACTTTCTCTGTTTTTCCTGGTGGATTTTGAAATTATTGTTAAGGAGCCCTTGTGGTACACTCTGGTATATTTCTGGCTTTCTTCTACGGTTCTTAGTCTTTAAAAGCACATTCCTGGAAATCAATTATCAATCAGTAGCAAAGATAGCAATGAAGATCTGTAGCAAGTCTAGAGACAATTCAGATAAGCCAGTGGAAGATGATCCTGATACTGTTGGCAGGAACAGATGACTTCTCCATAGGGATGTGTGGAGCTGGGCCATGCTACATCCATTGAGAGTGTTTTATTTACTCTAAGACCCTTTTTATTCCAAAATTGATTCTTGGACTTTGGGAGCCTGACCTAAGATTGTGAAATTAAGTAGTGAAACTTCTACTCAGCCTAATGCTTTTTATTCTGCCATTCTATCATTTATTATTTTTTTCATCCATGTTTTTGGGTACATGCTATCTATGTTGCTGCTGTGCTAAGCACTTAACTATTACAGTCAGCAAAATACTACATCTCTCGGTGGGAGGGAGGGGTTTGTGCTTTAATGACAGGAGGGAAGGAAAGCAGACAGTGAACAGTCTGAAAACAGTTTAACTTGTCAAGAGAGCACATCGTTCTGGTGTGTGTGTGTGTACACATTCCTTTTATGCGTGCGTTGTCTTGGGTGAGTGTCAAGATAAACACAGGCAAGCTAAGCACTTGCACCACAATCATAAAGTTATGGGCTTCTTTAACATCATGATTGCTTTTGCTCAACTGCTGTCTACATCCTTCCATATTTTCTTCCTTCCAGAGGGTTGGAAAATACTGCAGTTCTGCAGCAGTGGCTAAGCATTTTCTTCACAGCCCTATGGTGTGAGATTGAGGTCCAAAATAGTGGGCAGTGTGGCCCTACAGCAGGTTGTTTAGCTCAACTGCTCCTGGAAAGGAACTCCAACACCACTCATTAGAAGCAGTCTCGCTGATGTGCCTGAGCTTATCTCTATTCCCCCTTTCCACTTTCTGCTTCAGAATTGAGCAGAAAAAATTCTGAGAATTTCTGTCAGTGGGTTCTCATTAAGATTGCAGTATGCTTTCCAAACATAGTCCCTCAGAGGTGACCGAGGTAGATGGAGGAAAGTGAGGCCAAGGGCATTTCTGGGAAAGGAAATAAGTACATTAGAACAGATCAGTGCAGATAACAGAAGAAACGCCAGAGGCATCCCAGTGGAAGGAGACAAAATGAGAGACACAGAGGTCAGAAAACTAGGAAGGTGCTTATGGCTCTAACGGGCAATGACGGGAATGTTTGCTTGCTTTCAATATGGGTGATGGTGAGCTGTTTGATAGATGGAGAATACCAGAGTGATAGTGGATAGTGAGTTAGACAAGGAGAAGCAAAAAGAATGAGAAGAGAGCACACATCAGAAGCATTGTCAAGAATGTGATGGTCACAGGTAGTTCACTGACTGGGTCAATAGAACAAATTAGGAATCAGTGTGTTCCAGACACTGCTCAATTCATACAGCCTTACAAAGCATCTCATAAGGCAGCCGCTATTAAATTTTTTTTCTTATCAATGTGGACATAAGTTTTGGAGATGATAAATGAGGCTCATCAATTCACAGCCAGAAAGTGGGAATCACAGTCAATGGCTGGTGGGAATCAAAACCAGGGAGCTGGGAATCATTCAGTAGTACACGTGCTTTACTGTCTCTTGGTATTAGAGTGGGGATAGACTTTGAAAAGTGTCTCAGATAGACAGCACAGAGGTAACATAATCTGGTAGATTCCACTGTAAAGTACTGATATCTCAGGGACAACATCCTATCTTTTTGGTCTTAACTGAACATGAAACAATCATCATTACTTCTGTACTATCCTTTAGTTTCTTCTCCAATGCAAGCTGAACTCACCTGCCAGGCTAAGCCTTTGTCTTACAGTCTGCGGCAGGCTTTCTGCTTCTCCTTACCTCTAGACTTCTGTGTTAGGCCATGCTTCTGAATTTTGTTCCTGGAGGTGTGGTGGTTTGAGTAAGAATGGCCTCCATAAGCTCATATCTTTGAATGCTTAGTCACCAGGGCATGGCACTGTTTGAGAAGGATTAGGATTGTGGACTTGTTGTGGTAGATGTGGCCTTGTTGGAGAATTACTGTGTATTACTGGAGGTGGGTGCAGCTTTGAGGTTTCAAAAGCCCATACCAGGTCTAGTATCTCTCCCTCTGCCTACTGCACGTAGATCAGGATGTAACCTCTAAGCTCCATTCCTGCATGCTTGCTTCTGTGTTCTTTACTACAGTGATTATGGACTCATACTCTAAGAGGAGTGACTCTATTTCACTTACAGGAAGTGTTATTTTCTATGTTTGCTTCTTTCTGTCTGCTTTGTGCAGACTTAGATTTCTACAAACATGTTTCACAGCAGTCAGTCAGTGTGCCTTTGTAAAATGGAGACCATCTTAGTTACAGTTATATTGACAACAACATACCGGCTGACAGTAACAATCATTTGATTATACTAACCAACTTTCAAGAGTTCAGACAGAATGCCTTGAACTTGACTTCTTTCTGGTATCTGAGTCCTTTACTTGGGTGACTCAGCCAGCTGAAGACTGAATTATCTGGAGGTGTCTTCATTCACAAGTGTGACTCAGCAGCTGTGCTGAGCTGAGATTGTCAACTGGTCATCTATGTGGCCATGCCTTTCAGCATAGTGGCTGGGTTCTAAAAGAAGCATCCAAGGACAAGGAGAAAACCTGCATTTTTTCAACCAAACTGAGAGTCAAGAAATTGAGCTCTGTAGCCTCCTGTGAACCTTTCTGTGATAGGAATAGCTTGTGCATCATGAAGAAGGCTTTCATGGCAAAGCCCAATATATAAGGAACAGACACTGAGGAACACCTACTGATAGGCCATAAAGAAGGTGTCATATGTCATCATGCAAGTGTTCATCTTTGAAAAGAGCACATATATAAACCAAAACAATAGAAAACAATTGGCCTAGCTTTGTACAATATGCTCTCTTTCTCTCTTTCTCACTCTCTGTCTCTCTCTGTGTGAGAGATAGATGGATGGATAGATAGATAGATGGATGGATAGATAGATAGATAGATAGATAGATAGATAGATAGGTAGATAGATAGATAGATAGATCAACTTGCAGAGTCAGTTTCTTCTGCCATATGGGACCTGGGGATTGAACTCAGATTACCAGACTTAGAGGAAAGTGCATTTACCTATTGAGCCTACTCCCCATATCTTTTAGTTCCATTTTTAAGTCAGGTTGTCTTTGAATAACTGAGTTTTAAGAGTTCTTGCAGTATTTTAGATTCTCCTCATTTTGTTAGGTATGTGATTTACAAATGTTTCTTCTCATTCGATGGGCTCTATATCACTTCCTAGATTTCTCTTTTGAAACACAAAGATTTATTTTTGATAAAGTCTAATGTATCCAGTCGTTGTCTTCTTCTTCTTCTTCTTCTTCTTCTTCTTCTTCTTCTTCTTCTTCTTCTTCTTCTTCTTCTTCTTCTTCTTCTTCTTCTTCTTCTTCTTCTCCTCCTCCTCCTCCTCCTCCTCCTCCTCCTCCTCCTCCTCCTCCTCCTCCTCCTCCTTCTCCTCCTCCTCCTCCTTCTCCTCCTCCTCCTCCTTCTCCTCCTCCTCCCTCCTCCCCCCTCCCCTCCCCCTCCTCCTCCTCCTTCTTCTTCATATCATTATTTAGGGTCATGTCTAAAAGAATTATTTGCAAATATGAGGCTATGAAGACTTACCATTTTGTTTTCTCCTGAGAGTCACAGTTTTAGTTCCTATGTATTTGATCCATATTCAGTTGGCTTTTTCATAGTACATATTTGGGATGCTCCTTTTCTCTTTGTGAATGTGGTACTCCCTTGCCGGATTACTCAGCATACCCTTCTTCCACCACTTCAGTTATGTGGGCAACCTTGACAAAAACTGACTGGGAAGGTAAGGGCTCATTTCTATGTACTATTAACTTCTTCTTCTTCTTTTAAATCCAAATATCTTAAAAATATTTTTATTTACTTATTTATCCACTTTACATCCCAATGTCAGCCTCATCCTCCCAGTACTCCCTCACACAGATCTTTTCTTCATTCCCTTCCTCTTCTCCTCTGAAAAAGGGGAGTCTCCTTGCCCCCTCCCCACTCTGGCACATCAAGTCACTGCAGGACTAGGTGCATCCTCTCCCATTGAGGCCAGACATAGGTGAACATGATTCATAGTCAGGTAACAACTTCAAGGACAGTCTTGCTTTCATTGTTGGGAGCCCTCATGAAGACCAAGCTGCATATCTGCTGCATGTGAGTAAGGGACCTAGGTCCAACCTGTGTTCACTCTTTGGTTGGTGATTCAGTTTCTGGGAGCCCCTAAGGGTTCAGGTTAGTTGACTCTGTTGGTCTATCTGTAGAGTTCCTATCCCCTCCAGGTCCCTCAATCCTTCTCTCAACTCTTGAAGGTAGGACACATTTTGGGTAGAAGGTTTTGTGGGTGGGTTGCTGCCCTTAACCTTCCTCTGGGAATCCTAGCTGCAGGAACTGACCACTCCAAGATCTGTATTCCCCATTGCTAGAAGTCTCAGCTAGAGTCAACCTCATAGCATCCTGGGGCCTCCCCCCATCCACCATCACAAGTCTCTAACATGTCCATGAGATGCACGGAGCCCCACCACTGATTTCTGTTCTTTGTCCCCTGCTCTTCCTACACATGATACCCCCTCCCTTCTCTCTTTTCTCTTCTCCCTTCTCCCATATCCCTCTCTACTCCTACTCATTTCTCTCCACCTTCAATATCTATTTTATTTCCCCTTCTGAGAAGGATTCAACCATCCTCCCTTGGACCCTCCTTGCTATTTGTCTTCTTTGTTTCTACAGATTGCACAGCGTGGTTATTCTGTACTTTATGACTAATATTTACTTATAAGTTGAGTATATACCATACATATGCTTTTAGGTGTGGGTTTCTTCACTTAGAATGATATTATCTAGTTCCAACCATTTGCGTGAAAAATTCATGATGTCCTTGTTCTTAATAGCCAAGTAATATTCCACTCTGCAAATAAACCACATTTTCTTTATGCATTTCTCAGTTGAAGGACATCCAGGCTATTTCCAGTTTCTGGCTGTTACAAATAAAGCTGCTATGAACATAGTTGAGCAAGTGTCTTTGTGGGATGGTGGAGCATCTTTTGGGTTTACGCCCAGGGTCTTGAGGTAGAACTGTTTCCATTTTTCTGAGAAGCTGCCAGATTGATTTCCAGAGTGGTTGTACAAGTTCGCACTCCCACTTAGCAATGGAGGAGTGTTTCCCTTGCTCCACATCCTCAACAGCATGTGCTGGCCATTGAGTTTTTTTTTAATCCCTTGAGTTATTTTATTCCCATTCTGATGGTTGTAAGGTAGAATCTTTTAGTCATTTTATTTGCCTTTACATGATGACTAAGGATGTTGAACATTTTTTATTTAAAGTGTTTCTCAGTCATTCCAGATTCCTCTGTTGAGAATTCTGTTTAGGGGCTGGAGAGATGGCTCAGCTGTTAAAGGTTAGGCTCACAACCAAAAATATAATAGAATTCTGTTTAGCACTGTACCCCATTTTCTAATAGGGTTATTTGTGTTGTTGGTGTCTAACTTTGAATTGTTTATATATTTTGGATATTGGCCCTCTGTCAGATGTAGGGTTAGTAAAGATCTTTTCCCAATCTGTAGGCTATCATTTTGTCCTATTGAGAACAGGACATTAATGGCTCAGGCAATAAGATCAACAGTTAGTAAATAGAACCTCATGAAACTGAAAAGCTTCTGTAAGCACTCTCACTTCTATCCTGTTGGTTTTGCACATCTATCCTTCACACGCCAATTACTATTCAAGATAGTTGAGCAAAGGCAGCCGAACAGAAGATTCAAAACACAGTAAAGCAAAGTGGAAGAACTATGGAGGTGAAAAGTTACATCGAAGAAGGGGTGGGAGGAGGTGAGAAATGAGAGATAAGAACTGAGTGGTCATCAGGGGAGTCAACTGAAATGAAATATGTTTGATAATCTCATCTGTAAACTGTTACTTTTAAAATTAATTAAAAACATTAAAACAATTGTTTAAAAACAGGTCTGAATTCTGTGAACTTCTGTAGTGACATGCCATTTTACTCGTTATCTTGTGACAACTTTTATCTGGCTGAAGGTGAGTGAAGAAGAAAAGTATGTCTTGGGCTTATTCAGACAGTTTCTGGACGTGGAGGCAAGGTCAGAAAACAAAACCATAACCGATCTGGAGAACCAATGTATCTGAATTTTACTTTGCAAAACAAAGTGTCAATAGTGTGATGGTTCATATATGCTCAGCCCAGGGAGTGGCACTATTGGAAAGTGTGGTCTTGTTGGAGTAGGTGTGTCACTATGGGCATGGGCTTTAAGACCCTTGTCCTAGCTGCCTGGGAGCTAGTCTTCTCCTAGGAACTTTCAGATAAAGATGTAGAACTCTCAGCTCCTCCTACACCATGCCTGCTTGGATACTGCTGTGCTCCTGCCTTGATGATAATAAACTGAACCTCTGAACCTGTAAGCCAGCCCCAATTAAATGTTGTCCTTATAAGAGTTTCTTTGGTCATGGTGTCTGTTCATGGTAGTGAAACCCTAACTAAGACAAATAGGCAAGTAGAAAGATAAAAAAAAAAAAAAAAACCAACCCAATCTCAGCTATTAGAGTCTATAAGATAGGCATTTACTGGTAACTGACTGAGGATGGTAAAGGAATGCGTGTCATAAGGATAGTGTTAAAAGTGTCAACCCACAAATATAAAGTATCTTCCATTCTGGCCTCCACAATAGTAATTAATACATATGAAATTGATAAATCTTTCTGTGTTGTATCTCACATACAAATTGTCTTCAATAAAATGCAGATCATTGGCTGGCTGAAGCAGGGAGAAGGACAGCATGTGAACCGTGGTTGAGTTAACCACAGAGTCGACATAGCAACTGTCAATCTTCCAAGTAAGATGCTAACTGACATAGAGAGGGTGGATGGCAGATGTGTTATGAAGGACACTTGATGACTGTGGGAGGAGAGAGAAAATGGAAAGTTTATATGACTCTTCAAGAGAAAGATGGCTCAAAACAGAGTTCTATACCTCACAAGACCAGCAAGGTCCCAAAAGTAAAATAACAGATTTAAATAACCAATATTCAAGCTTCCGTTAACCCAATTTTAGTAGAAAGATCTGGAAGTAGTTCTAGTGAATGCAGAGTAAGAACTGAAATGCCCAGAAGTTTCTACTTTGTCAGGGATAAGCCCACTCTCACTTCCCATTGCGTTTCTCTTCCTTTCCTGAGTCTTAGTGATGACAATAAGGAAATGATGTTCTGCTTGAATTAGAGTTTAATTGCGGATTAAAAATGACACATTTCATGGTTCTGGCCTATACTTAACTGGGTCTCACCCTCATCAATTTCTATTCATCCCCAAATTCCTGTACCTTGGTCTCATGGTCTGAGCTCCTTCTTTGTCAGTCTCCCCAACTTTACCTTTAAAATCTCATGTTTAGTTATACAATATGTTATGCATTTTATTATTAGTCTGCTTCAACATTGATCATTTTATCCAGACTTCCAGGAATTCCTCTCTGAATCTTTTCTAAAGTGAAGATATCTCAAATGACTTTAACTTACAGATGCCATTTTTGCAATAAGAGAACATATAAAATTACTTTTGAGGTGTATTTTCTCTACATAAACTATTTGCTTTCTATTCCCACATAACATCTAAAGCCTCATAAAATGTGTTGTGACATTTTTGGTGACCTAATAAAGAAGGCCAACTCTATAAATCTGTGTAAGCAATAAAATAATAAATATAGACATGTAAATTAGCTCAGAAGCTTGCAAAGCTGTGTAAGAAACCTGATGTAATGACTCATCACGACCTTGGCCATTTACTATCATTCTCCCAAGATCCTCATATTTTAGGTTTACGTGCAAATGTCAGGTGAGGCCTGCCATTTGGTAGATATTTGCTCTTGGAGGAGGCAAAGTTACATTTTCTCTCCTAAATTTGATTTGATTTTACTGTAGCAATGGCCAATGAGGAATAGTTTGTGGAAATGATAATTGCTAGATATAATGTTATATGTGTTATCTGGAAAATTTTGTTAGGATCCTTAAATGATATAGATTAGAGAGAATATGCTAAGGCCTTTTTCTCAGAGTATAGTTCTTATCAGTAGGATGCAGACCCTTACCACCTACAAATATCATCTTCCCTCTGGTCTGTGTAGTGCCTTGCAAGTCTTAGAAATATTTAGCTGTCACATACTTATGTATCTAGGTCTAGAGGTACAGACGTTTGTATTAGTATTTCCTTTTTTTTTTTTTTTGGAGCTGGGGACCGAACCCAGGGCCTTGCACTTGCTAGGCAAGGGCTCTACCACTGAGCTAAATCCCCAACCTCTGTATTAGTATTTCTTAATGTACAAGATATCATACCCACTCTGAAGTTATCAAAAAGAAATGGCCTGCTATTCATCACAAAAATACTATGGGCAATGACTCTATAGTTTTTGATCTATACTGAAAAAATATGTTCAGCCCTAGCTTTTTCTTCACTCATGTGTCTGAAGTAATATCAGATGTCTACCCTTATTTATGTCATTTTTTTAGATGAGCACACAGAATACCTTTATCGTTAAGGTTCTCTAGTACTTAATTTAAGGTTTTGTGACTAAACTCTTGACATAGGAATACATGCATGAGAGATACATGTCATTCCTAAGCAAGTACCCAGATTTACCATGGAACTTTCTTTGTCTTTTCCCTTCTACAGAACTTTTAAGAGTGATCTCTGAAATCCATTATTTTGTAAAATTAATACACATTTAAAAAAGGGAGAAAAATTGCTTAGATAGATCATGGATACATGAATGACCATGAGGGACAAAATGCTGGATGCTGAAGTCTGCATGTAAAGTAATTATGAATGCTACAAATCCACTGAGTTGGTTTCTGTTTTGGTGTTTAGTCAGTTCTAATATATTGGGTGTTCTTACATCATTATGTTTGTATTATCATAGGAATGAAGAAAACATGGTGTATTTAATAAGTGGCCAGATGCTGCTTTGAGGGATAGTCTTTTAAACTTAAACACATGAGGAATCTGACCAAATATGAAAGCTATTGAAGTCACCCTGGGCCAGAGATGGCATATTGGCATGACTGTCATCACAAAGCCTTCAGCAGGTATGTATGTTCCTTTCCTGGTAGTATTCTGGGGTACGGATGTGGAACTATCAATGGCATATAACAATGATATAAAGGACCTGGAAGGAGAGTCACCAAGTGTCAAGGAATGTAACAGAGAATGTGTCTCTGTTGAATATCTATCTTTACTTGCAAGTATTTTACTAAGTCAAAGGAATTCATTGTCTTTTGTTTATGTGGCATGTAGTTAGGGTTATAGAACTTTCTTTTGGAAAATTCCTTGGAGACAAATGCATATCTTCAGGGTCTGGAGGTGGAAAGCAATCTAAATATAAACTGACTTATTAGAACCTGAAGGAAAATGGCAACTATTTCCAGGGGAAACTTTTGGCATCTTTTGTGTGTGAGTGTCCTAAGTTGTAAGAGACTCATTTTTCTTGTAAGTCTTTAGCTCATGCTCTTTTATTATCCCTCCAGCCATTTTTGAAGCCTTTCCATATTTGACGAAGCTTCAGAGGATCAGAAGCTTTACAAGTATGCAACCACAATGTTTTGCTCCTAATTGTGTTAAGTGCTCTTAACCCTGATTTTTGTTAATCTACCCATATGTCTTTTGGTCCCTCCGTTAATCTCCTCTCAACAATGGAGGACAGTTATCAGATTACCTGCTAGCATACACACTAAGCACTCAAAAATATCTAGCAAATGATCCTCTTTGTTGAAAAGAAATTCTCATTGAGGAAAATCAAAAGCAAAGTCGAAATATATTGTGTTTCAATTTTCCCATCACTCTGTCACAGAAGGCAAACAGACTAGTTTGATGCTATTGATTTTGTTCAAAGCCCTGCTGTTTTTTACCCAGAACCCTGTGCTCTTATGGCTGCTTAGGAATTGATTTCTGGAGAGATATTTGGTTTGTTTGTTTGTGTTACAGCATGACATGGGGAGGAATCCATAAATGACATACTATCATTTCTCTTCTTTGATGGGAATGGATTGTAAATTGCCCCATCATGGATTTTGACCACCTCCTCCAAGTTTCCAAGTGAATCATTTCAAATTATCATGCGTGATTGTAATATCCCAATTTGATGTTCAATAGAATCGACTTTGCTTATTAAAAATATGTTCTACTTAAACCATAAGTAAGATTTCCCTGCATAGATACATAACAGAACAATTAAAAATAGAATTTTCTTAACCCAGTGCAGCTTTTTGTTACCTGCACAAGATGGTTGGTACCTGTCAGCATGTCATCGTGTATGCAGAAAGAAGTCAGGAGGCCACACCCTTTTCTGTGGAACTGTAGGTGGTTAATCAGTGCTGAGGGAAGAAGAGTCATTTTTTTTAACAGTCAACTAATAAGATGCCTGTGTTTCAGTAAACAACCACCATTCATATTCATGTAAGCAATTACAAATAAACTCAGCAGGAGAAAAACTGCATTTAACCATTAATAAAAAGGTATATTTTTGCTTCTTTTTTTTTTTTTTGAATGTTTAAATTTTTTTTTATTTATTTTTTTTTTATTAACTTGAGTATTTCTTATATACATTTCGAGTGTTATTCCCTTTCCCGGTTTCCGGGCAAACATCCCCCTCCCTCCTCCCCTTCCTTATGGGTGTTCCCCTCCCAACCCTCCCCCCATTGCCGCCCTCCCCCCATACACTAGTTCACTGTGGGTTCAGTCTTAGCAGGACCCAGGGCTTCCCCTTCCACTGGTGCTCTTACTAGGATATTCATTGCTACCTATGGGGTCAGAGTCCAGGGTCAGTCCATGTATAGTCTTTAGGTAGTGGCTTAGTCCCTGGAAGCTCTGGTTGCTTGGCATTGTTGTACTTTTGGGGTCTCGAGCCCCTTCAAGCTCTTCCAGTTCTTTCTCTGATTCCTTCAATAGGGGACCTATTCTCAGTTCAGTGGTTTGCTGCTGGCATTCGCCTCTATATTTGCTGTATTCTGGCTGTGTCTCTCAGGAGTATTTTTGCTTCTTTCATAAACTATTATAAAACTCCCATGTGATTCAAATTTCACCCCATACAGTATTTTTTGGGAGACACTGAGATTGTTTTTTTTCCGTGTGTGTGTGTGTGTGTGTGTGTGTGTGTGTGTGTGTGTGTGTGTGTACGAGCAAACCCTCTGCACTCCACCATACTCTGACTCTCCCTGTTTTGATGTCCTTTTGTGGGTGGTCACAAACTCACCAAAAGTTCACCAAAGATTGGTACCTGCTATGCTTCTTCACTTGAAAGAGAAGATTGTTCAGATAGCTTTCTAGGTGTCTGATCAGTTCTATGCGCTGAGCTAATTCAAGACGGGAAATTGCCTACCCCTCTGCCTCAGGGACTCCCCACTCTGCCATGCTTTACCTAAACAATTCTCTTAGGTTTTAGTACAAATACATTTCTCTAGGAATAGGCAACAAAGTCATTATTAGTCAGAAACAAGCTAAATCGTAGAGAATGAATACTACTCAGAATGATCCAGTGTTTCAGTACAGAACCCCATGTCCAAAGTCAGTTTTAGCTCAGAGTGACATTTTCTCTGAGAGAGTTCCAGTTAACTGCAAGGATAGAACTGTTGTGGATGTGTTCAAGTAAACACTACGATATACCCATTTCATAGGGTAGGCCCCTTTTTATGTTAAACAATAGAAAAACATCCTTATGCTGTATCTTCTAACACTCAATTCTTTGCCTTGTTAATAGATTATAAGTTGCATTTGTGTTTCCTGCTATGGATTTCTGTTAGCTAGTCATATCAATAAAACGCAGTAAGAACTGATTGAGTACCTCTAATATGTTAGATATTTACAATTCTTGGGATGCGGAGATAAAGCAAGCAAATGAGAAAACAACAAAAATCGCAAAAACAAAGAACAACAACAAGAAAAAAAAACCCAACTAACCAAATAAAAAAACCCAGGAGCTCTGTACTCAAGATTTCTAGTTTATGTCGAGGACTTATATATTTTCCATGCAGACATACAGTTGCTGTAAGACCACCAACCAGGGGATGACTGTTATTTCAGGAATCAGAGAAGTCTTTCTGAAAGAAATGAGGTTCAAGTTCAGTGATGAGGACAAATAGAGTCCTTTGCCTTTCCCTGGAAAGTAGGTCAGAGGGAGCTGTGGAAGGCAGGGAGAACATTAGACACTAAGAATTTTGAAACATGATGAGTATGGTGTCTGTGAGGGACTTTAAGTAGCTGTGACTTCTAGGACTGCAAAATACAGGATTAGAGAGAGTAGCTCTGGAAGATGCTGTTGACTTTTCAGCCCACCCATGCAGCCCTTGTTACTGGGCCTGAGATCTGAGGACCTGAAAGATGGGGCAGCCTCTAGTTTAAAGCTGTAGACAACCTTACTTCAACTTCACTGTGCTTTTATATATGAATGTGGCAGAAAACCTCAATGATCCAAGGACAATTTGATTTCAAGAAAACATGATCGGAAAATCATGTGAATACCAGTAAGCACATACTAAACATTAACAGAGCAGCCCTTTCCAGAACTTTCTCAGCATAGACCAATTTAAGCACAATTATCTGATACATACCGTAGATTATATCTAGGAAGTCATGAGAATAAGAAAGAAGGCTATAGCTAAATTCAGGGCACACTGACCAGATTAGATTCTATAGCTATGATCTGATATCCAACAAGAATGAACTCATAAATTGAATATAAATGTTTGTCATTGGAGGCACAGAATCACAATCCAGGGAACAAAATGCACGTTTGCCTTTTTTCCTGGTGCCTCTTTCACAGTTTCCTAAGGCATTGTTCACTATGGACCATTCCTTTGACTATCAGCTGACAGTTGTATCCATTTGTGTCTACTAAGGCTCATGACTATATGCTTATATTTAGATTTTCTTCCACCTCCAGATCACCTGCAGATCTAAAGACATGTCCAAGAAATTAAGAATAGTTATTAAAAGAGAAACAAAATAAAGCAAACAACAATAGAACCATATACACCAGGAGACAGTATTGTTCCAGATGTGGTTAACTCATTGTCATTGCAGTCCTACAAATTCCTGAGACAATCTATAAGAAACAATTCTTAGGGCTGGAGATATGACTCAGCCACTAAGACCATTTGCCACTCTTGAAGAGGACCTGGGTTTGGTTCCCAGCACTCATACTGGGTACTTCAAAACTGCACATATCTTTACTTACAACATATCCAATGCCCTCTTCTGCCTCCCTCGAAACTTTCACAGATGTAATATACATAGAAAGGAGCAAGCACACCCACAAATATAAAAGTATATATAAGTTTTTACAGAATTAAAGAAATGATTCTGTAGATATAAGTCTTTTCTACCATCTAATGTGTTTTCCCTTGCTTTATAAAAAATAAAAGAAAATAATATTGTATTTTAAAATTAACCAAGAAATGTTTGTCCAGGCATTATGTTGTAGTAGAACCATCCAGTTTGCAGAAATTATACAAGACATGTGGATGAATACATTAACTGAGGATATCAGTGTGAAAAATGTAAGTGTGTATATTTTGCTATCCACACTGGTCTCTATATCTACATTTCTGTTTCATAATGACTCAGGCTGTAGCTGCTTGAATAGTTACTGTATCCAAGGCATCAACAGTCCAGGAGAAATGGGGACTGATGGGTATCTTTACTGCATATTTATTTTTTATGCTGTAAGAAGTCTTTAATTAAAGACAATGTAGCTCTCTTTCCGACATCTTGGTGCCTGTGGAGGACTGCTGGGAACAGGACTTCTAAAAACGCCAATATGTCTGAAAGTCTGCGGTGCAAGGCCATTTTTGCTGGCTGCATGCCGGGGTCTCGAAAACCAAAGAGAATATACAGCTCTTCTTAAAATTGAAGGTGTTTATGCCTGAGACGAAACTGAGTTCTACTTAAGCAAGAGATGTGCTTGTGTGTATAAAGCAAAAAACAATACAGTGGCTCCTGGAGGCAAACCAAACAAAAGCAGAGTGATCTGGAGGAAAGTAAATCGGGCCCATGGAAACAGTGTCATGGTTCCTGCCAAATTCTGAAGCAACCTTCCTGCAAGCGTCATTGGATGCACAATCTGTGGGATGCCTTAGATTTCCCAGTTTTAAACTAATAGAAAATAAATAAATATAAGTGGAAAAAACCCAACCAACCAACCAAACAAAAAACAATGTAACTTCCAGGGATTGAAGTGATGGCTCAACAGATAAAATGCTTGCCATACAATATGTTATCTGATATGTTATCTGAGTTTGGATCTCAACACTCACATAAAAAGCTGGGTGTGATGAAGTGTGCTTGTAGAGTGCATGAGGGGGAGGGCTTATATAGCCAGTAGATTACTGATCCGTTCAGTGAGAAACCCAGTCTAAAAATTAAAGCCGAGAGTGACAGACTTCTGGTTCCTACTTAATACATATGTGCATGCATGTGTGCGTGCACGCATGCGCGCACGTACACACACACACACACACACACACACACACACACACACAAGCTCTTTACTTTTTTAAAACTTTGTGTTTGTGAATTTTATATGTGCATATAATGTGTTTTGATCAATATCCTACTTTTTTGGGATAAACTTCCAGTTTTTCCTGTTTTCTTTATCCAGTTTCCTTTCCAATTTAATGTACTCAAACAAACAAACAAACAAACAAACAGGTCCACATAGTGATGTCTATATATACATGGAAGCAGAGCCATCTGCAGCATGAGTAGCTTCTCAGGACTCACATTCCTGAAGGAAACTGATGCTACCCACCCACAGAGAACATCACTGGTCAGTAGTTCCTTATCAGAAATGGACTTAATGAGACCTCTTATATCCATTTTAGGATTTTGGTGTGATTGATATTGCACAGTCATAGTTGCTATGAGTGCCTGTGTGTATTGGCACTGCCACATCCTGCACATACTATTTTGTTACAGATGTCTGTTATTTCTGACTTTTACAATCTTCACCCACTTCTTCCTTTGCAATGAATTATTTTTACTTATTCTTCAAATACCTTTCCCCTCCTCCAAGTCAGGTGTTTTCTATGTAACCACAGCTGTCCTGGAACTTACTCTGTTGACCAGGCTGACCTTGAACTCAGAAATCTATCTGCCTTTGCCACCTAGGTGCTGGAATTAAAGGTGTGTGTCACCACTGCTTGTGCAATGGTTCTTGTTTTGAAGAAAAGAAATGTGATACTGATAATACCGTTTAGAGCTAAGCATTTCATGGTATTTTTCTCTGCAGGATGCACTGTTGCAGATCTCTGTAGTAACAGCCATATACTACAAAAGGAAGCTCCTCTGATTAGGGTTGAGAGAAGCTTTAACCTGTGGATAAAAGATAAGAACATAGGCAATTCAGTACTATGTTCATTTAGGAGAGTAATAGTATTCCGTATTCCTCTGGGGCTTATGGCCAATGTAGACAGAAGTTCTAGGCCCCATTAACAGTGCCAAACATGTGTTCTGTCCTGTGGACTGGGTTTAAACAATAAGAAAATGGATGGTTTTTCTCATAACACTGTGCTACTGTTGAATACCAGTAGGATCATTCTACCAGACCAGTAATTGTTATAATGCACAGTATTCATAGCTGAATAGTGTTGATTGTTTTCCTCCCTTGCTATTCCAAACTAAGATACCTAACACTTTTCTTTTAGGGGCAGGGGTTCCTATGGAAACCTGTTGGCCAAAAACTCCAAAAGAAATAAGCCATAACTTTTATTTGGGATTTTATTTTATAGCATATGGTGTCTGGGAGAGGAATTGTCCTTATTATGGTGTAGTTGCATGCATATATTTTAGGAAGCTTCCAGAGTAGTAGGTTTTCATATAATATTTCCAATGATTTAATGTTAGACATCACTTCCAATTCTCTTTACTTTGCCCTTCCATTTCTGACCCCATTTAACCCTTTCTATCTTATTATTTCCTTTCTGCCTTCATACCACATGATTTATATTCCCCATTCCCATGAACTCCAGCCTCATTATTTTTTACAAGTGTTCTGACTTACTGAAATTATGAAATGTGTAGCTAAATGGATGGAACTAGAAACAATTATTCTGACTGCAGTAACCCATGTCCTGAAAGACAAATGCTTCATGTGCTTGCTCACAGGTGGATGCTGGCTTTCAATCTTTAGAGGTGTGTGTTTTAATTGCAGTGCTCTTGGAATTCAGGAAACATACAAGGGACCATGGAGAGGAAATTAAAGGAAGGGAGATAGAATTCAAGCAATCTGAAGGGGTTCCACATGCACAAGAAAACCTGGTTTCTTTTTATTGATTGTTTTCAAGAACCTTGAAGTTTTTTTTCAGAGACAGAGATTATACATACATACATACATACATACATACACACACATAATACATACATACATACATAGAGACATACATACGTGTGCATGTGTGTGTGTGTGTGTGTGTGTGTGTGTGTGCGCGCGCGCGCGCATGTATGTCTACAATGACTGATCAGGATGGGGAGAGAATGAAGGTTTTGTTAGATACAGTGTAGATGACACAGAAAGGTAAAATAGGCAACACCAAGACATGACAGTGAAGAAGTAGGTACTTAACTTCCATAGAGATCTTTGCTGCTCATACAGCACCTTTCAGATTCAGAATTGCATTTGATTTTGGCAATTCTCAAGAAGGCACCACCCTGGTTCTCTTTACAATAAAGATACAGATTCAGAGAAATCACTGGTTTCTATACTGGAACTGGTGATACACCCTTTATTAACCAAAGACCCTGCAGAAATTCCTCTTCCAGTGTCTCAAGAAAGCAGCCTTTGCGAAGTAGCTGTAAGTATATTTAAGGCAGCACACCGGGATCTAGAAGGAATTTAAAAGATGGAGTGGGAAAAGTTGTATTTGCACAGGAGATAAGCAATTACCCAGGTTTCAAATTTCCCACAGGCCATACTTCTTTATCAAAACAACTCTGAGGTTCAATCTTACACCCATCAAAGTGGCTAAGATAAAAAACTCAGGAGATAGCATATGCTGTTGGAGATGTGAAGCAAGGGGAACACTCTTCCATTGATGGTGACAGTGCAAACTAGTACAACTATTTTCAAAATCAATTTGGCCTTTTCCCAGAAAACTGGGAATAGTTCTACCTCAAGACCCAGCTATACCACTCCTGGGCATATACCCAAAAGATGCCCCAACAACTCACAAAGATACTTGCTCAACAAATGTTCATAGCAGTTTTATTCATAATAGCTAGAAACTGGAAAAGCCTAGATGTTCCTCAACTGAAGAATGGATAAAGAAAATATGGTACATCTACACAAGTCAGCAATTAAAAACCATGACATCATAAATTTTGCAGGCAAATGGATGTATCTTGAGAACATCATCGTTAATGAGGTCACCCAGTCTCAAAATAACATGCATGGTATGTACTCACATAGAAGTGGATATTAGTCATACAATGCAGGTACCGTGTTACACTCCACAGACTCAAAGAAGCTACATAAGGAAGGCCCAAGTGAGGAAGCTTGAATCCCATTTAGAAAGGAAAATAAAACAGTCATAAGAGGCAGATGGAGGGAGAGTGATGGTCAGGGGAATGGGGCATTCAGGATCCGGTATGGGGAAGGACAGGAGAGATGACTAGATGGCCATGAAAGTGAATGGAAATCTGCAATTAATGGGAATGAGAAGGTAGGAGCATCTGGAGGAAAGACAAGGGGAAGCACCCAAGAATCATAGGGGGTGACCTTAGCTGTGACTTACTATGAGGGGATGTGGAACCTGAAGAGACCACCTCTTGTGTCCAGACAGGAACTCTAAGTGGAGCAATATTGACACCAACCGACCCACAAAACTTTGAACTCAAAATTTATCCTGTCTTTAAGAAATGCAGGCATGGCAGAGGGAACAGAGACTGAGGGAATGGCCAACCAATAGCTGGCTCAGCTGACTCAGATGCAGACACTCCCAGCAACAGTGGACAGAGTTTGGGGACTCTTATGGAAGAATAGGAGGAAGGATTGTGGGCCTGCAAGGGTATAGAAATTCCACAGGAACAATGACAAAGTCAACTAACCTGGACCCCTGGGGCTCATCAAGTCTGATCAACCAAAGAATTTACACAGGCTGGACCGAGGCCTCCCTGCTCAGATGTAGCAAAGGTGCAGCTTGATTTGCACATCTGGAATGGGGGTTATCCCTAAAGGCTGTTGTTGCCTGTTCATGGGATATGTTCTTCTAGCGCAGCTGCTTTGTCTGGTTTCAGTAGGAAAGGAAGCATCTAGCCTTTTGAAGAGACTTGACGTGCCAGGGTTGGTGAGCATACCTAGCCCTGCCCCCCTGCCCACTCAGAGGAAAAGGGGAAGGGGAAAGATTGTGGGAGGAGATGACTAGAAGGGGGACAGTGAGTGGGGTGTATAGTGAATAATTAAAAAAATTAGAAAAAAAGGAAAAATAATTACTTCACAGAGTGATTGTGAAGACAGAAATGAACTGGTATTTGGCAAAGCATGTGTTTTCATGCCTGGCAATAAGAATGGACTTCACAACCAAAATTTATAAAATCTTACCCAAGATAGACAGTGGGAAAGAAGTCAAGTTTTTGTGTGGAGGTGGAGACAAATATGTCTTAACTCCCAATGTATTGTTTAGCTGGAAGAAGAGGAAATTTTACTTTATACTTCTGGCCAAAATAAGTATAAGAGTTCTTGAGTTAGTTCCATTTTATTTCCATCTGTCTTGTGTTTCCTTAGTGGGATGTTGATACTACTGCTGTCTTGAAATTTTGCATCCCTTTGACACAGCTGACATTTTCTGAGAGCATTCATGGTGAGTCAAGCATCATAGGATGATAAGCTGATGGCTAGCTACAATCTAAAGAGGAGAACAAAGGAAAGTGTAAAGGACCAGACAGCAGTAGGGAGTCAATAGACTGTGGGTGAGGACATCTTTCTCTGGCTTATTAAGTTGTGGCTCAAACTGAGGTGGTTCTTCAGCCACTGTTCCTCTCATGATCTCATGATCTTACCCTGTACATACGGTGATGGGATGAAGGGGTCTTTGACACTCTCAATTTTATTGAAGATGAACTGAGTGTAACCTCCATATCAATGAGGTTTATGGGTTTCTTGGTGTGTGTGTGTGTGTGTGTGTGTGTGTGTGTGTGTGTGTGTGTGTGTGCATTTGTGCTGGAGTGTCCACTGCTCCTACCACAAGTCCAGGTTGTAGAGGCTTTGAGAAAACTCACAGAAGCAGAGGTGATGAAAAAGGGAAGGGTAGGCGCTCTGGTTAGACTCTGCTTACTGACCGCATCAGTTGATTTAATTGTCTGAGCCCAACTGAGTAGGTGACAAGAATGTCCTGACAGAGGGTAGGTGGAGAGATTGACTTATGTTTCCCTGTTTGGTTCATAAAAGTAGGAGGTAATTCCTCCTCACCATAACCAGGCTTTAGCAGCGAGGACAGACAAACAAGCCACCGTGGCTTTGAGACGAGCCTTTGGTAGTGAGCACTGAGGAAGAACAGTGATGGTAAGAACACAGCTATACTTATGTGCAGCCACATTAGGACAATTCAATAGACCAACTCCAGGATATTACAACAGAGGCTTTCAATAGCGAGAAGAATTCTCAAAACTTATGCAGAACCTTATAGTTCACTTTCAAGACAGCACTGTCTCATTTATTAGGCTAGTGACTTTTATATTTCATAGATTATTTTTAAATTTTCACAATCTCTCATTATGGTATTTCTCTCTGTCATTTTTCAGTTAGGAAAATGAGCAGAGTATTAAAAAAATTGACAGTTATCACAATGAAAAGGGTAAGCTAGATTTTAAATCCTGGTCAAGGGTGTTTGAACTTGAAGCCTCTGTTCTTTCTGTAATCTTCTCATAACAACTGGACATTGTGAAGTCAAGAGTATCTTTTTCTTCAAATTACTGAGGAAATTCAGGATAATAAGCAATAAAAATGGGTACATCTAGGTCTTCATTCTAAAACCTACCAGGCTGATATACTAGAATGCTTCAACTCTTGTGCTTGCCCAATCATGTTAACAATCGCTGTCAATTAATATTGAACTGGATGATCAGCAGACTTGATTGACTGCTGAGTTGGACTATCAAGAGAGGAGAAAAGCTCTTTTATTTTCCAGAGGGTTATGGAAGAGGATGTACTGGAGAGGTAGGTTCTGGTTCTTCTAGCCATGCTCCCAGAAATAAGACTCAGACTCAAAATACATAGACAATACCTTGGCCATATAGCTCGGCTATAGAATCGTAACTTAAGATAACCCATTCATTTTAATCTATATTATGTTGTGTGGTTGGTTACCTGTGCTCACATACCATGCATCTGTCTCCTCATAGCTTCTAGGGCAGCTCTTCCTGTGCCTGGATCTGTCCCAGAATTCTTTCTACCTCCCAGATGTTCCAGCTTCCATTTCCTGCCTAAGGCACAGGCCATAGGCTTTTAAATAGACAGGTGGTGCATCCACACAATACAGCATTTTTTTTCCTGAGTTTTCTGAGTCTCTCACGTCCCTGTTCTGACCATCTAGACTTGATGCTTCTGAATTGATTTATTTAATTAGTAATTCTATAGATTCCTCTCCATGTAAATGGTGAGGCTATACCAGGCAACTTCATATTATACAAATTTTCCAGAAACTTTATTGATTTAAATGGAATCTTCACAGATTTTTTTTTGTTAATGCATATAAAACCAAGCAATGATGTGCAATTTTTCTTCTGGTTTTAATCTTCACTAAGCACTGAAGAGGAAAGAAATATATTATTTTTCCGAAAGTAATAAGCTTTTCTAAGGCTCTTGCTAAGGGATTTATTTTTCTATTGTTTAGCGAAAAACATGTAATTTCTCTTAATGTAACTTTCGAATTGCTAATTCCAAAGAAAGACTGTTTGGGCCTTCACTGCACTTAGGGAACCTCTTGGAGACCATGTAGCATTAAGGCCCATGTGCTCCACCTGTGAGTGAATCTATATTCTGCAGATATTGGAGGTGCAGCCATTTTCTTGTGCCTGGATTCTCTGCACATTCGTCATGCAAAGGAAAGATTTCCTTTTGGACATTGGTCATTTGAATTTGGCTCAGGTTGTTGATGTGGAGTCTGCAGCTGTGGAGGGCCAACTAGGTCGTAAATCACACCTGGATTCATATCCTATGCCATGCCATGCCATGCCATGCGTGCTGCTGCTGCTGCTGCTACTGCTGCGTAACACTGTCAATGTGCTTAGCATCTATCTGTATTAGGAATGCAGCCAAGGCTACCTTCTTTGTAGGCAGCCACAGCCAATGACATATGAGGCCGAGCCTTTCCTTTGCTAGGAAACTTCCACGTCTGTCTTGAGACTATTAGATTTCTATCATGAATTCTAGCACCCTGTCTCCCACACTGCTCTCTCTACCTCTTTAATATTTTACAACTGTTACTTTTAATAAACTCCTTGTATTTCTAACTCTGTTTCAGTATGGCATATTGGAATACCCAATAGCCATACTTATAAATTAAAATTCAGTTTCAATATTTCATTACATGTCAGTTTTTACATGTGGCCTAAGACAATTTGGAAGCTTATAAAGTAATGCTATTTGGGCAAATTTTACATGCTATTTAAATACTGTTTAAAATAAACCATCTTTGTAGTTATTGAGAAATACAAAATGTCATTTAAGGCACATTATTAAAGGAATACATGAGCAATTATTTCACCAGGAATGAGACAAATTGTATGAAAAAAAATCATGAAAATTAAGTTAAAGTAAGCTGATATAACTATATCTGTAACTCAGAAATGAAAACCATAAATAAATGATGAAATAAAAGTTAAATAGCTCGAAGAATTTGGCAAGATTATCTCTAAGAGAAACCAAAGTAAAGAAATGTAGAATTTATATACTAACTCTCAAGGAGTTGAATCAGAGTTCTGCTAGGCTCCTGAAGGACCAATCGGGAGCAAGGCAGCTTACAGGGTGCTGGACCTTCTTGAGAAATGTAGTTACTCCCTAGCGTTAAGGAAAGCTATTCAAGAAAAGCACAAACTCAATGTGTGTTTTCTTCTAGTATGCAAAGGTGGTGGAGGAGGTGAGAAGTTATGACACTCAAAAGTGTTTTAATTTAGCAGCATGTCAGTACTCCGAGTAGATTCAGCATTATGACCTCTTTGGCTTATATCATATCTAGGTTATGATGTTGTAAATATGGTTGGATCAGATACCAACAGCTCCCTGGACAGACTGATATTAGTTATCTAGGGGAAGCAAGAAGAAAATGTGTGTGTGTGTGTGTGTGTGTGTGTGTGTGTGTGTGTGTGTATAAAACTGATTTACTCTTCTTACTGCATCTGCCTTCTGCTCTTTTTTCTTAATACATTTAAGCTCTTATAGGAAAATGATCTAAATATGTGTCTCAAATAGAAAAGAAAATTATTTCTCACAGTTTTACCTACTGAGAAGTCCAAGATCTAGTTACTGTTAAATTTAGTGTGTAGTGAGTTTCCTCTCTCTTGTTCTTGGATGATGCCTTCTTGCTGCAAGCTTCACATGGTAGAAAAGGCAAGGCAACTTTCTAAGGCCCCTTTACAGAGGTAAATGAGGCAACTCATCTCTTAGAGGTCCTTTTTACCGATACTATTAAAATGGTGATTATGTTTTTAACATATGAACCAAGAGGAGGGCACTGACTGTCAGAATCCCCCCCCCCCCCCCCCCGACAATTCTACCCTCTAAATACATAATTGCCCCATCCATCAATAATCAATCTATCTCACTAACATCTAGGCATCAATCAATTATTTTCCATCTATATCATCTATCACCTTTCTACTTCTATCTTTCTATCCACATAATATTTAACAACATTATCACCTACCCTTTTGCTTCAACTTTGAAATCACTTTCCTGGTTCATTATGTTAGGTAAAATATTATTCTTCTGCTGGCTCAGTGGTAGGTCTTTGTGCAAGGTCACACAGGTAATTACATTTTGGCTGCTATTTAAAAAATTACAATATAATGGGAAAAGTTAAACAAAATGAAGCAGTAAATTTAAGAGTCATGGAACATATTATTGTTCTTGCCAAAGTACATAGTTACTGAATGACTTTAGGTGAGTCAGATCACATTCCCCAGAGCCAGTGTTTGTGACTGATTATTTTCTGAGCTATACCAGAAGAACCTTTTAGATGCATTCTAAATTGGTGGCAGAACCCATTTGTGTGTGTGTGTGTGTGTGTGTGTGTGTGTGTTTGTTGAATTTTCTCATACTATTGGCTCTCTTCATGTGCAAAGAAGCATCCTCCCTGCAGAGACTTCTCTATTTAGTGCCTAACATTCTGATCATTTGGAATCACAAGTTCAAACTCTATTCCTGCTATCTCCACCTGTAACAATATGGCATTAGACATACTTCTCCCTTCCTGAGCTTAATTTTTTTCCCTGTAAAAATAAGATTAAAACACATTTTATAAAATCATGAGAATTAAATGCAACCATATCATTGAAAGAATGTGACATCTATTGAATCTACACTTCCTATTTGTTATGCAATTACAATGCCAGGTATGAATCAATATTTGACAACATATCGTGGTTTCCTATCTGTGGTACATGCATACATTATATTAGAGAATCAAATCTTCTTCAGCTTAATAGTTCTGCCATCTCAGAAGGAGCACCTATTCAGAGCCTGCCCCACATGTGGCCCATACATATACAGCCACCAAACTAGATAAGATGGATGAAGCAAAGAAGAACAGGCTGACAGGAACCGGATGTAGATCTGTCCTGAGAGACACAGCCAGAATACAGCAAATACATAGGCGAATGCCAGCAGCAAACCACTGAACAGAGAACGGGACCCCAGTTGAAGGAATCAGAGAAAGGACTGAAAGAGCTTGAAGGGGCTCGAGACCCCATATGAACAACAATGCCAACCAACCAGAGCTTCCAGGGACTAAGCCACTACCCAAAGACTATACATGGACTGACCCTGGGTTCCAAATTCATAGGTAGCAATGAATAGCCTAGTAAGAGCACCAGTGGAAAGGGAAGCACTTGGTCCTGCCAAGACTGAACCCCCAGTGAACGTGATTGTTGGGGGGAGGGCGGTAATGGGGGGAGGATGGGGAGGGGAACACCTATATAAAAGGGGAGGGGGAGGAGTTAGGGGGATGTTGGCCTGGAAACTGGGAAAGGGAATAACAATCGAAATTTAAATAAGAAATACCCAAGTTAATAAAGATGGAGAAAAAAAAATAGTTCTGCCATCTAATAGTTACTAACTTTTCTGCTAGTAACTCAAAAAGTGTCATTTGAGGTACTTTTTATTTAAAATAACTTTATTTGAGTAAAGATGACATAACTCAGTTTATAAACTGTTCAAGGGGTCACACCCTAAGTGCTGAAGTTTAGAAATTCATCTTTTCTCAATTTAACCTTCCATAACTCATGTAAGAAACAATTAATGATCTCTGTTTGCTGGAGACCAATTCAAAAACACCACAAGAGACCAGAGTGACGAGATCAACAGATTGTGTTTAACCTGGCTCTAATGTATACATTTACAAAACAGTCTGTACCTAAGGCGCAGAGAACATCATGGAAGAGGGAAAAGAAAGAATGTAAGACTCAGAGGATGAGAAAGTCTGTGAGAAAACATGTCTCCTAGAAATGAATGAAAACTATTCCTGTGATATCACAATACTATGGCTGCCTAACTTAATCTAAATAAGGTTGTTATTTGTCTATATCAATAGGCATGCTAACATATAAGGGTAAAATTTTACAGAGTTCTACCCCTAGACAAAAAACTATAGTCAACAAATGACTGCCAGGAGAGAGAGAATTAGTCTCTTCCATAGATGTGCCCCAGTTAGTTAGCTCTGAAATTATATACATAGAAGCCACATTAATGAGATTTAGCATTTAATATATTTATATATTAATATGACTACAGCAATAATAAAAAGAATCCATCAATTTGACAGGGGGAGAGAGACATAGCAGAAATTGGAGGAAGGGGTCATGAGAGACTGTAGGGAAGACAGGGGAGTGGAACATTATTCTTGAATATACCAGAGACCTGGGAGGGGAGAGACTCTCAGAACTCAAAGGGATGGACCTTCGATGAAATGCCCAACAATGGGGAGAGGGAGCTTGTAGATCCACCTCCAGGAGAACAGGGCTTCAAGTGGGGTGATGGGTTTGCCATCTCACAGTCAAAAACTCTGACCCAGAATTGTTCCTGTGTAAAATAACTACAAGGGCGAAAATTGCAGAAGAGACTGAGGGAAAGAAGGTCTAGTGACCAGCCCATCTCAAGGGGATACATCTCAAGGTGAGGCTCCAAGGCTTGGCACTGATACTATGCTGTACTTACAGACTGGAGCCTAGCATGGCTGCCCTCGGAGAGGCCCAACAAGCAACTGACTGAGACAGATGCATACACTTACACCAAATCAATGGACTAAGTTGGGAACCCCTGTGGTTGAATTAGGAAAAATTAGGAAAGGCTGGAAGAAGCTGAGGAGGAGGGCAACCCCATAGGAAGATCATCAGTCTCAAGTAAGATGGACCTCAAAGATCTCAAAGACACTGAGTCATTAACCAGGCAGCATACACCTCCTGGTCTGAGGCCCAGGACACATATATAGCAGAGGACTGCCTGGTCTGGCCTCAGTGAGAGATGATGCACCTAACTCTTGAGAGACTTGAAGCCCTGGGAACTGGGGAGGCCTGGTGCAGTGTGTGTGGGAGCATCTCCTTGCAGACAGGAAAATTTTTTAATAAAATAAATTTAAAAAATGATGTAATTAAAAAGTGATATAATTGAAAATTTAAAAACAGAATTACAAAATGAAATGATCAAAGGTCATTTGCAGACTAAAAGAGATAAGAAACAGTGAATAAATCTAGAACCTTCCAAACAGATGGAAAACTATCCAGGCAAACAATCCCTGTCCCAATTATCAAGGGTTTACATACAAAGTCTATAGTATTAGCAGGCAGGCAGTATTTTCAGCCTCATGACCTAAAACTGGTAGGAAATATTTTCAAAAGGTCCAAAAGAGAGCCATTCTCAACAGAGAATTTTGTACTCAGCAGAACAAAACAAAACAAAACAAAAACCCTACCAATTAATAGAAAAAACGGAGAAAAGACTTCAAGAAATTCAGTCTGTGAAATCTCAAGTTCGCTCTCAAAGCTGTGAAAGGAGGATTAGCTTCCCACATATAAGGAGGTAACCCAAACGTTAAAGCAATAAACAGTTGAGCAAACAGGATCCAGTATAATGAGAAGCAGAGTCCCTGGGTTGATATGGTTACTGCCCAGAAGGACAGGATAAAAAGGATGTAGAAGGCAATTTGTCTAGATTGGATCAGAGAGCACAGGCAGAGAACAAAGATGCTCTGGTGTACTGGAGCTGCTGAAAAAGTGAGGAAACTTATTTTCCATGCCTATTAATTAGACATTTTACCATATGATCCAGCATACAAAAAAGAGGAAACAAAGTCAAATAGCTCTAAATGTTTTGTTGTTTTTTAATATTAAAGGATGCTTACATTGGCTTTATGGTTGAAAACTGGGACAGTGATTTGACTGATGCAGACATGTGGATGGGACAGGAGAGGCAAGTGTCTCTGTAGTGGGAGTGCTGAGGGGAGTCAGTGACACAAATAGATCAGATGTAAGAGGGAGAAAAACAGAACTCTCATCATTCATCATAAGAAATGAACAGACAATTGGCATTTATTGCTTCACTATTTCATACATACATACATATGTATATACATGCATATATATGTATATTATTTTGATCATATTTACCTCCATACTGTCTGTAATCCCTCTAACACCCTCTGGAACTCCTCCTTCTTAGAAAGTCCTCCTCCTTTTAAGTCTTTTTTATAACTCATTTAACTAAAGTTGCTTGTGTGAGCATGGGTGGGGTTATTATTTGTGTGTATGAGTAACCTAGCAGTGGACTTAGCAAGATACTGATGAAAATCTACCTCCCCCTCCCTCCCAGCAACAGTTATTGGTCAAAATCTCATCAGGAAAGTATGGAACCTTATGCATTCTTTCCCTATCAGTGATAAAATGTTGGGAGTCCCATCTTGCATTGGTCTTATGCAGCTGTTGTGAGTCCATGAGTCAATGGCTATGTCATCTCCAGAAGAACTTTTCTCAGCACTCCTTTATCTCATCTCCTTCAACTCTTATATGATGTTCCCTGATTAGTGTGTGTGTGTGTGTGTGTGTGTGTGTGTGTGTGTGTGTGTGTTAGGGTTTCCATTGTGATGCAGGGATACCATGACCAAGGCAACTCTTATAAAGGACAACATTTAATTGGGGATAGTTTATAGGTTCAGAGGTTCAGTGCATTATCATCAAGGTAAGAAGGTTGGCAGCACCCAGGCAGGCATGGCACTGGAGGAGCTGAGAGTTCTACATCATGTTCTGAAGGCAAACTAGAGAAGACTGACTCTCATGTGACTTAAAGGATGGTCTCAAAGCTCATCCCCACAGTGTCCTCCAACAAGGCCTCACCTACTCCAATAAGGCCATGCTTCCTAATAGTGCCACTCCCTGGGCCAAGCATATTCAAAACATCACATTCTACTCCATACCCTTCAAGGGTACTCCATACCCTTTCAACACATGAGTCTACAGGAGCCATACCTACCGGTAGCATAATCAAAAATATGTTTAGTCCAACTTCAAAAGTTCCTATAGTCTATCACAGTCTCAACAATGTTTAAAAATCCAAAGATCATAGTTTCTCCTGAGATTCATCCAATCTCTTAACTGTAATCCTCTATAAAATCAAAATAGAAAAAGCAGATCACATACCTCTAACATCTCATGGCATAGTAAATACATTGCCCTTCCAAATGTAATAGCAAGGAAATACTGGACCAAAACAAGAGCAAAAGCCAACTGGTCAAACACCAAATAGCACATCTCCCTGTCCTATGTCAAAGTGATCTTTAGATCTCCAACTCCTTTCATAGAGTTGACTGCTGTTGGCAGATCTGGCATTCAGAAGCAACAAACTTCATTCTCTGAGGATGGCTACACTCACTGTTAGCAGCTTTCCTTGGCAGGCATTCATTCCATGGTTCTGACATCTCTAAAAACTTGCCATATCCAAGGCAACTTCAACTTTACAGAGTCTTGTTCCAATGTCTAAGACTCATACTTGATCTTCTGGGCACCTACAAAAAGCTTGGGTCACTTCTCCAGCTCTGCCCTCTGTATTACTCTAAGCTCAGGTTGATTCACTCCACTTGAGCTGTTATTCTTGGTGGTCATCCCACAGTACTGGCATCTCCAATATACTGGGGTCTTCTGCTGCAACTAGGCTTTACCAATAGCCTTTCATGGGGTCTCCTCATGGTGCCAAGTCTCATCTTCTTTACTTGGCCCCTTCAGTTCTGGGCCATCAATGGCAAATGAAGCTGCACCTTCTTCAATGACCTTCCTTGGTCCAATTCTCAGCTGCTCCCACGACTCTTTCATGCCTTCACAACTTAGGTAATTCTTTTTTTTTTTTTTTTTTGGTTCTTTTTTTTTTGGAGCTGGGGACCAAACCCAGGGCCTTGCGCTTCCTAGGCAAGTGCTCTACCACTGAGCTAAATCCCCAACCCCAGGTAATTCTTACACATTACCAAGTCTAGCTGTAGCATAAGGTGCAATCATGGTTATCTCTGGAACTCAGTTTCTTTGTGGTCTCAGAAAACACTTCCCACAGGATTTCATCTCAGTGATGCTAGTCTCTTTTTAATTACCACTAATTTCTTAGCTGGAGGTAACCACCACCAATTATCCTAGTAACCTCTTCAGTTCTAAACACTTAAGCCAGGACCACACGGCCAAATCTGCTGAGTTCTGTTGCTTGCTGGGGATGGAACATACCCCATTGTTCTATTACATTGTCACCAGCTTTCTATTTTTCAACTCCTTCATTGCCTAAGCTTGGCTGTCCTGAAACTTGCTCTGTAGATTGACCTGGAACTCAGAGATCTATAAGGCTGTCTCTTGAATGCTGGGATTAAAGATGTGTACCACCATGCCTGGGTCAAAGCTTTTCATGGCCACTATTTCTTAAGATCTGCATCAAAACCATACATTCTCCATTTCTGGTTTGTACTTCATTTCAGATGAAAAGTTCAAGTGAAAGCAATAACCAGATAATAATAATAATGCCTAGACATAACTATTCCTTTTTGGACATTAAAATTTTTCTTTTTATTTTTTATTAGATATTTTCTTTATCTATATTTCAAATGTTATCTTCTTTCCTGTTTTCCCCTCTGGAACTCCCTATACCATCCCCCACTACTCCTGCTTCTATGAGGGTGTTTCCCTATCTACTCACCCACTCCCTTCCTCCCTCCTCCCCACCATGGCATGCCCCTACACTGGAGCATTGAGCCTTCACAGGACCAAGGGCCTCTCTTCTGTTTGATGCCTGATAAGGCCATCCTCTGCTACATATATGGCTGGAGCTATGGCTCCCTCCATGTGTACTCTTTGGTTGGTGGTTTAATTCCTGGGAACTCTGGTAGGTCTGGTTGGTTGATATTGCTGTTGCAAACCCCTTTAGCTCCTTCAGTCCTTTCTCTAACTCCTCCATTGGGAATCCCATGCTCAGTCCAATGGTTGGCTGTGAGCATCTGCCTCTGTATTTGTCAGGCTCTGGCAGAGCCTCTCAGGAGACAGCTATATCAGGCTCCTCTCAACAAGCACTTCTTGGCATCAGCAATAGTGACTGGGTTTGGTGACTGTATATGGGAAGGATCCCCAGTTGGGGCAGTCTCTGGATGGCCTTTCCTTCAGTCTCTGTGCACACTTTGTTCCCATATTTCCTTCTGTGAATATTTTGTTCCCCCTTCTAAGAAGGGCTGAAGGATCCATACTTTGTTCTTTCTTTTTCTTGAGCTTCATGTGGTCTCTGAATTTTATCTTGAGTCTTCTGAGCTTTTGGGCTAATATCCACTTATCAATGAGTGCATACCATGTGTGTTCTTTTGTGATTGGGTTTACCTCACTCAGGATGATATTTTCTAGTTCCATCCATTTGCCTAAGAATTTCATAAAGCCATTGTTTTTAATAGTTGAGTAGTACTCCATTGTGTAAATGTACCACATTTTCTGTATCCATTTCTCTCTTGAACTACATCTGGGTTCTTTTCAGCTTCTGGCTATTATAAATAAGGCTTCTATGAACATAGTGGAGCATGTGTCCTTGTTATATGTTGTAGTATCTTTTGGGTATAAGTCCAGGAGTGGTATAGCTGGGTCTTCAGGTAATACTATGTCCAATTTTCTGAGGAACCTCCAGACTGAATTCCCCAGTGGTTGTATCAGCTTACAATACACCCACAATGGTGGAGTGTTCCTCCTTCTTCACAACCTTGCCAGGACCTACTGTTACCTGAGTTTTTGATCTTAGCCATTCTAACTGGTGTGAGGTGTAATCTCAGGTTTTGATTTGCATTTCCCTGATGACTAAGGATACCCACTCAATTCTTCACCGAGTTAGAAAGAGCAATTTGCAGATTCATTTGGAATAAGCAAAAACCTAGGAGAGTGAAAACGGTTTTCAACAGTAATAGAACTTCTGGTCGAATCACCATCTCTGACCTCAAGCTGTATTACAGAGCAATAGTGATAAAAACGGCATGATGCTGGTACAGAGACAAGCAGGTAGATCAATGGAATAGAATTGAAGACCCAGAAATGAACCCACACACCTATGGTCACTTAATCCTTTACAAAGGGGCTGAAACCATCCAGCGAACAAAAGACAGCATTTTCAGCAAATGGTGCTGGTTGAACTGGAGGTCAGCATGTAGAAGAATGCAAATCGATCCATTCTTTTCACCTTGTACAATGATGAAGTTCAAGTGGATCAAGGATATAATTATTCCCTGTTCAATGCAAATGAATAAACAATAAGCTAGGCTGGGTGAATCTTTGCACTGAGGTCACCAGTCTCTTAATCTGCTTATCTCCTTCGACATAGTATTCAGCTTCATTCTATTTCTTCATGCCCCTTGATTCTTTGACCCATACATTTTGTACTTTTTATTTTGAAGCTTTATATGCCTGATCAAAATGCTGTTCATAAAATTACACCACAAAAAGAAGTTTCTGCTGGGCTTTTTTGAGAATTTCTTTGCCAATGCTATTAATAGAAATCTCTTTACCTTAGCTTCAGGTAGACTCTTCACACAAGGGCAAAAAAGGCACCCAAATTTTCACCAAAACACCACAAAGAACAGTCGCTTGTCTACATACTTAAAGTCTTCTCCTGTAAAACCTTTTAGGCCAGGTCTGCATAGTTCACATTATCCTCAGCACCAATGTTTTCCGTATTCTTAGTAGGATGGCTCATTAAACCCCACTTAAAGCATCCCACTACTTCTAACACTCCCAAATCTACATTCTTCTAGCAAATGCGTGGTCAGTCTTATTACAGCAATACCCCACCCCTGGTACCAACTTGTGTCTTAGTTAGGGTTTCCATTGCTGTGGAGAGACATCATGACCAAGACAACTCTTATAAAGGACAGCATTTAATTGGGGCTAGCTCACAGATTCAGAGGTATAGTGTATTATCCTCAAGGGAGGAAGCATGAGAGCATCCAGGCAGGAATGGCACTAGAGGAGCTGAGAGTTCTGCATCTTGTTCTGAAGGCAGTCAGGAGAAGTATGACTCTCATGTGGCTTGGAGGATGGTCTCAAAGCCTACCCCCATAGTGTCACACTTCCTCTAACAAGGGCTCGTTCACCTACTCTAACAAGGGCTCGTTCACCTACTCTAACAAGGGTAATACCTTCTAATAGTGCCACTCTCTGGGAAGCATATTTAAACACACACAGTGTGTACATGTATGAGAGAAAGAGAGAGAGAGAGAGAGAGAGAGAGAGAGAGAGAGAGAGAGAGAGAGAGAGAGAGAATGAAAGAAAGACACAGAAGAGAGATTTCTCATTTAGAGCTGAGTGCTCAATAGTCACATATTATTGTTAATTTGACTTGCAAATCTCTGTATTAACTACTACCTACTTCAAAAACAAGCTCTAACTAATAAGGAAAACAACTTTAATCTATGTGTACAAACAAATATTTAGTAGAGATTTTGGCAACATTTCCATCAAGTCCATTTATCAACATAATAGTAGGTTCTCCACTGGTGCCTGTCTCCTTCCCAGCCATGGACTTTAGACCAGATCTAAAGTACCAGAAATGAATTACTCCTGTGGATCAAACCTTCGATACCATCAGAAAATGGTTGTTAAACTCTGGAACTACCATGCCACTATTATACCAGTGAGTATATTCTTATAACTTTTGTAAAAAATGGGTTTTAGATTACCATATTCAATAATGCCTAAATTATAAAATGACACATGACATTTTTATAAAGAAGGAATAAAATTCAGGGAAACACATGGACAAATAAAAACATGAAAAGAAGGAAGGTTTCCTAATAATATAAAAAATATAAACAAATTGAGATGAATGTGGGAATGAAAAGCAAAAATACAGGAAAGCCTTGGGGTATAGGATGATAGTCTTGACTACTCAGGAGGCCGAGATAGATGAGTATTAGGTTCAGGGTCTGCAAGTCTACATAGTAAGTTCAGAGTCTTCAGACTCTACAGCAGTGATTAGCATGGGCAGGAAATAGCTTTAGAGGTTGATCTCTCCATTGACCTCTGGTTTGGGGTTGTCAAACTCCAGAGGTGTTCTCAGTTGATTATGTCTCCTCTCTGCCCCAACTGAGGGCAGGATTATCTTTCTGCCACCTGTTTTCAGGTTATCTACGTCCAACCCTCTCCTACTCCACTCTTGCCTCCAGTGCTAGCTCTCATTTTCATATGGGCCCTGGCATGTTATGTTTAAGCCTTTTCATTTCTACTATTTCCTTGTTCTCGGGATTCTGGGCTAGTTGTTTTAAGCAATGAATTTCATTTTAGGATGGTGCCCCATCATTGCCCCTCTGTATCTACAGAGTGACAAATTCTATTCATTTCTGCTGCTGATCAGTTCACAGGAGGAATCATGATCTCACACACATCTCCTGCAACTAGTTTTAAGGCCAATTTCTCTCTCTCTCTCTCTCTCTCTCTCTCTCTCTCTCTTTCTCTCTCGATGACTCTTCTATTCCCTTTCATCTACCAGATAGCTGCATGCCTTAGGCTAGCTGTATTTACTTGGCTTGAATTTCTTTTGGGAGCATCACTCATCTTTTTTTCTGCATTTTTGCTACTTTTGTGAATTTCCAAAGCTTTTCTCTTTCTAAGGGAATCTTTTATTTTTCTTCTTGTTTTGTGATTTTCTAGGTCACATGGAGGTCCTTTGACTTTCCATCTGACCTATTGTTTTGAAGTAGGGAGGAAAATATTCAAGGCAACCAAAGGGTTGAATGTATTTCCTCCTTAGGCAGTGAAATTTGGGATACAGAAGCCAGAGGCCATACTGTTGTTAGCTATGTGGAAGTTCTATATTTTTGAAACTACGGCTGTTTTTATTTGAATTAAAACAAGTAAGGAAAATTAAAGAAAGTGCATCAATGAGGTTAAATGGTTAAGTATAAGGTAATAAATGCCACATCCATCATCGCATGTACTTTATCACACATATATGTCATGTAACTAAGTCCTTCCCTTTGCTATTATGTTCCCCTTTCTTTCCTCTTCCTCCCCTACCCCATAGTCTATCATTCATTCTTTCCCATTCTTATTTTCCTTTTGCCTGTATTTCAACGGTCCCTGGCTGCATCTCAACTCTCTGACTCTTTTGCAAGACTCTTACTATGGATTTCTGGGTAGTATTGATGGCTTCTTCATTAGGATCCCTGTTGATCCTTGTCCCATCATCCAGCACTGGCACAACCTGTGCTCATAATGTTTGTACAACCATTTTCATCATTTTTCTTCTTACGTTTAGAGCTGTCATTTCTCACATAGAAAGGCTGAAATGTGCAGAGTGCTATTTTTAGACCCATAATTCCATGAGGAAACAAAAGCCATACTTCCTCTGGGAAAATTTTTATGAGACCCCCAGAGTGTTCAGAACTCAGAGCATGAAAAGCTAATCAAACCGTCAAGTGATTTAATAGTTTCTTGGCTCAGCATGTGTATCATTTTGTTAAATTAGCAAAGAAAATTGTTTTTATACTAACAAACGTAATGACTTTGTTGAAAAGGCAAGGAATTATAAAAAAGCCCAGAAGAGAAAATAAAAACACATGTACTACCAAGTGCTGATGATATGCAGACAACCCATTGGTCTTTATCTTCTATTCTTTTTATGTGTATGTATATGATTATTACTTTCAGCAAAATTGACCTAACATTTATATTATTCTGTACATTTTTCTAAAGTAACTTTCAATATATCTTAAGGAAAAATATAAATATTTTCTCTAAGGTAACTTTTTAAAATTAAAAAAAGATTCTTTTCTCATGTAGTATACCCTGATTATTTTTTCTCCTCCCTTTCCTCTCTCCAGTTTCTCCTTACCTTCTTTCCCGTCTGGATCCATTCCTTTTCTGTCTATCATTACAATGAAACAGGTTCCTCAGCGATAACAACAAAAACCTGACAAAACAAAATATAAAAGGAGGATGGAAAACCTACCACATTGAAATTGAATGTGGCAACCTAACAGAAAGAAGAGGGTCCCAAGTGCAGGCACAAGAGTCAGGGGCCCACTCGTTCTCACAGTCAGGAGTCCCATAAAAACAGGTCTGGTGCAGACCTCTGTAGGTCCTTAGCTTGCTGCTTCAGTCTTTGTGAGTTCATATGTGCCTTACTTAGTTGATTCAGAGGGTTTGATCTCCTGGTGTTCTTTTCCCCCTTCTGGTTCTTAACAATCTTTTCATCTCCTCTTCCATGGGATTCCCAGAGCTCAGGGGAGAGCAATGTGATAGAGACCTCCAATTTAGATTCTATCTCTGAATAAGGTCTGGCTGTGGGTCTCCGCATCTGTTCCTATCTGCTGCTGGAGGAAGGCTCATTGATGATGACTTGATAAGGTATATCTATAGCAGAATACCACTAGGGATCATTTTATTGATTTCCTTTTTTTTAGATCAGTAGTGTTTAGTTTTACTCTGAGTCTCTAAGTTGTCTAGTCTCTGGTTCTTGTTCGCCCTAGCAATATTGGATATAGTTCCAAACCAGACATTGGTTATCTACTCCCACCATTCTGTGCCACCATTGCCCTAACATATTTCGTAGGTATGATAGATTGTAGGTCAAATGTTTTGTGCCTGGGTTGGTGTCCATGTTTCTCTTTTGGTAGTATGCAAAGTACCTACCCACACCAAAAAGACTAGAACATAGGGGAGAAGGCTCTATGTAGACACCAGCTCGATTTTTTCATGGGTTGTATGGGTATTGCCTTAGCAACACTCTGCTGTCAGTTTTCTAATAGCAACCTTTTTGTCTTAATGTGTAGCCTGGATTGTTTGGGGATTAGCCTGGGATCCCCTTGGCCAACAAAACAATTGAATGTAACCTAGTCCTTTATGGGAAGCCTTTCTTTTCTATAGGAGATGGCTAGTTGAGACTCCATAGCCCCTATTACTTGGAGTCGTCATTAGGATCACCCTCATAGATTCTTTAAAGACCTCTATAATATTCATAAAAGTTGTTTTAAGATTTGTTTCTTGTACTTAAGCTATGGTAGAATATTCAGGGCCTACTCTGGTAAGATAGCTAGGCTCTTATGGGGACATATTGCCCTGACTATTGTTGACTGTGTCTTTAAGCTGATGTCTTGGGATCTGTGTTTGGGATGATTAAATGTCTAAGTACTGATCATTTTTGGATTTGTCTTTGTTGGGTAGGTGTTTTGTTCCTTGGTTACTGTTTCATCTCTGGATTTTCAGAGTGTAATGACATCTGTGTGTTTTCCTGGCCTGTTCAGTTGGTGAATGCCTGCTGATGTTGGAAGGCAGGCAATTGGGATGAGTTGGGAGAAAGAAGGGTGTAGGAGAAGGTCATTGTGATCCATTGGAGATGTCATCAGAGAGGAAAGAAAGACAACAGCAGGTTTCTTGCTACAGAGCTGAGTATGAGGCTGTGGGATTGGCTCTTGGGAGCAGCAGGAGAGTTGTAGATTTGCCTTTAGCCTACTTGTTGCCCTGAGAGGAGTGGCCCTTGGGTTAGCAGACAGGAGGAGGGGGCTGTTGGAGTTGGGATCTGGGATACAAGAACCAGGGGGCAGGGAGATAGGATGGTATGGATGGTCTGTGAGATCCACAGGAGATGTGGGCAGCAGCTGGTATTCTGTTGCAGCACTAGTGTGAGACTAAGGGATTCATCTGGAGGAACAACTCTTCAGCTTCTATAAATATTGTTTCTAAGCACAACCTTTTGCATAAGCCCAGTAGTAATTAATGTAGTTACAAGGTTCAACAGCAATTGACCTTTCTATTAAGGGTTATAAATCTTATGGCAGATTTTCAGACTAAAAGAGATTGGAAAATCTAATATTTATAAGCCTTTAAAGGATTCTAGATACCTTTATATATGTAGATATACAAGGGTTAATAAATCCAAAGTTAATATTTTCTGTAGATGACACACTCTTCTAGATTAAATATTTTAGAGAAGATGGTATTTGAAATGTTTCTTTCTTTCTGTAAAGAAAAACTTCAAACAAAACAAAAACATGAGACAGAAAATAAAATGTTTTCAGTGGTATAACCTCTTCCTTCAACCAACAACATCCATTGCATTGCTCGGGGGCTGCGATCTTCTATGCTGCCAGGAGCTCAGTGGAATTCTTTTGTTACTGGAGGCTTATGTGTTCATCATCCAGTCCTGAATTTTCTACCTCAATTCTTCAGAATAATTATCTTTATGTGTAGTTTCTATCCCACAGAAATAATGCATACAGCCTGTCAACGTCGAGCAAGTCGGATATACTTTCCTGCCAAGATTTACTGCATATATCTTTTATTGCCTGTCTGTGCCAAAACTAAGTGACATGAAATTTTCTGTAAGGAAAAAAAGCCTTCTTTTGAGATGTGTGTGTGTGTGTGTGTGTGTGTGTGTGTGTGTGTGTGTGTGTGTGTGTGTAACATAGTTTTAGTACAATGGACAGAATTGGTACCTAGTAGGGCTTAGTGATGGTTAAAATAATGAGTTTAGTACAATAGAGAAACTAACTGTCTCTAATTATATTTTAGAGACTTATTTATTGAGATGTGTTGTATTGTGCAGAGTTGCCATGTCTATGTCATGTACTGGAGGTTTAGCCTTGAAAACATAAAATAGGTCACAGTTGATATGATGTTTATAATGTAGCATATATCAATAAAACATTATAGTAGACTTAGCATTGCTGGACATTGTCGTGCATGCCTATAATTCCAGTTCTTTGGAGGCTAAGATGGGAAAATTATCCACGGGTCATAAAATGAACTCCATGTTAACATGGGTTACATAGTGATTGAGACCTTGATTTTAAAAAGAAGAGTAAATAAATAAATGGTAAGATGTTTTTTAGCAAAGCAGAAATAAATCCTTCAATTATGTAATTTTTATTCATTTATTCATTCAAGTATTCATTAATTAAGCCACAAGTATTTTCTTGGCAACCTACTCTGTTTATGTTTGGAACTGTGCTAAATGTATGGATTAGAGGATATAAGTCAGTGTTTCTATACCTTGTTGTCACTGACATTTGAATCAGATAATTTTTAATTGTAAGGATCTATCCAGTAAAAAGACATCAATGGTCTTCCCGAGTGCTAGACTCTTTGAGCTACAAATCAAACCTATCAGGCAAGATATATATATATATATATATATATATATATATATATATATATATATATATATATATATATACTGGTGTAATACTGGCAAGATGAATTGAACTCTTGATTAGATTTGCGAACTGCCACAGGTTCAGGCCTGGTATGATAAACATGGTCAAAATTTATGACTAGGAAAGCCGAAAACCCTGGTGAGAATCTATTGCTGTGCTTTTGCCAAATGATCATGCTGTCAAATTGCCTTCTAAATATTCATTTTTTCGTATTTGGGCTGATCTCAATCTTAGGCAGAGAAACTTCTTAGTGAAATGGGTAATTGTTAATGGAGAGACTTTTAACTGTTCAATGTCCTATAATACAGTTTAGATTTAGTTCTCAACTACAGATGGAACACTTATTTCACCACTGTCCCTAAGGCTTTTGGAGCTTTGCAGAAGAAGGGTAGGAAATAATGCAATAGCCAGTCAATGAGTAGCAGTGATTCTAAATGTTCTTTTGGCATGGATGCTGTACACATGTACTTACATGAACTGGTCAGTTGCACAAGGCCAGCATAAGACCAAGTCAACTAAAGGTTCAAACATGGATCAAAGAGGATCGCTTGAAGGAATTATCAGTTGATGGCTGCTAGAAGAGGGAGATAGTTTTATTGAGAAGTGTGGTCAATAGTAGTCTACCCATGTTCTAGCTAAATAGCTCTACATTCATGAGCATATGATAACACTAGAATCAACAGGCTACTCTTAAAAACAACAACAATAACAACAGCAGCAGCACTAACAATAGCAGTAGCAATAACAACAGCAGCAGCAGCAGCAGCATGAGGATTAGAAGTAAGAAGGGAGTTATCCTGGGAAGAGGGATAGAAATGAACCAGAAAGAGGGAGTAAAAGACAAGATATGGATAAGATGAATTACATATATTTATGGGAAATTTTGAAGAGTAAAACAAACAAACAAACAAACAAACAAACAGATCTGTTCTGTAAATTGAGAAGTGTTTGGCACAACCCCAGCCCTTTACATAGTGCAACAAAAACCTTCAATTGTGCTACCAAAAATATCTTCAGCAGGAATAGGTGTGAATGACACCTTAGTGGGAAGAATGAAACACCCTCAGTTAAGAATCTGTGACTTGACTGGCTAGGGAAGCAGGTAGGTTTACTGCAGGTTTTCACTTCTCTTTCAGCTCCTCCAAGTGGAATCTCCCAAGCTCACCCCAGTCAGCTCTGTAGCAGACCACTGATGTAGTCTCCCCTTCCTTTCTGCCCCAGTCTCCTATGGATCAGACAGATCTTGCTTTCCAAAATTTCCTCCTCCAATTCCTTGGGTACCTACAGATTATTCTGACCAGGGAAGCAAGTAGGTTAACTGGAGATCTTCACTCTTCTCTTCATTCCTCCAAGTTCAATCTTCAGCACCATTCCTACCTTTGACACAGACCTTCTTGTGTGGTCTCTCCTCAATCTCTGACCATGTTCCCAGGAACTATGCAGATCCTTGTGGAATACCCTTCTTTCATCCCTCCTGTGGAAGACCCTCCCCATCTTCATTCTTATATGCCAGTTCCAATTATCTAGAAACAAATTTTACCTGGAATTCCCAGTGATTACATCTATCAGGATCCCAGAAGAATTTTCTCCTGGGTAACACAAAGCAACCACAGACCTCTAACAACCAGAGAGGGCAAGAGAAACTAAGGAACAAAACACGTACCCAACAAAGACAAAAACAGATATCACCTACATTGCAATCTTCTGAAACCCAAATGCATAGCTGTCAGTGTGAAAACATAATAGCTAGTACAATATGTTTCTATTAAAGACCTGTGAATTCGACCACAGTAGGCTATAAGGAGTGCAATATTGCTAAAGCACAAGGAAAAGAACTTAAAATGGTCTTTATAAATATGATAGAAATCCTTAAAGAGAAAACGAATAAATCTTTTAAAGTAATCTATGAACAACAATAGAAACAACAGGGAGCCAATAAACTCACGGAAACGGAACAACTTTCTATTAAATAACTACTGGGTTAAGGAAGAAATAAGGAGACTAAAGACTTCCTAGAATTCAATGAAAATGGCACAATAAACACAAACTTAGGAGACACATGAAGGTGATGCTATGAGGAAAGTGCATAGTACTAAGTGCCTTACTGAACAAATTAGAAAGATGTTATACTAGAAACTTAACAGCTCTTGAAAGTTCTAGAAGAAAAAGAAGAATATACAATCAAAAAAAGTAGATGCCCAAGAGAGTTAGACAGAACAATTTGCAAATTCATCCGGAATAACAAAAAAAAACAGGATAGCTAAAACTATCCTCAACAATAAAAGGACTCTGGGGGAATCACTATCCCTGAACTCAAGCAGTATTACAGAGCAATAGTGATAAAAACTGCATGGTATTGGTACAGACACAGACAGATAGACCAGTGGAATAGAATTGAAGACCCAGAAATGAACCCACACACCTATGGTCACGTGATTTTTGACAAAGAAGCCAAAACCAAAGCCAAAAGATGGCATTTTCAGCAAATGGTGCTGGTTCAACTGGAGGTCAGCATGTAGAAGAATGCAGATCGATCCATGCTTATCGCCCTGTACAAAGCTTAAGTCCAAGTGGATCAAGGACCTCCACATCAAACCAGATACACTCAAACTAATAGAAGAAAAAGTGGGGAAGCATCTCGAACACATGGGCACTGGAGAAAATTTCCTGAACAAAACACCAATGGCTTATGCTCTAAGATCAAGAATCGACAAATGGGATCTCATAAAACTGCAAAGCTTCTGTAAGGCAAGGGACACTGTTGTTAGGACAAAGCGACAACCAACAGATTGGGAAAAGATCTTTACCAATCCTATAACAGATAGAGGGCTTATATCCACAATATACAAAGAACTCAAGAAGTTAGACCGCAGGGAGACAAATAACCCTATTAAAAATGGGGTTCAGAGCTAAACAAAGAATTCACAGCTGAGGAATGCCGAATGGCTGAGAAACACTTAAAGAAATGTTCAACATCTTTAGTCATAAAGGAAATGCAAATAAAAACAACCCTGAGATTTCACCTCACACCAGTGAGAATGGCTAAGATAAAAAACTCAGGTGACAGCAAATGCTGGCAAGGATGTGGTGAAAGAGAAACACTCCTCCATTGTTGGGATTGCAGACTGGTACAACCATTCTGGAAATTAGTCTGGAGGTTCCTCAGAAAAGTGGACAATGAACTACCTGAGGACCCAGCTATACCTCTCTTGGGCATATACCCAAAAGATGCCCCAACATATAAAAAAGACACGTGCTTCACTATGTTCATAGCAGCCTTATTTATAATAGCCAGAAGCTGGAAAGAACCCAGATGCCCTTCAACAGAGGAATGGATACAGAAAATGTGGTACATCTACACAATGGAATATTACTCAGCTATCAAAACCAATGAGTTTATGAAATTCATAGGCAAATGGTTGGAATTGGAAAATATCATCCTGAGTGAGGTAACCCAATCACAGAAAAACACACATGGTATGCACTCATTGATAAGTGGCTATTAACCCAAATGCTAGAATTACCCTAGATGCACAGAACACATGAAACTCTAGAAAGATGACCAAAATGGGAATGCTTTACTCCTTCTTTAAGAGGGGAACAAGAATACCCTTGGGAGGGAATAGGGAAGCAAAGTTTAGAACAGAGGCAGAAGGAACACCCATTCAGAGCCTGCCCCACATGTGGCCCATACATATACAGCCACCCAATTAGACAAGATGGATGAAGCAAAGAAGTGCAGGCCGACAGGAACTGGATGTAGATCTCTCCTGAGAGACACAGCCAGAATACAGCAAATACATAGGTGAATGCCAGCAGCAAACCACTGAACTGAGAACGGGACCCCCGTTGAAGGAATCAGAGAAAGAACTGGAAGAGCTTGAAGGGGCTTGAGACCCCATATGAACAACAATGCCAACCAACCAGATCTTCCAGGGACTAAGCCACTACCCAAAGACTATACATGGACTGACCCTGGACTCTAACCTTATAGGTAGCAATGAATATCCTAGTAAGACCACCAGTGGAAGGGGAAGCCCTGGGTCCTGCTAAGACTGAACCCCCAGTGAACGTGATGGTTGGGGGGAGGGCGGTAATGGGGGGAGGATCGGGAGGGGAGCACCCATATAGAAGGGGAGGGAGAGAGGTTAAGGGGATGTTGGCTCAGAAACTGGGAAAGGGAATAACATTCAAAATGTAAATAAGAAATACTCAAGTTAATAAAAAAAAGAGATTATGCTTTTGCTTTTTAAGACACTGGCTATTTTAAAGGACTGAACTTTTAAATTCGTGAAGACTGTGGGATTTTAAAAGTTATCTGCATTTTTAACGTGAGATTTTGAGGGACGACTGAGAAATGAAAGGTTGTAGTTTAACCGTGGTGTGTTTGTGTACCAGCTTCACAAGGGATCAACTGTGATCAATAGTTCTATGCTAACTTGATACAAGCTAGGGTCATCTGAGAGAAGGGAGCCTCGATGAAGAAAATGTCTTCATAAGATTGGGCCATAGGCAAGCCTGTAGGACATTTTCTTAATTAGTGACTGACTGGCCTAGCCCATGGTGAGTGGTGCCATCCTTGGGATGGTGGTCCTGGGTTCTCTAAGAAAACAGGGTGAGCAAGCCATGGGGATCGAGTCAGTAAACCACACCCCTCCAGGCCTCTCTATCACCTCTTGCCCTGTTTGTATTTCAGTCCTGAAGGTGAACAGGGCTGTGGAAGCATAAGACAAATAAACCTTTCTTCCCCAACTTGCATTTTGGCCATGGTGTTTCAATGTAGTAATAGAAACCCTAGAACAAAAGCTGATAGAAAACTTGTCCACTTTTGTCTTGGAGACATTCTCTTTAGTACTCTGCTCAGAAAACACACTTGCCCAGTGCAGTGGTGGGAGACTGTTTCATGGTTGTTTGCTGCACAAACATTGTAATCACTTCCCCAAAACAAATTCCACCACTTCTGTCCCTCAGAAGAGGACCAGCGATGGCAGTCAGCAGTCTAACTCATAAGTTAAGTGTGATTTTTTTCTTACAAAAGGTATTCCAAAAAGAGAACTTGTGCATGTATTTATTCCATGATGTATCTGTGTCTTAGTTTATCTGTAAAATGGTATTAGTAATATTTCACTGGATATAAAAACTGTAGTATTAAAAATGTTGAAGAAAAAAAGAAATACCCATGGAAGTTTCTCAGGGAAATGGAAATTGAATTATTTCAAGATCCAGCTATACCACTCTTGGGCATATACCTAAAGGAACCACAGAAACATTACTCAAACATGTTCATTGCTGTTTTATTCATAATAGCCAGATATTGGAAACGACTTAGGCATTTTTCATCAGAAGAATGAGTAAAAGAAAATGTGATACATTAACATGATATAGTGCTCCTCAGGTATTAAAAAATGAAATAATGTATGTAATGAAATCAATGGAACTAGAAAACATTATCCCGAGTAAGGTATCCCAGTCTCAGAAAGAGAAATATGGTACTTACTTGCTTAGATGGGGGTATTATCTCCTCAGTCAATGAGAAGCAAGTTCCAAACTGTAGAACCACAGAGGTAATGTATAGCATGAGGGACCAGGGAGCATAGATAGATCTTCCTAGGAAAGCAAAATATAATAGTTATGGATGGATGGGTGGCTGGAACAGAAACAGCAAGTGGGGCTAGGAGGACAGAGTGGAATGAGGGAGGGAACATGGGGAGAGACAGCTGTAGTTAAGGGCCATTCGAGGGGTAGTATGGAAACCTAATATAATAGAAGCCTCCATAATCATATAAATATATATATATACATTTATATATATATACATTTATATATATATATATATATATATATATATATGAAGTAGATCTAACTGAAATTGCCAAATATTGGAAATAGAACCCAAACTGTCTATCTCTTGTAACCATATAAAGCTTTCTGTACTAGGATAGGATTCTATCTAATTGAGTTGTTGGCCAAAGGGGTCCCATGAGAATCTCCAAATAACCCAGATTGCTGCCAAGGCTATAGGTTGCTCCACAAACTGACAATGAACTCCCACTGCTGAAGACAATGGACAGCTCATTGAACATGGAAAGTTGAGCTGGTGTCTACATAGAACCTTCACCCCTACATTCTAGAGTTGTGGTATTGGATAGTACTATGTATGCTAACAAAAGGAGAATTGTCAACACTAACTAGTCACAAATTCTTTTATCTGCTATATATTAATATAATATATAATCTCTATGTAGTATATTACTATATACTCTCTCTATCTATCTGTCTGTCTATCTATCTATCTATCTATCTATCTATCTATCTATCTATCTATCTATATATGTATAATTTTCAAAAATGAAAAGGAAAGCCCTTAATATCACATTAGGAGTCAATGACATTCAAAGATGTTAGAGAGTTTGTCTTTGACTGTCCATCTACTGCTGGGCGTGTGACTTACCATAAAGAACAGTTTGTACTCTTAGTGAGATTTCCTAGGAAGACACTAAATATTCATTGCAAATGGTTATCAATTGGAGATTGCTTCTGGGTTAGCAATGGGGCACGTGTACAGTCCTTTTAACTGTAGGACAACAACATTGTATTCCCATGGTGGCCCTCTGCATACCATCTCCATCTCTGTGAGTTCATATATGTGCCCAAATGCAAGGGTACACATATTCATAAAAGAAACTTTGCTAAAGCCCAAAACATACATTACACCACACACAATAATAGTTGGAGACTTTAATACCACACTGTCATTAATGGACATATCATGGGAACAGAAACTAAACAGAGACACAGTGAAACTAACATGTTACAAACCAAATGGATTTGACATATATCTATAGGACATTTCATTCTAAAACAAAAGAATAAACCTTCTTCTCAGCACCTCATGGCACCTTCTCCGAAATTGACTATATAATCTGTCACAAAACTGGCCTCAATAGATACAAGAAGATTGAAACAATCCCATGCAACCTATCATATATTTGTTGATCTGTTGATTTAGAGGACCACGTTTTCTTGGTGTCCTCCAATTCCTGTCATTCTTATACTTCTTCTGCCTCCTCTTCCACCATTTTCTCTGAGCATTGAGGAGAAACATTTGATGGAGACATTGTATTTAGGGCTGAGGGTCTGGCTATTGCTCTCTGTATTAGTCCCTATCTGTTGCAGGAGGAAACTTCCCTGATGATGGCTGAGCAAGGAACTAATCTATGAGCATAGCAGAATGCCATTAGGAATAATGTCATTAATTTTGTTTGTTTGCTTAATAATAGTAACACACATATAATTGTCTTTCTTCCTTTTTTACCCTACAAGTCCTTTGTATTTATACTATGAATTCCAGTTTAGTGTTTTATGGGACTCCTGAGCATGTAAATGAGTAGATCTGCTTCTTGTGCTTTCTCTTATTTCCTTGTTTTATTCAATTTTGTTTTATTTTATTTATTTTAGTACATCACCAAGATACCTGTTTGTTTTCTAATGAGAGACAGAAAAGTAGTAGATAATGATGGGAGGGGAAATGGGGAGGAGATTGGGGAAATAGAAGTAGGGGAAATAATAATGATACATTATTTGGGGAAAATGCCTAATTTCAATAAAAGGAAAAACTGAATAAAAACAGTCATTGACTCAATACATATGACAATACTCATGATATTAGTATCAACTATAAGTCATTAAATATACTACTAATAGCTTCAACAGAAATCACAATGGATGAGATGCTACCTTTATGTTATTGTGTTTTGGTTAGCTACATTTAATAGAACTCTGCTATACAAATAAATATCAGTCTTGCATGTGTAAAGGTTTACAATGAATATCTCTCCTTGTGATTATTTCCCCATGAATTAGGTACAAGCTTTGAAAAGCAAAACCTTATGTGGTAGACTTTCTCATGTTTTCTAGGATTAATAACAATGACTGATAGCTGAACTCAAGAAAGCTGATCTTGGTGTGCATCTAGTGTAGACCACAGTTTATGTCCAATGTTAGCTATGGAAAACTGAGTTGTTACAGGTGAACAAGTCAAGGAAACATGGCCTGGGGAATAAGTTTTGCCATCTCTTGTTTTTGCAATTAAAGTTTCATTGGAACTCTTTTTAAAAATTTTATTTTTCTTGGATATATTATGGATTTACATTTCAAATGTCATTCCCTTTTCCCCCTCTTCATACCCCCTTGCCCGCTTCTATGAGGATGCACCTACTCCCACCCACCCACTCCCATCTCAACTCCCTGGCATTCCACTACATTGGGGAACCAAGCCTTCCAAGGACCAAGGGGTTTTCCTCCTATTGATGCTGGACAATGCCATCACTGCTACATAAGTGGCTGGAGTTATGGGTCCCTCCATGTGTACTCATTGGTTAGTGGTTTAGTCCCTGGGAGCTCTAGTGGGTCTGGTTTGTCGATATTGTTGTTCTTCTTATGGTGTTGCAAAACCCTTCAGCTCTTTCAGTCTTTTCTATAACACTTCCATTGGGGTCCCCTTGTTCAGTTCAATGGTTAGCTGCGAGCATCCTTATCTGTATCAATAGGGCTCTGGCAGAGCTTCTCTGGAGACACCCATATCTGGCTCCTGTCAGCAAGCACTTCTTGGCATCAGCAATAGTGACTGGGCTTGGTGGCTGCACATGGGGATCCATCCCCAGGTGGGGCAGTCTTTGGATGACCTTTTCTTCAATCCTTGCTCCACTCTTTGTCCCTGTATTTCCTCCCATGAGCATTTTGTCCTCCCTTCTATGAAGGAATGAAGCATCCACATTTAAACTCTCTTGTTCATACATTGCCCAGAGTTGCACCTAAGGAACAGATATAGAACAGGTCAAATGTGATCATGGCTTACATTCCTTAAATCTAAAGTATTGTTTGATTCACTACAGCAAGTTATTTGCTCTGGGTTATACCCCTACTATGGCAAATTAGGGGGTATAAGTTGAAATATCTTTTATTAGGTAGCATATATTGGAGTGGAAAATCTCCAAGCTATAGAATTGGACAAGGATTAAAATCTTGTCTTTTCTATACATATTATTGCTTTAAGTGCATAAATGAATCCTTCAGAATCTCAAGTGAGTGAAATCAGTATAAAGTTTCTAATTTTGTTTTGTGGTTTATGAAATTTTAATAAAGTCTATAGTATATACTTACAATAGACAATATTAAAACACAAAGTCCATTCTTTTAATAATCCTTACTTATCAAAAAATTTTTTAAAGATCATAGAGGGTAACTCAGGGGGTGGGATAGAGTAATTTGGCAGAGAATGAGGGGATGATAATTAATTATAGTCATTTCTCTAAATTCAGCTAGATAGGGATCAGTTAAGAGTACAAATTCAGGGAGCAGTCAAGCTGCAGGAACCCTGTGGTCCAGACTGCACCCGGATCTGAACGGACACGGTCAAACAGCTCCCTGCTCCCAAACCCGTGGGAGGGAGAGCTCATTGCCCAGACGTGTGGGCAATCCTGAGACTGCAGGGCAGGAGAGACCGCCACTTCTGCCCACCTTTGCCCACATCCCTGGTCAAAGAGGAAACTATGTAGGGCCTCAGGAAACAGGAATATAGGGATAGTCAAGCTGCAGGAGCCATGCGGTCCAGACTGCCCCTGGATCTGAACGGACCCAGGCAAAAGCTCCCTGCACCCAAATCCCGTGGGAGGGACAGCTAGACCTTCAGAGGGGCAGACACATATGGGAAACCAGAGGAGACTACTCTCTGTCCACATTTCTGACTCTAGAGGAAAACACCTACCACCATTAGGGTCCCCTGTGCACAGGGACCCAGAAGTAGGGGAAGGCCCTTCTGGTTGCTGCCCTCACGGAGAGCTGAAACCTAGCACTGAGGAGCGACTTCAGGCCCAAGACCAGAGGAAGACCATCTTTTCTGCTCCAAGTGATCTACCTGGTGGACGCAGGACACATGCCCACAGGAACAGCTGAGGACCAGTAGATAGGAACGACTACACTCCTGAAAGCAGAACACTCTGTTCCCATAACTGGCTGAAAGAAAACAGGAAAACAGGTCTACAGCACTCCTGACACACAGGCCTATAGGACGGTCAAGACACTCTCAGAAATAGCAGAAAAAGGTAACACCAGAGACAACTTGATGGTGAAAGGCAAGCGAAGGAACCTAAGCAACAGAAACCAAGACTACATGGAATTATCAGAGCCCAATTCTCCCACCAAAGCAAACACTGAATATCCAAACACAACAGAAAAGCAAGATCTAGATTTAAAATCACATTTGATCATGATGATGGAGGACTTTAAGAAAGACATAAAGAACTTTCTTAGAGAAATGCAGGAAAACACAAGTAAACAAGTAGAAGTCCTTAGAGAGGAAACACAGAAATCCCTGAAAGAATTACAGGAAAACACAAACAAACAGTTGAAGGAATTGAAAATGGAAATGGAAGCAATAAAGAAAGCATAAACGGAGACAACCGTGGATATAGAAAACCAAAGGAAGAGACAAGGAGATGTAGATATAAATATCACCAACAGAACACAAGAGATAGAAGAGTGAACCTCAGGGGCAAAAGATTCCATATAAATCATCCAAAGATAATGTAAAACAGAAAAAGCTCCTGGCCCAAAACATACAGGAAACCTAGGGCACAATGAGAAGATCAAACCTAAGGATAATAGGTATAGAAGAGAGTGAAGACTTTCAATTCAAAGGATCAGTAAATATCTTCAACAAAATCATAGGCGAAAACTTCTCTAACCTAAAGAAAGAGATGCCCATAGATATTCAAGAAGCCTACAGAACTCCAAAGAGATTGGACCAGAAAAGAAATTCCTCCCATCATATAATTGTTAAAACACCAAATGAACAAAACAAAGAAAGAATATTAAAAGCAGTAAGGGAAAAAGGTCAAGAAACATATAAAGGCAGAATTACACCAGATTTCTCACCAGAGATTATGAAAACCAGAAGATCCGGGACAGATGTCATACAGATCCTAAGAGAACACAAATGCCAGCCCAGGTTACTGTATCCAGCAAAACTCTCAATTAACATAGATGGAGAAACCAAGATGTTCCATGACAAAACCAAATTTACACAATATCTTTCTACAAATCCATCCCTACAGAAGATAATAAATGGTAAAGCCCAACACAAGGATACAAGCTACACCCTAGAAAAAGCAAGAAACTAATCGTTTTGGAACAAAACGAAGAGAAGACAAGCACACAAACATAATCTCACCTTCAAATACGAATATAACAGGAAGCAACAATCACTATTCCTTCATATCTCTCAACATCAATGGACTCAATTCCCCAATAAAAAGACACAGATTAACACACTGGATACATAATGAGGACCCAGCATTTTTGCTGCCTACAGGAAACACACCTCAGAGACAAAAACACACACTACTTCAGAGCAAAAGGCTGAATGGAAATGGTCTGAAGAAGCATGCTGGAATAGCCATTCTAATATCAAATAAAATCTATTTTTCAACAAAAAGTCTTCAAAAAATATAAGAAAGGACACTTCATATTCATCAAAGGAAAAATCAACCAAGAAGAACTCTCAATCCTAAATATCTATGCTCCATATGCAAGGGCACCTACATACATAAAAGAAACCTTACTAAAGCTCAAAGTACACATTGTACCTCACACAACATTCCTCTATTGTTGTTGGGATTGCAGACTGGTACAACCATTCTGGAAATCAGTCTGGAGGTTCCTCAGAAAATTGAACATTGAACTACCTGAGGACCCAGTTATACCTCTCTTGTGCATATGCCCAAAAGATGCTGCAACAGACAAGAAAGACATGCTCCACTATGTTCATAGCAGCCTTATTTATAATAGTCAGAAGCTGGAAAGAACCCAGATGCCCTTCATCAGAGCAATGGATACAGAAAATATGGTACATCTACACAATGGAATACCACTCAGCTATCAGAAACAATGACTTTACAAAATTCATAGGTAAGTGGATGGAAGTGGAAAATATCATCCTGAGTGATGTAACCCAATCACAGAAAAACACACATGGTATGCACTCATTGATAAGTGGCTATTAGCCCAAATGCTTGAATTACCCTAGATGTACAGAACACATGGAACTCAAGAAAGATGACCAAAATGCGAATGCTTCACTCCTTCTTTAAAAGGGGAAGAAGAATACCTTGGGAGGGAATTGGGAAGCAAAGTCTAGAACAGAGAGAGAAGGAACACCCATTCAGAGCCTGCCCCACATGTGGCCCATACATATACAGCCACCCAATTAGACAAGATGGATGAAGCAAAGAAATGCAGGCTGACAGGAACCGGATATACATCTCTCCTGAGCGTCACAGCCAGAATACGGCAAATACATTGGTGAATGCCAGCAGCAAACCACTGAACTGGGAATGGGACCCCCATTGAAGGAATCAGAGAAAGGTATGAAAGAACCTTGAGACCCCATTTGAACAACAATGCCAACCAACCAGAGCTTTCAAAGACTAAGCCACTACCCAAAGACTATACATGGACTGATCCTGGGCTCCAAATTCATAGATAGCAATGACCTGCCTAGTAGGGGCACCAGTGGAAGAGGAAGGCCTTAGCCCTGGCAAGTCTGGACTCCCAGTGAACGGGATTGTTGTACGGAAGGCTGTAATTGGGGGAGTATGGGGATGGGAACACCCACATAGAAGTGGATGGGTAGGGGCTGGGGGATGTTGGCCTGGAAACCGGGTAAGGCAATAACATTCGAAATGTAAATAAGAAATACCCAATTTAATAAAGATGGAAAAAAATAAGAGTACAAATTCAGACCATTAAACATTGTTTACTGAAATAGAATATACTTAATACAGGATATAAGGGAAATATAGACATGTAAGGACATGAATGTGTATAGGTTTCAGGCAAAGACTAAAAGCAAGAATAAAGACTTTAAGACAGGAAAATCATGGTACATCAAAACAAAAAACAAAACAGAACAGTGAAATTGAATAAGAGCTCTACCTTTAAGGTAGGTGAGGGAGAATGGAAAAGAACACATGACCCAATGTCGTAGGACTGGGTAACTGCCACATTCCCTTTCATGACTTTGCATAAGTGGCAATAAGCCCACCCTAGGTTGATACTGTCAATGAGTAGCCCCAAAGTGTCTATGTGCTTGGAATTTCACCAGAGATATATGGGGAAATATCTTTATGTCTCTCAACACAAGTTCTCCAAGGGAAAATTTCCTTTCCTTGCAACTTTAGTTGTAGACAAGTGGATAATTATGCCTGCCCCTCTAACATTTTGCCATCTGAGGATGGAAGAGAGAACTTCATAAAGACTCAGTTTGAGGGACAGTTTTTAAGTGTCATCCTCTCGGACCAACCCTAAGTCTGCACAACTATAAACTTTTCATTACAGAAAACAAGATATATGTGCCTGACTCACATGAAATCTCAGGGGAAATGAAAACAAATGGCATGTTCCTCAGTATACGCATTGCTACAGATGACTGAACTCCAAATGGGAAAGATGATTAAATGCACTAGGTAATGTCTGACAGATTAACTGTAAACAGCTCAGCCCTATATGGTCTTTCAGTTCCCTTATTTGCAATGAAGCATGCCCATCTAAATGGCTAGTTGCAGAAATTAAATAGTATACAGACTTGGAGCTTAGAAGCTGGATCCAGTACATAGTAGATGTTCAAACTCTTAAAAATTTACAGTTAATCCTCTTATTATATTGCCAAGCTCAAATTTCTTCAATTACATTGTCATCCTTTATTTTTTAATTTTTCTTGGAGACTTTATGTATTTACATCTCAAATGGTATTCCCTTTCCATCCCACCTCTCCCTACTTCTATGAGGATGCTCTTCCTCCCACCCACCCACTGCCACCTCGACACCTTGTTATTCCCCTACACTGGGGAAATGAATCTTCACAGTACCAAGGGCTTGTCCTCCTATTGATGTGGAATAATACTATCCTCTGCTACATATGCGGCTAGAGTCATGGATCTCTCCATTGATTTGTTTAGTCCCTGGGAGCTCTGGTCGGGTCTGGTTGGTTGATATTGTTGTTCTTCTTATGGTGTTGCAAACCCCTTCAGCTCTTTCAGTCCTTTCTCTAACTCCTCCATTGGGATCCCTTTGTTTAGTCCAATGATTAGCTGCAAGTATCCTCATCTGTATCATTAAAGCTCTGATCACACTTTCAGGAGACTTCCATATCTGGCTCCTGTCATCAAGCACTTCTTGGCATCAGCAATAGTGACTGTGTTTGGTGGTTGCATGTGAGATAGATACCCATTCTTAAAGATGACCCTAAGATGGCAGGAATCAGAATTTTCATGGCCACTTCATAGAAGGTTGAAGGCAGTATTCCCCAAAACAGCTTTTTATTCTTAAACTGTGCATTGTGGTTTACTAATGTTTTTGAGAATTATTTTATTTTGGGAGAGGTAAAAATAGAATGGTCAGAATCTATCACGTAGAGATTATTTGATATATTTATGTTTGATATATAATATATATACACATATGCATTTGATGTTTTTACATATACGTATTAGATTATAATTGCAAAATGTGTCTGTATACTTTTCCTTTTCCTCCTCCTCCTCCTCCTCCTCCTCCTCCTCCCCCTCCTCCTTCTTTTACTCCTTTTCCTTCTCCTCCTCCTGCTGCTCTAAGGTTTCACACAGCTCCAGGCTGCATGGCTCTTCTTGGATGGTGTGGTCCCTGATATTGGAAACTTACTTGTCGACTCAGGGTCAGTAGGCAGGCCCTGGGTAGATTCATCTTCACCACTGTCATATATACCTTCTGTCAGTTTTACTTTTTTTTTAAATAGGACTAAATTACACATTTCCTTGAAATGATCCCCTTTGTGACATTTTGTTGGAAGATAAAGGGACTGAAGTCACATATTATTGTCTGTAATCATGTGTTAGATTATCCTTTTCATAATAATCCCCTCGAATTTGACGTATCTCCAGCCAAAATGAAGGATTAAGAGTTTGAGCTATCTCAACATATAAAAGAGACACGTGCTCCACTATGTTCATCGCAGCCTTATTTATAATAGCCAGAAACTGGAAAGAACCCAGATGCCCTTCAACAGAGGAATGGATACAGAAAATGTGGTACATCTACACAATGGAATATTACTCAGCTATCAAAAACAACGAGTTTATGAAATTCGTAGGCAAATGGTTGGAACCGGAAAATATCATCCTGAGTGAGCTAACCCAATCACAGAAAGACACACATGGTATGCACTCATTGATAAGTGGCTATTAGCCCAAATGCTTGAATTACCCTAGATCCCTAGAACAAACGAAACTCAAGATGGATGATCAAAATGTGAATGCTTCACTCCTTCTTTAAATGAGGAAAAAGAATACCCTTGGCAGGGAAGGGAGAGGCAAAGATTAAAACAGAGACTGAAGGAACACCCATTCAGAGCCTGCCCCACATGTGGCCCATACATATACAGCCACCCAATTAGACAAGATGGATGAAGCAAAGAAGTGCAGACTGACAGGAGCTGGATGTAGATCGCTCCTGAGAGACACAGCCAGAATACAGCAAATACAGAGGCTAATGCCAGCAGCAAACCACTAAACTGAGAATAGGACCCCCGTTGAAGGAATCAGAGAAAGAACTGGAAGAGCTTGAAGGGGCTTGAGACCCCATATGTACAACAATGCCAAGCAACCAGAGCTTCCAGGGACTAAGCCACTACCTAAAGACTATACATGGACTGACCCTGGACTCTGACCTCATAGGTAGCAATGAATATCCTAGTAAGAGCACCAGTGGAAGGGGAAGCCCTGGGTCCTGCTAAGACTGAACCCCCAGTAAACTAGACTGTGGGGGGGAGGGCGGCAATGGGGGGAGTGTTGGGAGGGGAACAGCCATAAGAAAGGGGAGGGGGGAGGGGGATGTTTGCCCGGAAACCGGGAAAGGGAATAACACTCGAAATGTATATAAGAAATACTCAAGTTAATAAAAAAAAAGAGTTTGAGCTATGTAACTAATCCACTGTGTTCATATACTGTCTCAAGAACATTCCAGCTCTTTGATCTGATATATTTTCTTAAATTCTCTATGCTTTAGTTTTCTCCTCTATGAAATGGTGACAGTAATACTCTCAGCATCAATTGAGCTGTTTTGAAGGTTTAGTATTAGTGGGTATTCAATGACTAGGGTACAACATAGAAATCTTTGAGTTTTAACTGGGAAAAGAAAAGTCAAAGTCATTTTTTTCCTGGACCAGAGAAGAATTCTTTGAATTAGGAGCATATGAGCGCATGCACGCGCACGCACACACACACCACACACACACACACACACACACACACACACACACACACACACGCGCACACACACACCACACAACCACACACACACACACACACACACACACACACACACACACACACACACACACACACACTACACTTAGAATTTCCTAGTCTTTAAAGCTCCAGAACAGTCACATCCTTTAGAGATGTCAAGGACATACTGTCTTTGTTCTTACTACACTGGATGCCCGTTTGTTTAAACAAAATTCTTGCCACTTATAGAACTGAAATATCTGTATGAGGAAGAACAGAAATCAAGGTAAGAAGTGTAGTTCCAGCAAGACCTGGATTCTGGCGTGTAACCAGAGGGCAACCCTTTCATCCCAGAAAGAGATGGTTTGATTTTATATTAGAAATGAGTGAAGAGCGAGAATGTTAATTTATTTCACTTCTGTTTTCTAATTCTATATGGAATTCTTTTTGTCTCCCCACTATCTCTCTGGTACATTTTTCTTGCATTTGTTTTCAAATAAATCTTCACCGTGTTGTTGAAGATAATTGACAGTGAAGGCAACCGACATTTTTCTGTAATACACAAACAAAGCTGGACCCAAATCACATAAATTGCTTCATCTGTGAGGATAAAACTAAATTGTTTGTCAAGGTAAGGAGCCAGAGAGAACAGCAAAGATCCAGAGGGAGCAGTGGAGGAGTGGTGAGTGAATTTTCCTTATTATGTTGGCATTTTTCAAAATGGAATATATTCTCCTTTCATTTTATATTCTTAGCACTATACACCAGGCAATCAATAGCATTATAAATAAGTCTATTTTTGTTATGGGTTTGAGACAGCTCAGGAAATGGAACAGAAAATCACTTTTGAATCTAGCCTCAAAATCAATTTTTTCCAAATTATTTTTTCACAACATTTCTATTTGTCTTTTTGGAATTCTCTTTCTTTGTGGCCTTCAGGTCTTCCACTTTCCAATTTACATCTGAGATCTATATCACAAAACAAAGCCTTTAATTATGTACTGTCCTCTTTTTCTTTTAGACTGTGAGATCCTGGAAGGCAGGACTCTTTCTGACAGTTTCCTTTCTTTGTGTCACAGGGACGTAAGTTCACAGGCAAGCAGAAAAATAAGGAGCTCCCACCATTTGCAAAGCCCTGTCACACACTCACACTACCTTGCCTAGCCTTGTCATAAGATAGTGTTCTGTTTTCTGTCATTGGCTCTATACCTCCAGCAACCTCAGTGGTGATGCTGGAGTTCCCTAATCCTTCTTCTTTCTAACTCTGCTTCCAGACTAGGATTGATTAGTTCAGGAAAGAAAAATGTCGGCTTATCAGTGACAAGAACTTGGTTCTGATAGGTCTGTGTGAAGTCTGAGATGATATAATGCTAGTGGATTTGGTGTGTAGTGAGAGTCTGATTCCTGATTCATAGATAATCTTCTAGAAGGGGGCTAATCCTATTCATGGAGTGTGTACACTTATGCCCTTGTCACCTCTTAAAGATCTCCTTTTCCAAAATCATTTCATTGGGGATTAGGTTTCAATGTAAGGACTTGAGAGAACACAGACATTCAATATGCAGTAAACAGAAACCAGAATTGAGCCAGGCACTTTCTTATAGGAATATCAGTCTAGAGAGGACTATGGGTCTCCCTGTTAGAAGAAAAAAATTCTCAGGCTTCATCAGCTAAGAGCCCATTTCCACACAGTGAAGATCTGGCCCAGAACTCTGATTTATTTGGTTTTCCAACAACCTTGGTTCTTGGCTGGGGAAGTGTTAGATATAGTAAATGATTCTTTCCATCGCTGCAGAGTGGAGGAACATGTCTGATGGGTCCAGAAACCCCTATTCCTTACTGCCTTCATGTGGTATCTCTTCTTTCAGGCCCTCAACAGTTTCATAAGCTAAGCATTCTGGTCCACTGAACACTGTATATATAAACTCAGAAGGCCAATTTCACCATTTCCATGTCACAAATAGTTTTTGTGAAGTTGGGGGAATTAGCCACTGCCCTGGCCTCAGTTCCTTATTTCTGTTTCACCAGTGCCAAAACATCAGGACTCTTTGAGAAATTGAAGGAGCCCAGGGTTCCATTTCTCCATCCACTTTTTCTTTCATGAAGCTGACTTCCACATTCCCTTTCACAAACCCATGTCATACCTGTACCTTTCCAGGCAGTCACCATCATCTCTCCTTCTTCTCATGACGCCAATGGCCAGGTCAAGGCAAGAAAGTGGAAGAGAAATCTTGAATTACACACCTTGCCAGAAGTTGATCTAGCTGATTATCACAATGGTCTGGCAGCTGCAGTATCTCTGGTAGAAAGACAGGAGTTTAGGGCTAGGAACCTAAGGTAGGTGATGAAGATTAGCTGAAAACTCAAAAAACTATCCAGTCCTACTAGTCTCATGACAGAGTCTCAGGCTCAAAGTCCTCTGCTCCCTTCTTGCATACTAATTCGCTGTGGCTCAGAGAATAGAATTATCTATCAAAGGTAGATAATTCCTCAAGCTGTCTCCATTCCCTAGTAACATAAAATATTTTCTAAATCCCTTGAGAATTTCCTACATTTTTAGCTTGGTCATACTTATCCCCCTAATTCCTCTTCTATGTCTTACTTATAGCTGCTCCATTACTTTCCTCCCTCACCTTCATGCTTTCATAAAAAACCCACTAAATCCATTTAGTATGGCCAGTATATTTACTGTGTAGAACCATTCACAGGAGCGTAGGCAGCTCACGTTGCTCATTACTTTTTATTTCTGAGCTCTAGTTCTACTCCATGTATATTATTTGGAAAGCTATTATGTGGACACTGTTCTAAACCCTGGTGAGACAAAGAAGAATAAGCCTTGGGGACATTGTGAAGGTGCTCAGAGCCTGGGGAAGGAAGTGAATGAGTCAGAAAAGCTAGATATGATCATGTCTGTTATTACCTAAATTTTAAGCAACACACACACACACACACACACACACACACACACACACACACACACTCTTCATGTGTTTTAATCAGTCTTAGACTAGTAGTTCATTGGCAGAGCAGTTGGTAGAAAAATGTATAGACATAGAGAAAATGGAATCAGCAGAATGAGTATGGGTATCCTTTGGTGTGCACACAACATCGGTTCTACTATTCCTCAGATGTATTAAAACTTGCAGAGGCTCATGTCTCTTCTATAATAATGGCAGTGTTTGAACATGCAATACACGAGTATACTCTGGGTATGTTAAATTATCTTGAGATCATTTATGATACTTTATAGATGCAGATGTTTTTTATATTGCATTATTTTGGAAGTGGTGTGAAGGAAACATGATTATGTTCAGTACAGATGGAATATTTTTAAATATTTTCTATTAGTCATATAAAAATGTGTGCAGCTTTCATTAATACAAAAAGCTGCCTATCTATCTATCTATCTATCTATCTATCTATCTATCTATCATCTGTCTATCAACTATCTATATGTTTTTTATCTGTCTGTATCTATCATCTATATCCCTGTGCCTCTATCTACTATCATCTATCTATAATCATATTTTTAAAGCAAGAAAAAGAAGCAATGCATAATGAAATGTATGCTGCATCACTGATAACATAGGGTTTATAAACACGAACTGTAGCATATAATTTCTTTTTCTAGTTGAAGAAACAGCGTAGCTTTCAGGACTGCATCAGAAGCAGCTGAAGTTAGAGCACCATGGAATCAGGGAGGCAGGTTACATAAGCCCAGGAAAGCAGAGAAAATGGATAAGGATCTGGATCAAATCATGCCCTGAACCATTGGATAAGGTCTGGAATCCAGGAATGAATAGAAACCACCATGAAGAGTGATACTGTGTTTTTATGGCATTGGCATACCTATAAAATCATTTGCATTTTGTTTAGCATATTTATGATGTTCCATTTTCAACATCACAATGACCCATGTTCAGTTCATTATGCTTTCCTTTTGTAACTGGGGCTCAAAGAACTGTGACATTGTGATCAGCTGCCATGAGATATGATTGGTAACCCTTGTTATTTCCTTTGCATAAGTTAGATGGGCAGGAACTCAAGAAAAGTAGCAGAAAGCAGTGAACATGTTGTGAATGTTTACTCTACAATCACAGTGTTCTGAATACAAGTTAAGCATTACTCTTCTGCTTCATATGCATAACTTGAGCTAGCATAATATATATCAATAAAGCCCATTCCTGGGTGTGAACAGAAGCCACAGTAACTCTTTCAACCACACTTTCTATGGCACTCACAGGAATGCTATCTTTCACGTTGTCCAATACCCATTCCAAGAATTCACACTTACTACATGCTGATTGTGTTTCCTTTAATTTTAGGGTACTCTAACATACATGCCTTCAGCATCTTTTGGACCCATCTCCAGTTCCAAACATATACTAATTGTGTCCTGATATAAAATATTTCCTATTTAACTAGGACATATTAGTTTTTTCACTACATAAACCACAATTTCTTCATTTCCTTGTTGATTGTCCTTTAACAAATTGTAACTATGACACAACAAATCCACATTATCATTTCCTACCTCATTTGTGCTCCTTTTGTCTATAACAGACAGAGGCATAAGCAAACTCTAGTTGCCAATGTGACAACCAGAACTTATTCTGAAGAACCCTCCCTCTTCCACAGGAGTCCATACTAATTAGTTGCCAAGCTCAATAGACTGTGATACCCTATTTTCTGCCTAAACTCACTGTCATTACTTGGGTGTAGGCCACTGTTCTCATGCACTGGCTTCATGCAACAGCTTTTTAACAGTTTCCTCTGTTCAGCTTGTTCCCTCCAACATGCTGTTCATGCTGCAGCCAGAATGACCTTTTCAAAATTACAATGGGAATATGATGATGTCTCTTTATCACTGGCTCCTGCTGCTCTTGGATTACCCTCTGTTATGGGAAAATTATCCTCATGTTCTAAAGTGATGATCATAGAAATCAGAAGAGAAGAAACAAGAAATTTATTTGTCAGTCACTCTAGTTAAGTGAAAAGAACCAAAAAGAGATCTACAAATATCTGAATGTCTTCTTCCCAGGAAAGCAAATGTAAGAGAAATTGTGCAAGAAGATTACATTTTCCTATAGGAGGACTGCTAACCCATGTATATGCTAGGATGGCCTTTCCTATTATTTACAAATGACAGAGCATTTTTGGCCCACCTTCCTCACACAATAACCACCCTAGTGCCTCCTGCCTTGCTCTTAATATCTTGAATTCACTCATGGCCACCATTCCATATGTTTATTTGTCAAATCCATAATCCAGATTAATCTAGAAGTTCATACTCTATGCCTCAGAAATCATCCGTGTTGTAATCCATTCCTTATTAATTTTATGTCTCTTATCACATCAGGTTGTAGGTCACCTTAGGTCAGCAGCTGCTTTGGTTTGCTCATCTCTGTGTCTCTAGAAATATATGTAGGTACTCCTGAGGAAGAACATCCACCACACATTCAGAGACTGGACAGAAGTCATGCACCAGTGAGTATCAGAATAGAGATTGCAACAGGTTGCTCCACTAATGCACTGGCTTATAAAAGATGTAATTAACTGACCAATACTATTGCATTACCAATAGTAATGGTGGTAGTTTTATAACCCATAAAAGGACAAATGATGCAGATATTCCAGGAAGGCTCCAGAGATCATAGCCTGTGGATGAGCAATGGACATGAATAATTCTAAAGCAGAAACACTGGCAAAAGTAAGGGAGTACTGAATCTATACAGAGTGAGGACTGACTGAAGAGGCATTCTTAGGAAATCCAACTCTATGCTGAATCTCTCATAATGAGTAGAAATGAGTTATCTCACAAGTGAGAATGAGGAGTTTCAGAAGGTATCAAGTACTAAGTCCTCCTAGGGTCCTGGAGGTCATTCTATAGCACTGAGGATTGCTTTAAAAGAAAAAAAAAAGGAATGAGAATATAAGAAAAATGGGACTTCACTGAAAAAAGGGGATAGTAGGGTTAGGAAGTGCAATCCCAGAAGGGAGAACAGCCCAAGAAGCCTATCAGTCACATTGCATGAGGACATGGCTGGGTAAGCAGATGGAAAGGGGACTGGAAGCAGAGCTCCAGCATCTGTGAGCAGATTTCTGAAACTCCCATCTCAAGCTCTTAATCAGCAGAGTGTAAGTGTGCAGAGCAACTGAATTTGTTGAAGCACCTTCACTTGCAATCTAGGTAGGGCAGGGGGAGTGAGGGAAGGATTAGAGAATTTCAGAGGGGGTGTTCTGCAAGGCATTTTTCCTGCTCATGACCTTTTCCACACCTGCTCATGGCCCTAGTGCCAACTCAGATGTACTGCAAAGGACTAATATGCGGGAGGCAGGCAGGGCAATGCTTATTCTGGGCAGTAGGTGGTGCCCTTGTTTCTATTTCAGAACTTTCTTTGCTCTGGAGACCTCAGTCTCAGGATTGACATCTTGTATGCTATACTAGGCAGAAAAGAAAGGCTAATGCATGTTGAGCTGTTTTTCCATGACAAGTATATGCAAAGCCCATGCATAATAGGGAATATTATTCAGTCCACACAGCTCCCTTCCCCATCCTCTATTCAGTGTTTTCCTTCTACGTCCTGTCCTCCTGCCTTGTATCTTAAGTTTCCTCTTTGACATTAAAGCCACCATGAATCAAGGACATAGTATGAACCAGGCACCAAACAGAGCTATCTCAGATATGATTTCATTAAATCTTTATATTACACATATTTGCTACATCCTGCTGCTGTTCTGCTGGTAAGGGAATTAAATAGATATAGCAATAAATGGTGGGTAATGAATGTGGGATTAGTCTTTCATTCCCCCCCCCCCCAAATCATGTTTATATTTTAAGACTCGGACTTAAATATAGTCTATTTTCCATTGGGTATCTGAGAACTGCTGTAAAACTGAGGATTGCCTTATATACAGAAACAAAACCCTTTGCTCATTGAATACCTAAAGGATTTAAAATAATGCTGCCACTCATCACCAAATCAGAAATATCTAAATCCAAAATAGTGATATGGGGGTGACTACCCCCCACCTATTACTCTCCACCCCTGTCAACCCCTTATAAGCTATCTACAAGTATATGATGGGCTGTTTTTTTTTAAATCTTTATTAACTTGAGTATTTCTTATTTACATTTCAATTGTTATTCCCCTTCCTGGTTTCTGGGCCAACATCCCCCTAGCCCCTCCCTCTCCCCTTCTATCTGGGCTTCCTCTCCGATTCTCCCTCCATTACCACCGTCCCCCCAACAATCACGTTCACTGGGGGTTCAGTCTTGGCAGGACCAAGGACTTCCCCTTCCACTGGGGCTCTTACTAGGCTATTCATTGCTACCTATGAGGTTGGAGCCCAGGGTCAGTCCATGTATAGTCTTTGGGTAGTGGCTTAGTCCCTGGAAGCTCTGGTTGGTTGGCACTGTTGTTCATATGGGGTCTCGAGCCGTTCAAGCTCTTCCAGTCCTTTCTCTGATTCCTTCAACGGGGGTCCTATTCTCAGTTCAGTGGTTTGCTGCTGGCATTCGCCTATGTATTTGCTGTATTCTGGCTGTGCCTCTCAGGAGAGATCTACATCTGGTTCCTGTCTGCCTGCACTTCTTTGCTTCATCCATCTTGTATAATTGGGTGGCTGTATATGTATGGGCCTCATGTGGGGCAGGCCTTCTGTGGGTGTTCCTCTTGCCTCTGTTCTAAACTTTGCTTCCCTATCCCCTCCCAAGGGTATTCTTGTTCCCCTTTTAAAGAAGGAGTGAAGCATTCGCATTTTGGTCATCCTTCTTGAGTTTCATGTGTTCTGTGCATCTAGGGTAATTCAAGCATTTGGGCTAATAGTCACTTACCGATGAGTGTATACCATGTGTGTTTTTCTGTGATTGGGTTACCTCACTCAGGATGATATTTTCCAGTTTCCTCCATTTGCCTATGATTTTCATAAAGTCATTGTTTTTGATAGCTGAGTAATATTCCATTGTGTAGATGTACCACATTTCTGTATCCATTCCTCTGTTGAAGGGCATCTGGGTTCTTTCCAGCTTCTGGCTATTATAAATAAGGCTGCTATGAACATAATGGAGCACGTGTCTTTGTTATATGTTGGGGCATCATTTGGGTATATGCCCAAGAGATGTATAGCTGGGTCCTCAGGTAGTTCAATGTCCAATTTTCTGAGGAACCTCCAGACTGATTTCCAGAATGGTTGTACTAGTCTGCAATCTGGTGGGCTGTGTTAATACATTATTCATTTGTTAATATTATTTGTCATAGACCGAATAGATGACATTTAATGAACGTCTGCATAGCAGGCTTTGTTCTAAAGGACAAGTTTTTCTTGTTCCCCTGACCCACTTAGATAGCCTCCAGTTGACTCTATTACCCATGTAGGCCTCAAATTTATGACCCACCTGCTTCTGCCTTCTTAGTTTTGGTATTGCAGGGCACTTGAATACGTAAGTAGACACACGCGCATGATTTAACAAGGGTTTTGGTTTCAAGGATCTGTCTGTCTAGTAGAAGAGACATGCTACTAGATATGTCATCATAAAATGATATAATAGATATAGTGATGTAGATGATCATGTGATGCTGGAAGGCTATTACTTGTGTGCTCAGCACACTCGTAGGCATGCAGTGAAAGTGTTTTAAACAATTGAGTAAACAAACCCAGTTCATAGATCAGCTAAACATCTTCAAGGAAGAGATCTAAAGAAAGGAATAAAACATGAGTTAGGCAAGAGATAAGGCTAATATTGGGTATAGTTAAGAGGAAATGTGCCTCTTGAATACCTCCTAAGCTGTGGGAAAACTGCTTGGATCACATATTTTGCACAATGAACATTCAATGAAGCTGCAGGAACTCTCTAGGACCATCTAGTCAGATTTATTGTGTCTGCCACCATCACCTAGAATTATGTACACTATAATGGTTAATAGCAGTTGTCAAGTTGATGAGATTTAGAATCACCTGGAAAATATGCCTATGATGAATTATTTTGATTAAGTCAAATAAGATAGGAATACCTACCCACTGTAGGTAGCACCATTCCCTAGGCTGGGATTCTGGATTACATTAAAAAAAATGAGAAAGCCATGTTGAGTGCAAGCAGTCATTATTCTCTACTTTTGACTGTGGGTATGATGTCAAGCCCCAGCTCCTATAGTTTCTCTAACATGATGGACTACCCTAGAACTTTGAGCCAAATAAAATCTTTCTTCCTTAAGTTACTTTTTTCTGAGTATTTTATTACAGGAACAGGGAAAGTAGCTAAGACATGCATGGCATTCATAGACTGCAGTGTGACGCTGGTTCTGAAGGAGTACTACGACATTATTTTTCATGGAATCTGGAAACCTCTATGAATGCTTTGGAAGTTGTCTAGAATCTGTATCTGTCTCATCTCTTTCACTTGTTTCTTAAATCCTTCCTGGAACATATTCTGTGTGCCTGTAAGGACTAGATTTTCTTAGCATTCTGCATATAATCCTCTACTCACCATGGGTATTCTTGTACTTTACTCCATATGCAGTGTATTTTCTCTCTATTCTCTCTTTTGCTGTATTATATACATGAGAATTAATATCCTGTTCAAAGGAACTGTGTTATTTTATTGTGCCCATTTTTAAATACTCAAAGAATAATTAAGGAACTTGAATAAGGTCACTGAGTTGGTAACTACAGACGCACGATTTTAAACCATGCAATCTGTACCCACAGTTCTTATCATGTCACACAGTGTCCAGTGAAGAGATAATTGACTTAGTTTAGTATCGTTTTTGTATCACCAAGATATAAAAATGGTCTGTCATGTTACAATTATGTGTGGGCCTCTTATCAGTGCTTTTCAAACTACTTGTAGCCAATGACTAGTTTACTTACCCCTACTCAGTGGAGTAAACCTTTGCATACAGGATCGCCAGAAATATGTTTATGTGCTAGGACATTGTATATATTTATATATTTATGTATCTTTGACCATTTACTCTTAGCTTTTGTCTGTAATGTATTGTGAGCCATCTTTGAACAGCCCTGATCTACTTGCTTAGATTGGCAATGTGTTGATAGATTGAAGAGCGAGTTGGAAATGTTGACCTAGGATTTTGATAAAAAGAACTGGGAAACCTTAAAACTTGTGAATTTTTTTAAACATGAGAAAAACTTTGTCTGAGATTCTCTGTGAAGGGAGCATTTTAGTTGCTATAGGTTATTCTGGTTGAGAGACAGGTAGGTGAGGGCAACTCCACATTCATGTTAACCATGGGAATGGGAAATTGGGTCAGATCCTAAAAGGAGTCAAAATGACTGCTTGAAAAGCATACATTGCTCTTTGGTACACAGATTGGATTTGGAAAGGGATGATGGACTTTGCCACTGATTTCACAAGGCAGGATTGTTATTGATGAGTACTTGGGTAGAACATTATATTTTGAAAAATCTCATTTTGAAGTTTTTCATTGCACTTTAACACACTGGTTATTTCTTGTGATAAATAGCAGGAGATTTTAAATAAGACAGGTAGGAGAAATGCAATACATGCAAAGGCATAAACAATCTCGGGCACTGGAACTTGAAAAAGATCCAAGGAGCTTTAGCTCAAGGCTTACTAAGGTAAGAAGGTTCTGCTGCTGCAGGCTTAGTGGTGGGACCATGGGACACAGTTTTCTAACAGATGAACTGGAAGAGATACAATACTTGGTTGTGTCAGCCCCATCAGCCTCAATAGCTCCTAGGATGAGAATGATGTTTCCAGATCTAACACATTGTTAAGCTAGTCAAGAGTTCGCCATGGATATTCTCTGGTGTCAGTATCATCTACTTTCACAGTTGTTCTAGAAATATCCAAAGGAGAGAATGTCCCATGCTGGCTGGCCTTCTCACCACTTCTATTTGTTGATCAAATCTCTTATATGTGAAATCTTAGTTTTGGTTTAGATAATTATAACTTTGAAGAATGACTGACTACTTTTTAAATTCAGATAAATGTTAGTGTGATCAAGCTTAAAGATTTTAAATTTTGTATTATCCAAACTACTTTTTATTGTTTTTAAAAGTCAATGAATGCAAATACATACAAATAGGAAACCACGAAATGTTTGATGAAAACTCTTATTTGTAATATTGTAACCCAAAATCTAGGAGACTATGTGTTGAAAACTCCTAGGAGCTTAGGGAAACAGAGCTATTTGTAAAGCTCAGGATCATGAAAAGTACACTGAAGGGGATGGAGACTTCTGGGATGCCCAAGTGAAGGGAGAGTGTGGTAGCCAAGAACACTGGTTTTTGAACCATACATTCATGGGTCTCTTTGGCTAAGTAGAATACCTTAATAAGGATGATGAACCCTATTTCATAGTATGGCTGTAAGAAGTAAATGGAATAGTAGCTCCAATACAATGCCTGGATCCTAGGTGACACGGGAGAGATAATAACGACCAACCACTCCTAGAGCACAGCCTGCCATGGTTACTGTTACAATGTTTAGCAGAACTATTATCATCTTGTCTTTGCTACCACCATCACAGCTAATATCACAGACTACTGCCACCATCATGGTTGTCTGATAGACCCCGGAATTCCACACTGCAAGTGTACCTGGAAGTTTTCTCAGTTCTTCCATAAAATCTTGCTCACCACATTGTTCCTGTTAACACTGTGTCATCTGTGTCTTAGAGGGAGTATTTGAGGAATGTTGGTCCTAAAGTCATCCTCTACATCTTGTGCTGTTTGGCTTTCTTTGGATTCTGACTTCTTTTTTTCCTTTCGTTTTTTATTAAATTGGGTATTTCTTATTTACATTCAAATGTTATTCCCTTTCCTGGTTTCCTGTCCATCAGCCCACTAAACCTTCCCCCTGCCCCTCCCCTTCTATATGGGTGTTCCCCTTTCCATCTACTCTCAATTAACGCTCCCCAACAATCCCCTACACTAGGGGTCCAACCTTGGCAGAACCAAGGGTTTCCCCTTCCACTGTTGCCCCAACAAGGCTATTCACTGTTACATATGCAATTGGAGTCCAGGGTCAGTCCATGAATAGACTTTGGGTAGTGGTTTAGTCCCTGGAAGCTCTGGTTGGTTGGCATTGTTGTTCATATGGGGTCTCAAGCCCCTTTACCTCTTTCAGTCTTTTCTCTATTTCCTCCAATGGGGGTCTCATTCTCAGTTCAGTGGTTTGCTCCTAGCATTCACCTCTGTATTTGATATGTTCTGGCTGTGTCTCTCAGAGGAGATCTATATCCAGTTCCTGTGAGCTTGAACTTAATAGATTCATTCATCTTATCTAGTTTTGGTGGATATATATATATATATATATATATATATATATATATATATATATATATATATATATATATGCCACATGTGGGACAGCCTCTGAATGGCAGTTCCTTCAGTCTATGCTTTAAACTTTGCCTCACTATCTCCTCCTATGGATATTTTTGTTCCCCTTTTAAAGAAGGAGTGAAGCATCGGCATTTTGGTCCACCTTCTTGAATTTCATGTGTTCTGAGCATCTTGGGTAATTTGAGCGTTTGTCCTAATATCCACTTATCAATGAGTTCATACCATGTGTGTTTTTCTCTGATTGGGTTACTTCAGAATGATATTTTCTAGGTCTATTCATTTGCCTATAAATTTCATAAAGTCATTGTTCTTGATAGCTGAGTAGTATTCCATTGTGTAGATGTACCACAATTTCTGAATCCATTTGTCTGTTGAAGGGCATCTGGAATATTTCCAGCTTCTGGCTATTATAAATAAGGCTGCTATGAACATAGTGGAGCATGTATCTTTGCTGTATGTTGGAGCATCCTTTCGGTATATGCCCAGGAGAGGTATAGCTGGGTCCTCAGGTAGTTCAATGTCCAATTTTCTGAGGAACCTCCAGACTGATTTCCAGAATGGTTGTACTAGTTGCAATCCCACCAAGAATGGAGGAGTGTTCCTCTCTCTCCACATCCTCGCCAGCATCTGCTGTCACCTGAGTTTTGATCTTAGCCATTCTCACTGGTGTGTGGTGGAATATCAGGATTGTTTTGATTTGCATTTCCCTTATGACTAAAGATGTTGAACATTTCTTTAAGTGCTTCTCAGCCATTCGGCATTCCTCAGCCGAGAATGGTTTGTTTAGCTCTCTACCCCATTTTTTAATAGGGTTATTTGCCTCGCTGGAATCTAACTTCGAGAGTTCTTTGTCTATTTTGGATATTAGCCCTCTATCGGTTGTAGGATTGGTAAAGATATTTTCTCAATCTGCTGGTTGCTTTTTTTCCTAATGACAGTGTCCTTTGCTTTACAGAAGCTTTATAGCTTTATGAGATCCCATTTGTCAATTCTTAATCTTTGAGCATAAGCCATTGATGTTCTGTTCAGAAAATTTTCTCCAGTGCACATGTGTTCGAGCCTCTTCCCCACTTTTTCTGTATCTGGTTTGATGTGGAGGTCCTTGATCCACTTGGACTTAAGCTTTGTACAGGGTGATAAGCATGGATCGATCTGCATTCTTCTACATGTTGCCCTCCAGTTGAACCAGCACCATTTGCTGAAAATGCTATCTTTTTTCCATTGGATGGTTTTGGCTCCTTTGTCAAAAATCAAGTGACCATAGGTGTGTGGGTTCATTTTTGGGTCTTCACTTCTATTCCACTGGTCTATCTGCCTGTTTCTGTATTGATACCATACAATTTTTATGACTATTGCTCTGTAATACTGCTTGAGGTCAGAGAGGTGATTCCCCCAGAAGTCCTTTTATTGTTGAGGATAATTTTAACTATCCTGTTTTTTTTTTTTTTGTTATTCCAGATGAATTTGCAAATTGTTCTTTCTAACTTTATGAAGAATTGGGTTGGGAATTTGATGGGGATTGCATTGAATCTGTAGATTGCTTTTGGTAAAATGGCCATTTTTACTATACTAATCCTGCCAATCCATGAACATAGAAGATCTTCCCATCTTCTGAGATCTTCTTCAATTTCTTTCTTCAGAGGCTTGAAGTTCTTATCATACAGATCTTTCACTTGCTTGGTTAAAATCACAGCGAGGTATTTTATATTATTTGGAACTATTATGAAGGGTGTCGTTTCCCTAATTTCTTTCTCAGCCTGTTTATCTTTTGTGTAGAGGAAGGCTAATGATTTTTTTGAGTTAAGTTTTTACCCAGCCACTTTGCTGAAGTTGTTTATCAAGCTTAGTAGTTCTCTCGTGGAACTTTTGGGGTCATGTAAGTATACTACCGTATCATCTGCAAATAGCAATATTTTGACTTCTTCCTTTTCAATTTATATCCCCTTGACCTCCTTTAATTTTCTGATTGCTCTGGCTAGGACTTTGAGTACTATATTGAATAAGTAGGGAGAGAGAGGGTAGCCTTGTCTAGTCCCTGATTTTAGTGGGATTTCATCAATGTTCTCTTCATTTAGTTTGATGTTAACTACTGGTTTGCTGTATATGGCTTTTACTATGTTTAGGTATGGGTCTTGAATTCCTATTCTTTCCAGGACTTTTATCATGAAGGGGTGTTGAATTTTGCAAAATGCTTCCTCAGCATCTAATGAAATGATCATGTGGTTTTTATTTTTCAGTTTGTTTACATAATAGATTACCTTGATGGTTTTCCATATATTGATCCATCCCTGCATCCCTGGGATGAAGTCAACTTGTTCATGATGGATGATCCTTTTGATGTGTTCTTGGATTTGTTTGCAAGACTTTTATTGAGTATTTTTCCGTCAATATTCATAAAGGAAATTGGTCTGAATTTCTCCTTGTTTGGGGTTTGTGTAGTTTAGGTATAAGAGTGAGTGTAGCTTCATAGAAGGAATTTGGTAGTGCTCTGTTTGTTTCAATTTTGTGAATAGTTTGGACAGTATTTGTTTGAGGTCTTCTGTGAAGGTCTGATAGAACTGTGTACTAAACCCATCTCGTCCTGGGCTCTTTTTGGTTGGGAGACATTTAATGGCTACTTCTACTTCTTTAGGAGTTATGGGGTTGTTTAAATGGTTTATTTGTTCGTGCTTCAACTTTGGTACCTTGTATTTGTGTAGAAAATTGTCCATTTCCTCCAGATTTTCAAGTTCTGTTGAATATAGGCTTTTGTATTAGGATCTGATAATTTTTTGTAATTTCTTCAGATTTTTTTTGTTATGTCTCCCTTTTCATTTCTGATTTTGTTAAATTGGACATACTCTCTGTGTCCTCTGGTTAGTCTGGCTAAGGGTTGATCTATCTTGTTGGTTTTCTCAAAGAACCAGCTTTTGGTTCTGTTGATCCTTTGTATGGTCCTTTTTGTTTCTACTTGGTTGATTTGAGCTCTGAGTTTGATCATTTCCTGCATTCTACTCCTCCTGGGTGTATTTGCTTCCTTTTGTTCTAGAGCTTTTAGGTGTGCTGTCAAGCTGCTGACATATGCTCTCTCCAGTTTCCTTTTTGGAGGCACTCAGAGCTATGAGTTTTCCTTTTAGCACAGCTTTCATTGTGTCCCATAATTTTGGATATGTTATACCTTCATTTTCATTAAATTCTAAGAAGTCTTTAATTTCTTTCTTTCTTTCTTCCTTGACCAGGTTATCATTGAGTAGAGCATTGTTCACCTTCCATGTAGATGTGGGCGTTCTTTCCTTATTGTTATTAAAACCAACTTTAGCCCGTGGTTGTCTGACATGATGCATGGGATTATTTCTATTTTTCTGTCTGTTGAGGCCTGTTTTGCGCCCAATTATATGGTCAATTTTGGAGAAAGTACCATGAGGTGCTGAGAAGAAGGTATATCCTTTTGTTTTAGGATAGAATGTTCTATAAATATCTATTAAGTCCATTTGGTTCATAACTTCTCTTAGTCTGTCTATGTCTCTTTTTAATTTCTGTTTCCATGATCTGTCAAATGATGAGAGTGAGGTGTTGAAATCTACTACTGTTGTGTGAGGTACACTGTTTGCTTTGAGTTTTAGTAAGGTTTCTTTTATGTATATAGGTGCCCTTGTATTTGGAGCATAGATATTTAGGATTGAGAGTTCATCTTGGTGGATTTTTCCTTTGATAAATATGAAGTATCCTTTCTTATCTTTTTTGATGACGTTTGGTTTAAAATCGATATTATTCGACATTAGAATGACTACTCCAGCTTGCTTCTTCAGACCATTTGCTTGGAAAGTTGTTTTCCAGCCTTTTTCTCTGAGGTAGTATCTGTCTTTGTCTCTGAGGTATGTTTCCTGTAGGCAGCAAAATGCTGGGTCCTCATTATGTATCCAGTTTGTAAATCTGTGTCTTTTTATTGGGGGAATTGAGTCCATTGATGTTGATAGATATTAAGGAATAGTGATTATTGTTTCCTGTTATCTTCATATTTGGAGATGAGATTATGTTTGTGTGCTTGTCCTCTCTTTGTTTTGTTGCAACATGATTAGTTTCTTGCTTTTTTTAGGGTGTAGCTTATCTCCTTGTGTTGGGCTTCACCATTTATTATCCTTTCTAGGGATGGATATTTAGAAAGATATTATGTAAATTTGGTTTTGTCATGGAATATCTTGGTTTCTCCCTCAATGTTAATTGATAGTTTTGCTGGATATAGTAGCCTGGGCTGGCATTTGTGTTCTCTTAGGGTCTCTATGATATCTGTCCAGGATCTTCTGGCTTTCATAGTCTCTGTTGAGAAGTCTGGTGTCATTCTGATAGGTGTGCCTTAATATGCTACTTGACTTCTTTCCCTTACTGCTTTCAATATTCTTTCTTTGTTTTTGCATTTGCTGTTTTAACTATTATGGTTTGGGAGGAATTTCTTTTCTGGCCCAATCTATTTGGAGTTCTGTAGGCTTCTTGTATGTTTATGGGCATCTCTTTCTTTAGGTTAGGGTAGTTTTCGTCTATGATTTTGTTGAAGATATTTACTGGCCCTTTAAGGTGGGAGTCTTCACTTTCTTCCATACCTATTATCCTTAGGTTTAATCTTCTCATTGTGTCCTGGATTTCCTGTATGTTTTGGGGTAGGAGCTTTTTCTGTTTTACATTATCTTTGACAGTTGTGTCAATGTTTTTTTATGGTATCTTCTGCTCCTGAGATTGTCTCTTCTATCTCTTGTATTCTGTTAGTGATGCTCACATCTATGACTCCTGATCTCTTCCCTAGGTTTTCTATCTCCAGGATTGTCTTCCTTTGTGCTTTCTTTATTTTTTCTATTTCCATTTTAACTCCTGGATAGTTTTGTTCATTTCTTTTCCTATTTGTTTTTTCCAGTAGTTCTTTGAGGGATTTTTGTGTTTCCTCTTTAGGGCCTTCTAGTTGTTTACTTGTGTTGTCCTGTATTTCCTTAAGGGAGTTATATATGATCTTCTTAATGCCTTCCATCATCATGATAAAATGTGATTTTAAATATAGATCTTGCTTTTCTTGTGTATTTTGATATGCAGTGTTTGCTTTGGTGGGAGAACTGGGATCTGATGATGCCAAGTCTTGGTTTCTGTATCTTGGGTTCCTGCTCTTGCCTTTTGCCATCCGGTTGTTTTTGGTGTTAGCTTGTGTTGCTGTTTCTGAGAGTGGCTTGACCCTCTTGTGGGACTGTGTGTCAGCACTCTTGCAGACCTGTTTTCCTGTTTTCTTTCAGCTTGTTATGGGAACAGAGTATCTTCTCTCTGGTGTGTAATCGCTCCTGGCAGCTGGCTTTCAGATCTCCATGAGGGCAGCAACTGGAAGGGTCCTGCCCCTACTTCTCCTAGGTCCCTGTGTGCAGGGGGCACTGATGGCACAAGGCATTTTCCTCTTGAGTCAGGAATGTGTGCAGAGAGTAGTTTCATCTGGTTTCACAGAAGTGTCTACTTCTGAGGGTCTAGTTCTCCCTCCCAAGGGATTTGGCTTCAGGGAGCTGTTTGACTGGTTCAGTTTACATCTGGGCACAAATCTGGACCATGGGGCTCCTGCAGCTGAATGCTCCTACATTACTGTGTCCAGAAGTACTATGCAGTTTCCTCTTGGGCCAGGAATATGGGCAAAGGCGGGTAGAAGTGACCATCTGTCCGGCCCTGCAGTCTCAGGATTGCCTGAACTTCTGGCACTTCTGCGTATTCAGCTCTCTCTCCCATGGTATTTGGGAGCAGGGAGCCATGAGTTGGGATCAAAGAAGTTCGGGCCACAGTCAGGAACTGGAACTGCCCGGTCCCAGAGGACTTCTAGCTTTGTGTGTCCTGAGTCCACCAGGCAGGTCACTTGGAGCAGAGAAGTTGATCTTACCTCTGCTCTCAGGCATGTAGTCGCTCCTGGTGGCTGGCTTTCAGCTCTCCATGAGGGCAGCATTAGGAAGGAAGGGTCCTGCCCCTACTGCTCCTAGGTCCCTGTGTGCAGGGGACACAGATGATGCTAGGTGTTTCCTTCTTGAGTCGGGAATGTGAGCACAGTTCTCAGGAGTGTCTGCACCTCTGAGGGTCTAGCTCTCCCCGCCATGGGGTTTAGGTACAGGGAGCTGCTTGACAGGTTCAGTTCAGATTTGGGCACAGATATGGATCGCAGGGCTCCTGCGGCTGACTACTTCTATATTCCTGTGTCCAGAGTCACTATGCAGTTTCCTCTTGGGCCAGGGATGTGGGCAAAGGCGGGCGAAAGTAGCAGTCTGTCTTGCCCAGCAGTCTCAGAATTGGCCGCACTTCTGGGTGTTTAGCTCTCTCTCCCATGGAATTTGGATCAGGGAGCTCTGATTCTGACTTCTTATCATGGAGTTTTTTTTTGGTTGGGCATCATTTGCAACTCTGTGAATTTAGGAGCTGAGGAAGGAAAGAAAGTATCTAATTGTCTGCTGAAGTCTTACTGGTCATGAGCATGGTATGTGTAAGGCAGGACTAAACTTTGGGTTGTAGTTCATTTTGCATGTAGAATATGATACCATCTGAGGCACTGACCCCTCTCATTCAATGATTGGTACTCTGTTTCTTGGAGAGGATTTGATACCTCCTGGAAACTCAGTCTAGTTGGCTGGGTCCTGATGGCTTGCAGTTTATGTAAGTCCTTTGGAACAGAGGACCCCACTTCCTTTTTATGTCTCATGATAAGTTGGCAGCCTAGGTATGTATTCAAATTAAGCTCAAATTATTTCCAGTGTCAGTTTGTATTAGTGGAACTCACTGGTGCATGTGGCAAAAACTCAATTCAAATAGACCTGCACAAGAGCAGAAAAAGTTTGGAAGTTACTGGTTTTGAACTGGATTAAATCTAGAGGTGCAGATTTTACCACTGGGAAATATCTACATGGAGTGGTTTTATATTCTGATCAGTCAGGTATTAGGTATGTGATTATTTCAAGAAGAGGTCAGAGGTCAACCCTAGATTAATAACCTGGTCAGAGATAAGGGTTTCTCAGAAACATCCAGGAGTTCATATCTAAAGAAGAAACTGCACATCTTAGAATAGAGAAAGAATATTGCATGGACTGATTCTGAAAGCTTCTACCACCTTAACACAAATTTATTTTGCCAGTGGTGGGAGAAAGAATGTCATTGGAATCCACAAGCCTGTTTGAAGTCTTATTTCCTATTTACTTAAGTTGCTGATCCTTGGACATTCAGTGAAATGGTAATGGTATGGCCTTCTGCTCTGCATTTGTTTGGGGGCTTGAATTGCATAGAATACACTGTGTTTAACACATAGTAGATATTCAGGTAGCATTGCTTCTTTTCTCCTTTATAACCTACCTTTGCATATGGATACTTTTCAATAAACCATTGAGTCATACTAGAGAGGCTTCTTTTTATTATCATGTCACTGAGATCACAGGGCCTGTCTGTTATCATAGTTAATAATACCAATAAGAAAAGGGACAATAACCTTGATAGATTTTTGATGCTTGATCTGCTTTTCCTTAGATCTTTCTTATTTTCTCTTAACTATGGGAAAGTTGAATAGAGAAAGGCAATAGGTCCTCTCAGTGAGCCATAGATCATCCGTAGAGTTTTAAGTATCTGTACAGCATTCCATGAAATAGTACTTGGATCTCCAGTTACTCTTTTGTTTATGTATTTTGGTGTCAATTTCTGTCTTTTGGAAGGTGGAAGCAAAGGATCAGGAAATACATGATCAATCCTAATACCCTGACTATGAAAAATTTTCATTAATTTTATTTACTGTGTATCTGCCACAAGTCAGGCATATACTAAATACTTTACACAATATTTGCTTTATTCATCTACTAACACATATACCAGTAGTATATGTGAGTCTTATATATGTATTTATTCATCCCATTGTTTATATCTGTGCATACATCCATATCCATTCATGTGCCCAACCACTAATTTTCATTCATTTTCCACTGATATACTTAAACATCTTCAATTCATTGACATAGTAGTCCAGCCACTCGACATTAATTGAATTCCTACTAATTTTGAGGCTTTTCAGCTTTTCATCCCAACATATGCTTATCTTGCTCTATGTAAACTTCCCACTTGTAGCTTGAAGGTATAGCAGATTTTCCATCCAACACTCAGAATTAATCAGGATTAAGTAAGTGATGTGGAAAGCCAAAGGGGCTACAAAATATTGACATATTGACTGTCTTAAACTCTCAGACCCGAGGTCAGGAAATTTGAAGATTCTTCACTGACTTTTTTAAGTGTTTCTGAAACAAATGTTCATAACCTTAGTATATTAAAGTAACATTCAATGACAACATTCCTATTTTGAAGTCAGAAATATGAAATGGGTCTCTTGGAGTTTACAGAATTGTCTTGCTGAGGGGTGGGCTTTGTGGAATAATCTGTCTCCTTCTCCTCTGAATAGCTGTCTAAATTGTTTGGCTTGTGGCCCCTCTCTTTCCTTTGAGGACTGAAATTATATTCCTCTGACATATTTTATCATTTCTTCATTTTTTTTTCTGTTAACCTGTTTGTTCCCTCTGTCTTCTGGAGAGCCCCATGTAATTCACATAGATGTAACTGGATCCACCTGGATTACTTAGATAAGAAGACAGAAGCACAGGGAAGGAGGCTGGGATAGGGTGTTTGTGGAGGGGAAACTGGGAAGGGAGATAGCATTTGAAATGTAAATTATTAACCTAAGACTAATAGGTATAGAGAAGAATGAAGATTCCCAACTTAAAGGGCCACTGAATATCTTCAACAAAATTATGGAAGAAAAATTTCCTAACCTAAAGCAAGAGATGCCCATGATCATACAACAAGCCTATAGAACTTCAAACAGATTGGACCAGAAAAGAAATTCCTCCCATTACATAATAGTCAAAACACCAAATGCACAAAACAAAAAGAATATTAAAAGCAGTAAAGGAAAAAGGTCAAGTAACATATAAAGGCAGAGCTATCAGAATCACACCAGACTTCTCACCAGAGATAATGAAAGCCAATGAAAGATCCTGGACAGATGTCAGACAGACACTAAGAGACCACAAATGCCAGCCCAGGCTACTATATCCAGCAAAACTCTCAATTACCATAGATGGAGAAAACAAGATATTCCATGACAAAACCAAATTTACATATCTTTACAAATCCAGCTCTACAAAAGGATGATAGAGGGAGGACTCCAACACAAGGAAGGGAATTACACCCTAGAAAAAGCAAGAAAGTAATCTTCTTGCAACAAACCCAAAAGAAGATAGCCACACAAACATAATTCCACTTCTAACAACAAAAGTAACAGGAAACAACAATCAATATTCCTTAATCTCTCTTAACATCAATTCCCCAATAAAACGACATAGACTAACAGACTGAATAAGTAAACAGGACTCAGAATTTTTATGCATACAGGAAATGTACCTCAGTGACAAAGACAGACATTATCTAAAATACAAGACTGGGAACAATTTCCAAGCAAATGGTCCCAAGGAACAAGCTGAAATAGTCATTCTTATATCAAATAAAACTGACTTCCAACCAAAAGTTATCAAAAAAACTTAAGGAAGGACACTTCATACTCATTAAAGATAGGGAATTTAGGGCACATACCTAAGCATAGTGAAAGCAATATACAGCAAACCAGTTGCCAACCTCAAACTAAATGGAGAGAAACTTGAAACAATTCCACGAAAATCAGGGACCAGACAAGGTTACCCACTCTCCCCCTACCTATTCAATATAGTACTAGAAGTCCTAGCCAGAGCAATCAGACAACAAAAAGAGGTCAAATTGGAAAGAAAGAACTCAAAACATCACTATTTGCAGATGATATGATAGTATAGTTAAGTGACCCTAAAATTCCACCAGAGAACTCCAACAGGAGATAAACAACTTCAGTAAAGTGGCTGGATATAAAGTCTACTTATACAAATTGGTAGCCTTCCTCTCCTCAAGGATAAACAGGCTGAGAAAGAAATTAGGAAAACATCATCCTTCACCATAACCACAAATAATATAAAATACCTTAGTGTGACTCTACAAAGCAAGAGAAAGATCTGTATGACAAGAACTCCAAGTCTCTGAAGAAAGAAATTGAAGAAGATCTTAGAGGATGGAAAGATCTCCCATGCTCATGAGTTGGCCAGATTAATATTGTAAAAATAGCCATTTTGCCAAAAGCAATCTACAGATTCAATGTAATCCCCATCAAAATTCCAACTCAATTCTTCATAGAGTTAGAAAGAGCAATTTGCAAATTCATTTGGAAAAGCAAAAAACCCATGAGTGCAAAAAACTATTCTCAGCAATAAAAGAACTTCTGGGGGAATTACCATCCTTCACCTCAAGCTGTATTGCAGAGCAATGGTGATAAAAACTGCATGGTACTGGTACAGAGAAAGGCAGGTATATCAATGGAATAGAAGTGAAGACCCAGAAATGAACCCATACACCTATGGTCCCTTGATATTTGACAAAGGAGCTAAAATCATACAGTGGAAAAAAAGATAGCCTTTTCAACAAATGGTGCTGGTTTAACTGGAGGTCAGAATGCAGAAGAATGCAAATCAACCCATTTTTATCACCCTATACAGAGCTCAAATCCAAGTGGATCAAGGACCTCCACATAAAACCAGATACACTCAAACTAATCAAAGAGAGAGTGGGGAAGGGCCTAGAACACATGGGTATAGGGAAAATTTCCTGAACAGAACATCAATGGCTTATGCTTTAAGATCAAGAATCAACAAATGGGACTTCATAAAATTGCAAAGCTTCTGTAAGGCAAAGTACACCATCAATAGGACAAAATGGCAACCAACAAATTGGGAAAAGGTCTTTACCAATCCTACATCCGAAAGAGGGCTAATATCTAATATATACAAAAAACTGAAGAAGTTATACTCCAGAGACTCAAATAATCCTATTAAAAATGGGGTACAGAGTTAAATAAAGAGTTCTCAACTGAGGAATATGCAATGGCTGGGAAGCACCTAAAGAAATATTCAACATCCTTATTCATTCAGGAAATGCAAATCCTGAGATATCACCTCATACCAGTCAGAATGGATAAGATCAAAATCTCAGGTGACAGTAGATGCTGGTGAGGATGTGAAGAAATAGGAGCACTCCTCCATTATTGATGGGATTGCAAGCTGATAAAACAACTCTGGAAATCAATCTGGTGGTTCCTCAGAAAATTGGTCATAATAGTACCTGGAGACCCAGCTATACCACTCTTGGGCATATACCCAAAAGATACAACAAATATCAAGGACACATGCTCCACTATGTTTATAGCAGCCTTATTTATAATAGCCAGAAGCTGGAAAGGACCCCAGTGTTCTTCAACAGAGGAATGGATACAGAAAATTTGTTACATTTACACAGTGGAGTTCTGCTCAGCTATTAAAAACAATGACTACATGAAATTCTTAGGCAAATGGATGGAACTAGAAAATGTCATCCAGAGTGAGGTAACTCAGTCACAAAAGAGCACACATGATATGCACTCATTGATAAATGAATATTAACCCCAAACCTTGGAACATCTAAGGAAAATGAGAGATCATATGAAGCCCAAGAAGAAGGATGACCAAAATGTGGATGCTTCATCCCTTCTTAAAAGGGAGAACAAAATACTCAGGGGAGGAAATGCAGAGACTAAGAATGGAGAAGGAACTGAAGAGTAGGTCATCCAGAGACTGCTCTAGCTCGGGATCCATCCCATATGCAGCCAACAATTTTAGTGAATATTGGGTATCTCCTGAGTGGTTCTGCCCAATCCCTACCGATACAGATAAGTATGGTTGTAGCTAACAATTGGACTGAATAAGGGGACTTAGATGGAGGAGTTAGAGAAAAGACTGAAGGAACTAAGAATTTTGCAAGTCTATTTGAAGAACAACAATATCAACCAGCCAGACTCCACCAGAGATCCCAGGGACTAAACCACCAACCAATGAGTATACATGGAGCGACCCATGGCTCCAGCCACATATGTAGACGTTGAGGTTGGAGTGGTTGGGTGGGAGTGGGAACCTCATAGAAGCAATAGAGGTAGAGGGGGGATGAGAGAGGTGGGAAGGGATAAACTTTAAAATGTAAATACATAAAATGTCCAAGAAAAATAAAATAAAAAAAAGATGTAGAGCTCTTAGCTCCTTCTGCTCCTTGCTGTCAGATTCCTGCCTTGATGATAATTGGCTCAATGTCTGAACCTGCAAGCCAGCCCCAATCAAATGTTGTCATTATAAAAAAAAGAATAAAACCTATTTGAAATGTAATAAAACTGAAGAGATGTTTGACAAGCGGGGATTGCATTCAGAAAGTGACATTTCTTTGTCCCTCAACCCTGGAGAGGTCTGCACTGGCATAGGAAAGGACTTGGCATGTGTGTCCTATCATTCCCCGTTCCTGCTGTGAGGAGCTTCCTCAATCTGGTCATGCTGTATTCTTTTAAATGTCACCCATCAGAGAAAGAAAGAACTGTCCCATACTTTGAAAGTGCCAAAATACGTGGCTCTTTGTTTCACTGTAGAATTTTTCATTTCTGAATGTGAGTTGTTTCTCCAACAGTGGAAGTTCCCCTGATTCTGAAGAAAGGTTTCTCTGTGTCCCTGGTGGTGTGAGAACCCAGCCGGAAGACTCTCTGGCCAAGAATGTCTGGCATTATAGCCCAGAGTCCTGACCAGGTTTCTGCTTTGAAACTTGGACATTAAAATTGGTTAGACAAAGTATCTGCCACAGAAGAAACCCAGAATTCTGGGATGATAATTGTAATTCAACCAGTTGATTATTTTTAGAGAAATAATTATATTATCTGTATTAGAAATAATTGTGATATCACTGAGATACAAACATAGGCCTTCAAATTGTCTTCTCCCTCTGGCCAATGGGCCATATATAGTCAAAAATCAGCTATGAATACAGTCAGATACAAACCTCTGAGCTTGGATAAAGCACTAGAGATGTGTTTTTTTTTTTACATTTTATTATTTTTTTTTATTAACTTGAGTATTTCTTATATACATTTCGAGTGTTATTCCCTTTCCCGGTATCCGGGCAAACATCCCCCTCCCCCCTCCCCTTCATTATGGGTGTCCCCCTCCCAACCCTCCCCCCATTGCCGCCCTCCCCCCAACAGTCTAGTTCACTGGGGGTTCAGTCTTAGCAGGACCCAGGGCTTCCCCTTCCACTGGTGCTCTTACTAGGATATTCATTGCTACCTATGAGGTTAGAGTCCAGGGTCAGTCCATGTATAGTCTTTAGGTAGTGGCTTAGTCCCTGGAAGCTCTGGTTGCTTGGCATTGTTGTACATATGGGGTCTCGAGCCCCTTCAAGCTCTTCCAGTTCTTTCTCTGATTCCTTCAACGGGGGACCTATTCTCAGTTCAGTGGTTTGCTGCTGGCATTCGCCTCTGTATTTGCTGTATTCTGGCTGTGTCTCTCAGGAGCGATCTACATCCGGCTCCTGTCGGTCTGCACTTCTTTGCTTCATCCATCTTGTCTAATTGGGTGGCTGTATATGTATGGGCCACATGTGGGGCAGGCTCTGAATGGGTGTTCCTTCAGTCTCTGTTTTAATCTTTGCCTTAGAGATGTGTTTTATGATGAGTCTGCATGGTTGCCTAGTATGGACTTTGCAGATGACAACATCCTATATGTCAAAAAGTTGGACACACCTGAAAGAATTTTTAAAGGGCTGACTTGTGAACTTTTACTCACTCTCTAGCACCCATCCTCAGGGTATGACTGAAACAGAAGAGAGAATCTTCAAAGAGGTAATTTAATTGAAATGAGATTAATGAGATGAGTACTAACAGTACAACCAGGGTTCTTATAATGGGTAAGCATTCAGGTGTGTAAATGAAAAATCACTTGAATAAGCAGGAAAAGGACAGCAATCTCCAAGGCAAAGAGAAAAAACAAGTCTCGGGAGAAGCCACGTGCAGTGCATAACACCATGATCTTGACTTCTAGAAGATCAAGAACGATGAATAAAACAATTTTTTTGGTGTATCCCTATCTGGAAGAAGGACTTCTAATGCACAGACCTGTGATGTGTATATTATCTCCTTTGAGTAACAAGTAAACTATCATATTTCTCCAACTCTTATTTCTTCAGAAGAAAATTGTAGTTAACATTATGGCTTAGTCTGCTAAGTACACAACGTGAGAGTTCAGTGTGATCAAGATTGGAAGAGGTTCTTGGCTAAGTAACCAAGAAATCGGGGGTGTCATGGCTTCTAAGCCAAAATGGTGAGTATAGATTTATATTTTTTTGTCATCTGTGCTTGAATATTTGATCATGCCATCTTAGAACTATGCAAAAATGTGAATTATGATAGGTTGAAAATTCATTAGGAAGTGGGTGTTTGAGGGACACATTATAGTTTAGGAGATGTATGTCTGCAGTGTTCTTGCTTATCTCTTATCATAGGCAAAAGCAACTTGGAGAGGAAAGGGGTTATTTCATTTTATAGGTATAGTACAGCACAGAGGGATACCAAAGCCAGAACTCCAGGCTGGAATGTGGAGCAGAAACTGAGAAACACTGCTTATTGGCTTGCTCTCAACCTCATGTTAATTTATCCATCTCATACTGCCCAGGCATACCTGCCCAAGATTTGTACTGCTTACAATGATCTTGGTCCACCTACACAAACTAACAATTAAGAAAATGTCCAATAGACATGACCATAGGCCAATCTGATGGGGAAAATTCTTCAATCGAGGTTTCCTCTTTTTAGGTGCTACTAGTCACCATGGGAGTTATGGGTAGCAAGTACACCCTTTGTCAACTTTAATTGTTTACTCTGTGACATTTTCATAATCAAATCAATTTCCAACTTCATACTAATTTTAAAAATATTCCCAGGAGTGACATAGCTGAGTCATATGGCTGTTCTATTTCTAGTATTTTGAGAAGCCTCCAGACTCGTTTCCAAACTGGCTGAAAATTTCAGTGCAAACCATGGGATACCATCCTACGAGTTACTGATCAGGAAGGACGTGGAGGTCTCCAAAGTAAACCAGCATAATATCATTTCTCTTGGTTACCCACAATACCTACATGGTAAGTAAGATTTCATTAGTGAAAACACCACCAATTTGGGCTAGTGGACATGGCTAATATAGTGAAACTAATCTCAAACTGTCTGGGAGTCCTCTCCTTTCTGGTTTGTTTTTACAGTGCTAGAAGGTGATATGTCTACTGGAAAAGAAACCACATCAGGGGTCTTGCATAGCCCTAGAGCTTGACTGCTACAATACCGACTTGCTACGCGAGTCTGTCTACTGGTGCAGTAGTGACATGGCTGTCATGGGGTAAGTAATTACTTTTTAATATTGGATTTCATGCCTTTTTCAGGAAGGAATTTATGCCTCATACTGTAGTCTTGGTCATTCTCCCATGGCTGGCAAAACCATAGCCCTGAGGGTAGAACCTGTTGTTATTTTGAGATTGTTTTTCTATAAGATTGCCTTCTTAAATATTTATTTTTCATACAAAGACTTGGGCTTCTCTCAATCTTGACAAGATAAGTTTTTTCTAAAACCACACCAGACAACAGTTAAATGAAGGGACACATATTTGGTCAAATTTAGAGGAGGCTGGGGGAAATGTGTCCTGCCTGGCTTAAGTATATCACTGGAGGTAGGCTTTGAGATTGCATAGCCTTGCCCCACTTCCAGTTGATTATCTATTTTATGTTTGATGATATGACCTCTCAGATTCCTTCTCCTGCTGTTGGGCCTATTGCTTGCTGTTGCCATATCTCTCTGCCATATACCCTTGGCCATAATGGACTCTTATCTAACTGTACTTTTTCCATAAGTTTTTGGTTGTGGTTTTTTATCACAGCAAGAGAAATGTAACTAAGTTAGCCTTAAATGAAACATCTTTAACCAATCTCCTTGGCTTACCACTTCCAAGCTCAGGAAACATTGTGGATTAGGAGGGCAAAAGAACAGAAGAGCTGGAGATGAGAAGGGCTATTGTGAGATGCTGTCTTCTGGACATGACATGGCTATTGCAATTGGAACTCACAGCAGCTCTGATTACCTGTACAAGACTTACATATGATGGAGTCATCCAAATCTGTTATTGGTCAAGGTGGGTTCTACTGTACCCACCTTGTATGGAGGCACTATTGGTAGATGATCACTGTTCAAAGAAGGTAAACCATTCTTTTATGATGGTATTTCCACTAGCAGGCCCAGAGGATGTACCCATTAACTGTGCCCACGTGGGTAACATTGATTGAACTTAATATGATATCAACATGAAAGAAAGAAGAAGACAAGTAGGGTGAGGAAGAGGAGAAATGAGGTTGGGAGGCAGAAATATTGGAAGGACTTGGGGGTTGGAGAAGGGAAATATGGTTTCACTGTTTACATTTATAAAAATTTTCAAGAATAAGGAATTTGAGTTAAAAATTAAAATCATTTTATCTCCAAGACTTTTCCACTCACTGTACAATCTTTAGATCTCATTATTTGTATTTGTTTCCCATGATGGCTATAACAAACTAATATAATTATTGTGGATTATGACAATGGAAATTTATTTTCTTACCAGTCTTAGAAGTAGGAAATTACTGAATCTGTCCCACTCGGTTGGAGTTAAGGCTGTGGCAGGGCTGGCCCTCCCAGGATACTCTAAAGAAGGATCTCATCCATTCTCTGCTGGAGCACCTGTCATTCCAACCTCCAGATTCTGTTGTCTGTCATATTGCCTCCTGTCTCTTTTGAATGTCTTGCCCCACAAGGCACATATTATTACATTTATGATTTACCAGGACTGGCATCCAAGGTGCCATTTCCATTTCAGAATATTCACCTTAATCTATCTTCATGTACTCTTGGCCATATAAAGCAATATATTAAAAACCGAGTAATATGATGTGAATATATTTAGGTAAGTTATTAGATCACCATAGTATTTTTTTTTATTAACTTGAGTATTTCTTATATACATTTCGAGTGTTATTCCCTTTCCCGGTTTCCGGGCAAACATCCCCCTTCCCCCTCCCCTTCCTTATGGGTGTTCCCCTTCCAACCCTCACCCCCATTGCCTCCCTCCCCCCCCATAGTCTAGTTCACTGGGGGTTCAGTCTTAGCAGGACCCAGGGCTTCCCCTTCCACTGGTGCTCTTACTAGGATATTCATTGCTACCTATGGGGTCAGAGTCCAGGGTCAGTCCATGTATAGTCTTTAGGTAGTGGCTTAGTCCCTGGAAGCTCTGGTTGCTTGGCATTGTTGTACATATGGGGTCTCGAGCCCCTTCAAGCTCTTCCAGTTCTTTCTCTGATTCCTTCAACGGGGGACCTATTCTCAGTTCAGTGGTTTGCTGCTGGCATTCGCCTCTGTATTTGCTGTATTCTGGCTGTGTCTCTCAGGAGCGATCTACATCCAGCTCCTGTCGGTCTGCACTTCTTTGCTTCATCCATCTTGTCTAATTGGGTGGCTGTATATGTATGGGCCACATGTGGGGCAGGCTCTGAATGGGTGTTCCTTCAGTCTCTGTTTTAATCTTTGCCTCTCCCTTCCCTGCCAAGGGTATTCTTTTTCCTCATTTAAAGAAGGAGTGAAGCATTCACATTTTGATCATCCGTCTTGAGTTTCCTTTGTTCTAGGGATCTAGGGTTATTCAAGCATTTGGGCTAATAGCCACTTATCAATGAGTGCATACCATGTATGTCTTTCTGTGATTGGGTTAGCTCACTCATGATGATATTTTCCAGTTCCAACCATTTGCCTACGAATTTCATAAACTCGTTTTTGATAGCTGAGTAATATTCCATTGTGTAGATGTCCCACATTTTCTGTATCCATTCCTCTGTTGAAGGGCATCTGGGTTCTTTCCAGTTTCTGACTATTATAAATAAGGCTGCAATGAACATAGTGGAGCACGTGTCTCTTTTATATGTTGAGGCATCTTTTGGGTATATGCCCAAGAGAGGTATAGCTGGATCCTCAGGCAGTTCAATGTCCAATTTTCTGAGGAACCTCCAGACTGATTTCCAGAATGGTTGTAACAGTCTGCAATCCCACCAACAATGGAGGAGTGTTCCTCTTTCTCCACATCCTCGCCAGCATCTGCTGTCACCTGAGTTTTTGATCTTAGCCATTCTCACTGGTATGAGGTGAAATCTCAGGGTTGTTTTGATTTGCATTTCCCTTATGACTAAAGATGTTGAACATTTCTTTAGGTGTTTCTCAGCCATTCGGCATTCCTCAGCTGTGAATTCTTTGTTTAGCTCTGAACCCCATTTTTAATAGGGTTATTTGTTTCCCTGCGGTCTAACTTCTTGAGTTCTTTGTATATTTTGGATATAAGGCCTCTATCTGTTGTAGGATTGGTAAAGATCTTTTCCCAATCTGTTGGTTGCCGTTTTGTCCTAACCACTGTGTCCTTTGCCTTACAGAAGCTTTGCAGTTTTATGAGATCCCATTTGTCGATTCTTGATCTTAGAGCGTAAGCCATTGGTGTTTTGTTCAGGAAATTTTTTCCAGTGCCCATGTGTTCCAGATGCTTCCCTAGTTTTTCTTCTATTAGTTTGAGTGTGTCTGGTTTGATGTGGAGGTCCTTGATCCACTTGGACTTAAGCTTTGTACAGAGATCACCATAGTATTAAGCAGGCAGTATAGAGTAATGAAACGAAAAGACTCTTTCCCTAATTGTTAGCTTTATGATCTTGGGAAAATCAGTGAACCCCTTGAGTCTGATTCTTCAGATCTCAAAGGAGTATAGCACTGCATACCTCATATGGCTGCTTATGTTCATTTTCATAAGAAAACACATGGGAACCAATTAATAAAGCTCCAAAGTCACAGCAGGGTTAACAAATGGCAGTTGTTTACTCTCATTTTTCCTAGCTCTGTTGTTTTAAACTTATCTATACCCCTCAACTTATATTCTTTCTGCTTTTTTCCCCCACAGAAAGAGCCATCTCAAACCAAATTCCCTCTTACAGAGTCCCAGATAACCTTTGGAGCATTTGCAGGCTACCTGAGGACAGGCAGTCTTGGGGTATCTTTATCATCAAAGAAATCAAGTATTACTTAGCTCTTCCTTACCCAGTCAAAGTAGTCCAGGGCCATACACAGAACACTTTCTTACCCAGCTTACCCCACAGCACTCACACTGGTAGAGCTGCCTCGCAGGCTTCTTAATGATAATTTGATACTTAAGCTCCATCTCCAGTCCCAAGGACCAGTTTTACCTGAAGGTATTGGGTGTTTTACTATCTAGGGTCTTCCTGTGTCTACAGTTTAGCTTCAAATTCCGGATATGAATAGCAATTGGTGGGGTGGGAATCTGTAACATCTGTACATCTGCCTTGGTCTTAACACTGCCCATTGTCTTTGCTTCTTTTAGCCCATAGTGAGCTACATGATATCTCTGTATTTTCCTAGTTAACCAAAAATACATGTTTTAGATTGGCACGCAGAAATTGGCTCCTTGTTCTAAAACTCAACTGAGGAGTTTAAAGTGAAGTCCCATGAATAGTGCTGGGATAAATCATTAAGTGTCAGTTATTTTCTCCGTTTTTTTTTTCTGTGTGTTTGTGGAAACTTTCACTAACCCATCAATACAAAGATCCATTGATCCATCAGCCAAACGGCCATCATCCATCCATCCATCCATCCATCCATCCATCCATCCATCCATCCATCCATTCATCTTAGCTAGGATTTCTATTGCTGTGTTGGAACATTATGACCAAAAGCAAGTGGGAGTGGAAAGTTAATTCAGCTTACACTTCCATACTGCTGTTCATAATTGAAGGAAGCCAGGACAGGAACTCAAACTAGACAGGAACATGGAGGCAGGAGCTGATGTAGAAGCCATGGAGGAGTGCCGCTTACTGGCTTGCTTCCCCTAAATTCTCAACCTACTTTCTTATGGAACCCATGACACCAACCGAGATATAGCACCATCTACAATTGTTTGGGCCTTCCTCCATCAATCACTAATTAATAAACTACCTACAGTCATATCTTAAGAAGCATTTTCTCAATTGATATTCCCTCCTTCTAGCTAACTCTAGTTTGTTTGTGTCAAGTTGACTTAAGACAAGCCAGCACATTTTAAACACTGTTTATTGAGTAAGATTTATCTAACTCCATTGCTGTAATATTAACAAATATTGTTCAGTTGGAGCCTTCAAATAGCTCCTAGGGCAATGAATAAGACACATGAGTGGGGCTGGAGAGATGGCTCTGCTCTGCCAGAGGTCCTGAGCTCAATTCTCATCAACCACATGGTGGCTCACAACCATCTGTAATGGGCATCTGATGCCCTCTTCTGGTGTGTCTGAAGACAGTGACAGTGTACCCACATACATGAAATAAATAACACAGCCAACCATTGAACTGAGAATGGGGTCCCCATTGGAAGAGTTAGAGAAAGTACTGAAGGAACTGATGGGGTTAGCAACCCTATAAGCACAACGCCTCCAACCAACCAGAGCTCCCAGGGACTAAACCACCATTCAAAGAGTACACATGGACAGACCCAGGGCTCCAGCTGGCTATGTAGCAGAGGATGGCCTTTTGGGCACCAATGGGAGGAGAAACCCTTGGTCCTGCCAAGGCTGGATCCCCCAGTGTAGAGGAATGTCAGGGAGGGGAGGGGAGAATGTGTAGGCAGTTGGGTTGGTGAACACTCTCATAGAAGGAGGGGAATGAGGATGGGATGGGGGTTTATGGACAGGATACTGGGAAAGGAGATAACATTTGAAATGTAAATAAAAAACATCCAATAAAAATATATAAATTGTAAAAAAAAGACACATGAATGAATAGATAGTTATGCATTTATGTGAGAAGTTCAGTAGGACATCATTGAAAGGCATTGGATTTTGAATTGAGAGATTAGAGGAGTCTTCACAAAGGAGGTGACACTAGAGCTGAGTTATAGGTTGACTAAGAAAGACACCATTAGATAGACAAGGAAGGACATTGCTATTGTCTACTACTTGTGCCTGAAACCCACATTCTAACTCCAGACTCATTATTCTTAATTCCTCAGTATCCCAAAGAGTTACTTTTAGGAGCTAATAGTGTTAACTCTAAAGTCATGCATTAAAGCCTTCACTCTCAATATGATTGTATTATAATACAACTATTTTAAAACAATAAATGCTAAGTATAATCATAAGTGTGAGATCTTAATGCAATAAAACCTTATAAGAAGAAAGAGGGACAAGAGAAACCACTCTACTCTCTAGGAATACAGTAGTAAGGCAGTTAGGAGGGAAGAGAGAGTTCTCATCAGAAACTGAATTGGCCAGCATTTCATCTTAGATTTTTCTACCACCCAGCATTGTGAGAAAATAACTGGACTACGGTATTTTGTGGTGGCAAGCCTGAAAAGGCTAGGATGGTAGCTGAAGGATTGTTGCCCTTTGCATCACACAACATATGTGTGATGTAAATATGACCAGATTCTTGAATGAGAATAGGCAAGTGCCTCAAGTAAATCATTTCATTTGACTTTTACCATGACACTTTCAACACTGTTTTTAAAGATAAACAGGAGTTTGAAGCCCAGAAATCAGTGTCTTCCATAATGTTTTCTAGAAAGGTTAAGAGTTTTAACTCAAGTCTACTCATTACAAATTTTGAGTATCGATTCTTTAATTTCTAATTTGCCTGTTCCCACAGTCCCACCTAATAAAGGGTGGCTTCTCTTCTTTATTCATCTCTGAGGCTCTGTGGAGGCAGGACTGTCTCTGTCAGCCTCTCTGTTCTGAATGTAACCTTTGCTATCAGCCATAGAACCGCTTAATAAGGCTCCCTGTTTCTGCCATGCTGTTATGAGTGCACTGCACCTGTGTCAGGAATTGAAATACATACCAAACCAGATAACTCACCATACCTCAGCCTGCTGCATAGGAACTGAAGAGACTCATGAGATGAACAACCCTCTCTTTTGAATACAAAGCTGTGTTACAGGGAGAATAAATAACAGGCACAGCAATCTTTCCAGATATTTAAAGAAAACCATTGAGACTTTTTGTCTTTGCCCTAGGGAAGGTGGAAAATATCTTTTGGATCAGTGTATCTTGTTTTTATCATTAGCATACATGAATTGAGCACCTGCTTTGTGCCAAGAGAACATCTGAGGATCCAGGGAAAAATAAGCTATGGTCCCTAACTGAGAAGACACATCTAAATGCATTCTTATCCCTCTATGTAACTATGGGTGAAAGGTGTGATCACAGAGAAGGTCTTTGACCTGTTAAAGACTCAACATGCTGATCTAAACATAGGGGCAGAAGACCATTTTCTGTATCTACCAAAGATTCTGGGAAGATGCCCAAGCACAGTGCTTGGGAGATGACATTTTATCTGTGGGTACTATAGGAGAAGTGATGATCACAGTGGCTAACTCCTCTTTAGAAAGGTGACAATTACAGCTTAACTCCTATAAGAGTCTTAATAGAAAACTCAGGGCCATTCATGGTTTGACTCGTTCCTTAAGACATATGAGCCCCACACATATTTAACTCCTTTCAGGATAGAAACTTTGATGATTTTACTTGGTGAAATGAGACCTTGATTAATTTTTATTGTGTCATTAATTACCAATTATTAATTAATTAATTAAAAGTATCTCTGGATGTTTGGTCTCTTGGTAGTGGTTTACATCATTATCTGTAAGATAGTTGCCTTTCAGCTTTGAAGTATACAGGGTTATGAGCCAATAGACTTAGGTACGAGTGTTTGACTTTTCGTTGGGCTTTGCCTTTATGGCTCTGTCTGCTTTTCCATTATTTTTTAATGATTTATACATTGCAAATAAAAAGATGATGACTCTTTCTTAACTGGTTGTCATAAAGAAATCATTCCTGTTGCCTTTGTAGAGTGCTGTGTAGCAATCCCTATTTTAACCAATGGCAGCGATTGTTTCTAAAAAGAAATGAATGGTTTGTGGATATATTTATTGGGACTGGGTTCCACAGCTCTTAATTTTGATTGGATGCAGTTATATGAAAAGTTTCCTTGGTGATGGTTGGGGACTACACTTATCTGTGTGTTTAAGGACAAATGTTTATAGTTCGTTGTTAGGAATTATGGTGGTTAATTGAAATATAGTTGCAAATTATCCTCCAATAAGTGTGACTTTCCAAGAATAACGTTGTTAGCTTGGTTTCCAACACCAGGCATGCTTTCCCTTTTGTTGAGTGAGTTTTAAGTCCAATTAGAGAGCTGCTTGTTACCACTAAGGTATGTGTTCTACTACTGCATACTTAGAGTTATTGTGTAATGCTGATCACTAATGTAATTCATAGGTGTCATAGCTAGATAGGACTGCTGATTTCCTCCCTCATTTGGAATCTTGGGCCATGAAATTGAAGAAGAGCAAGATCCTGGTCCCCCTCACAGAGCCCCTTCCTCCATCTCTCTCCCCTTCCCTTCTGAGAGCGTGGTTACTCCCTGGCCACCCCCATCTTGGTGCATCAAGTCGCTGGATGGCTAGGTGCATCCTCACCTAGGAAACTGTCTTCTGTACCAATGAATTCAAGGCTATTTCCCACGTTTTGTCTATTAGATTTAGTGTGTATGGTTTTATGTGGAGGTCTTTGATCCAATTGGATTTAAATTTTGTACATGGTGATAAATATGAATCTATTAGAATTCTTCTACATGCAGACATCCAAATAGTCCAGACCAGCACCATTTGCTGTAGATGCTTTCTTTCTTTCTCTCTCTCTCTTCATCTCTCTCTCTTTCTTTCTTTTATTTATCTTTCTCATTGTATGATTTTTGGCTTCTGGGTTCAAAAAGCAAGTCTCCATCAGTGTCTGGTTTTATTTCTTATGGCAGCTGGGGAGAGGAATGCTGATCTGTGATTGTAGGTAGAGGCGTGGACCAGAGGATGGGAGAGCTCAGAAAGGATGGGGCAGGCCTCAAATATTGATATTCTTACATAAGTAAGGGAGGCTTTTGTTTATTGAAAGAAAATTCTTTTGCTTAGAATAAATACGTCCAGGGTTCAGCACAACAGGTGGTGTTTAAGTGACATTAAAAAAGGAGGCTTTTAAAAATGGGTTGCAAGGAACAATGGCTGGTATCTTGAAAGAAGCATACATGTTCTTGTCTATAAGTTTGCAGCATCTTAAATGTAATGCACCTTCATAAATATATATTGAACAAATCCTATAATGAGAGTACATATGAGAACAGATCTCTGTACCCAGTCTGTGATAAATATTTTGGTTTTAGTTGCCTGTGATTCCAAGATCTGTGAGGACTGTTCCTTTTACTTCCTTTTACAGAGGATAATTGAAATAGCTGTTTCAAAGGCACAGGGACAGGGTTAAGTTTTAAATTATGATGGAATTCTCCCCATATCTCAGCACGTCTATTACTGTGTTCCTCATACACTTTGCTGTTTGTTTGTTGACACTGAATATCAACATCTCCCTGTGGTCTGTGAGGTTCTCAGATTCATGAAAGCTAATCTATTTATCATTGTATTATTTATGCATTGTGGCTGCAGGCAGAAAAAGGTATATTTTAATAAAAATGAATTTGTGAATCTGGATTCTAGGGAAAATAGAACTCAAGAAGATAAAGGGGAGTAGAGGGACTGTTGTAAATGCCTAATGAATGTTACAGCTTTAAACATTTTACATCCAGCATTAAGTTTCCTTCTGGACCCTTCTAGTCTCTTGAAGAAACTAAAAGCTTTAATATGTGACAGGTCTGCAGTATGAAGATGCATGTGAATAGGGCTTGGGAGGAGCTGAAGGATATTTTCGCCTGGCTTGTCAGACATCCTGTGATTCACCTTCTAGTCTGGTCTCTCACTGCCCATTTTTCCTTAGTCTTTATATAGCCATACTGAATTATTCTCCATTTAGTGATTTACCTAGATTTCTCTTGATCCTTTGCTAAGTTTCCTGTCCTATCATTTTCTAGCTAACTTCTATTTTGCAATACAGGATTCCTGCTACTTTATAAAGGTTGCCTTCTGTGATCTTCACAGTCTGAGTTAAACATATTATACAGATTACATTTCCCAGTGTTATTCAGTGAAAAACCAAATCAGGTGATTTGGCGAACACCCGAAGACATAACTAAAATTCCTCATGTCAAACAGCAGATTTTCTGTGTTGGGTCAATCTCTCCGTGCTCCTAAGAGGAGAGAATGTTCTTTGCTGTGTCACAGATGTAGGCAATGGAGAAATCTAAAGATGATTTAAAGAATACAGGAGGATGTATGAAGATTATGCACAAGTACAGCACCATTTATAGCAGGAAACCACATATTTGTGGATTTAAATGTGTTCTGGAGCCAAGGCTCCAAGGACATGAAGGATAGACTATGCTAGATTTTAATTTCTTATATGCTCTTCACTGAGTTTCAGAAGTCTTAATCTCAGATTGACTCATTAGGTCCATTTTTGTCTGCTCAGCGTTGCTCGCCTGATCACTTAGAAAGTTAAAAGATGAATATGGAAGCAATATTACCTGGACACAATGGTGATCAAAGTTTCTTCACCATGGGGTCACAGATCATAGTCTTGTCTGCCTAGTTATACTCTACCCATTATTTTGAGTTTTGAACACTCTCAGTCTCCTGCCTTATGTATTCAGACATTTTGAGAAGCCTCTCCTCTCTATTGTTGTATGACTTTATGGACAATCTGCTATATCTCTCAGTATCACGATTCACTAGAAACCTTTCTTAGGTTATTTTCATTTTCTAAGCAAGGTCTAGAGTAGCATGTGTTTAAAAATGAGGTCTTCAACTGTGGTTAGGACAAAACGGCAACCAACAGATTGGGAAAAGATCTTTACCAATCCTACAACAGATAGAGGCCTTATATCCAAAATATACAAAGAACTCAAGAAGTTAGACCGCAGGGAGACAAGTAACCCTATTAAAAATGGGGTTCAGAGCTAAACAAACAATTCACAGCTGAGGAATGCCGAATGGCTGAGAAACACCTAAAGAAATGTTCAACATGTTCAACATCTTTAGTCATAAGGGAAATGCAAATCAAAACAACCCTGAGATTTCACCTCACACCAGTGAGAATGGCTAAGATCAAAAACTCAGGTGGCAGTAAATGCTGGTGAGGATGCGGAGAAAGAGAAACACTCCTCCATTGTTGGGGGGATTGCAGACTGGTACAACCATTCTGGAAATCAGTCTGGAGGTTCCTCAGAAAATTGGACATTGAACTGCCTGAGGATCCAGCTATACCTCTCTTGGGCATATACCCAAAAGATGCCCCAACATATAAAAAAGACACGTGCTCCACTATGTTCATTGCAGCCTTATTTATAATAGTCAGAAGCTGGAAAGAACCCAGATGCCCTTCAACAGAGGAATGGATACAGAAAATGTGGTACATCTATACAATGGAATATTACTCAGCTATCAAAAACAACGAGTTTATGAAATTCGTAGGCAAATGGTTGGAACTGGAAAATATCATCCTGAGTGAGCTAACCCAATCACAGAAAGACATACATGGTATGCACTCATTGATAAGTGGCTATTAGCCCAAATGCTTGAATTACCCTAGATGCCTAGAACAAATGAAACTCAAGACGGATGATCAAAATGTGAATGCTTCACTCCTTCTTTAAAAGGGGAACAAGAATACCCTTGGCAGGGAAGAGAGAGGCAAAGATTAAAACAGACACAGAAGGAACACCCATTCAGAGCCTGCCCCACATGTGGCCCATACATATACAGCCACCCAATTAGACAAGATGGATGAAGCAAAGAAGTGCAGACCGACAGGAGCCGGATGTAGATCGCTCCTGAAAGACACAGCCAGAATACAGCAAATACAGAGGCGAATGCCAGCAGCAAACCACTGAACTGAGAATAGGACCCCCGTTGAAGGAATCAGAGAAAGAACTGGAAGAGCTTGAAGGGGCTCGAGACCCCATATGTACAACAATGCCAAGCAACCAGAGCTTCCAGGGACTAAGCCACTACCTAAAGACTATACATGGACTGACCCTGGACTCTAACCTCATAGGTAGCAATGAATATCCTAGTAAGAGCACCAGTGGAAGGGGAAGTCCTGGGTCCTGCTAAGACTGAACCCCCAGTGAACTAGACTGTTGGGGGGAGGGCGGCAATGGGGGGAGGGTGGGGAGGGGAACACCCATAAGGAAGGGGAGGGGGGAGGGGGATGTTTGCCCGGAAACCGGGAAAGGGAATAACACTCGAAATGTATATAAGAAATACTCAAGTTAATAAAAAAAGAAAAAGAAAAAAAAAACCTAGAAAAAAAACCTAGAAAAAAAAATGAGGTCTTCAGATATATCTAATAAATAAGACAGTCCAGGTACAGGGTATAAAATCTAGAAGAATAAATGTTACTAATTTACCTTGAGGGGAGAAAATAAACTGTGTTTTTTTTTTTAAAAAAACAACCCTAGGGATGCTAATTAGCAATCTAAAGCTAATTCTCTGATGTCTGTTTTCTTTCCTGGAGAAAAACAAATCTAGTTGAGGAGGAGGCTGCAAAGGTCCCTGCAGAGAGGCTGGTTAATGAGGGGGATGCAGGCTGAAGAGATGGAGCTGATGGGTATTTATAAGAAGATGAAGGTATATTATTGGCTTCAAGGGGAAGCAGGCCTGCCCTATGATGTTTGGGGGAGTGAATTCTAAGTCTATACCAGAAAGTTACTCTTGGCATCTGAGTTATCTGGTATGTACTTAATAAGAGTGAACTCTCCTTTTTTAGAATCATGCAAAGAAGTACTGAGTGTCTTGTCTAAGATGTGCTCTCGAAGGAAGCTTCAAAGAACATAAGTGATATATTTAAGTTTGACATCTGATATCCATTCTTCTTGCAAAATGGAGGGTGATCAGAGCCCATTGGAATTATTCCTGCAGTGAGCTTAGAGCATAGAACAATCCATGCACTACCATTTCTTCATGAGGCAGAGCAGAGTTTCACCACAGGTACAGAGATTTATATAAATTCTTTGTTTTGTGAAATAATCTCAGAGCTTCCCAAATTTTCCTCCTATTTTGACAAAATCCCTGCTATTAAAAATTCTTTCCATAAAAGGTTCATGTCCATTATGCAGCTCTGGGAGGATAACTATCTGACTTGACTTTTAATACCTTTATTTGCACAGAGGAAGATGAACAAGTATTCCTCACAAACCCCTGCAGCTCTTGACATCATGTTTCAACAAACAAGCTGTTTCAGAGACATTAAACTCGGTGTGGCACAACGTCCGAGGCCAAAGGGAGCAACTGAGGTGAGGTGTCCTGCACACATGGACACAGGTAGGATGGCTTGGCAGTGTATTCCAAGGAGTTACTGTTCAAGTATGAAGTACAAATGCCAGGACAATAAATTCCTGCTCCTTTGCAAGAGGAGAAACATGCTATTTTATATTTTATTCCCTGCTTGGAAACTAGTTGAATATCTTGCCCATAATGGGGGTGATGACAATATTGTCACTTCGAGCATGCCATAGGGCATTATATTGATTATATTAATTGATATGGGGAGATTCATCTTGACTGTGAGTGGGATTATTCTCTCAGCAGGGGTTCCTGGGCTGTGTAAAGTGGAAAAGGTGAGCTGAGTTCTAAAAATCATTCATTGCTCTACGTTTTCTAACTGTAAATGTGTGATGTGACTAGCTGCCTTGACCTTACCATGAACTAAGGTCCAGAATAAGTCTCTTCTCCCATAAGTTGCTTTTGTCAGGGAATTTTATCACAGAAAATGGAAAAAGAACCTACAACAACATGTATAGAAAGAGTGCTGAACTGAACAGTATTGAATCTTCCCATTGATTCAACTGGATCAAATAATGTCTGTTTTATAGAGCACAATATGTACCTTCATACTGTATAAGACTTGTGCTTCCTTCCAGATAATTCTTTGAGTTCTTGGTATGTTCAAGGCAATCAATGTCTCTAAATTCAGACTAGGAAAAAAGGCAAAAAACAACATAGAAGTAGGATGATAGATGCAGAATGCTGTGTTTTCCCTGTGTCACAGAGATTAACATCTACTTTTTATGGTTCCATTTCTCTGACATCTCTCTATGTGTCCTCTCTGTTAACTATGATGCTAATGTCTATCCACCTGTATCAATTTCACGTGACACATTGATTTAAGCACTAGTACCTTAGGGCTTGCTTCAGTATCCCTTGATTATAAAATATTAAGAGTGCTTCAGTTGGTTGCACTGAGCCCATTGTCTTCTATACCTGTAACCCGGTCACTTAAGCTCACATGGCTCAGACATGGACATATGGCTGCCTCTTTCAAGGGCCGAGAGAATGACACCACAAACCAGAAGGGCAAGTTGAGTGTGTCAGGAGAATTCATTGCAAACGACTTTGGCCATGTTACTCTCTCTGCCTGACTCTCTCTTCTCCATGTCTGATCAGCAAGCTTTATTTACTCCTCAAAGCCTGTTGCAAACAATAGCTTCTTTTAAACTTAAATTCTTCAAAGTGCATTGGTTGCTTCTCCTGGTTACTTCTTTAGACATTAATGAAATATTAGCCCACTTATTTTTTTTTAATGATTGGTTTATTTAATGTATGAATGCATGTATACCTATCTGCCAGAAGAGGGCATCAGATCTCATTATAGATGATTGTGAATCATCTTGTGGTTGCTGGGAATTGAACTCAGGACCCCAGGAAGAGCAGTCAGTGCTCTTAATGCTTAGCCCTCTCTCCAGGATCTGCCCACTTATTCTTCCATGCATTTTGCTGATGTTTATTAAATATCTTCTGTAAGTCAAGGGCTGTGCTAGATGAGATGGAGCATTATGATCTCAATGAAGTCATGGGAGAAAATAAATGAATCAGTATTCTCTGAGCAGTGCCCTGCAAATGGCAGGTGACAGTCAGAAGCTCCATTGCCAGACTGTCAGGGAAGATGCCTGTAGTTATTCCCATAACTTTGAGTAAATGATTTTTTAAATTGATTACTCAAAGTAATTAAATTGCTCAAATAAATTAGATGATTTTTAAATTAAATTAAATTTATTTAGTTAATTTATTTATTCACTTTACATCCCAAATGTCTGCCCCCTTCTCTTCCCAGTACCACTTTACACAGATACCCCCCAGCCCCCATTCCACCCTCTCCTCTTCTTTGAAGGGAATTCTTCCTCTGCATGGTAACCCCACACAGTACCCCCTCACACACTGCAGATCAAGTCCCTGAAGGTCTAGGCTGTTCCTCTCCCACTGAGGACAGTTTCAAAGTTTTAATCTGTTGTCATCATGATAGGATATATGGTGGCACAGAGGAAGACATGGTGCCAGAGAAGTCGCTGAGAATTTACATCCAGATCTGTAGGCAGCAGAAAGAGAACCACTGAGACTGGCTTTTGAAACTCCAGCGATACACTTCCTCTAACAAGGCCACACCTACTCCCACAAAGCCATATTCCTGATCTATCTCAGGTATGCTGCTTCCTGGTGCATTAAAAAATGAGCCTATGAAGGCCATTCTTATTCAAACCAATACAGTGGGAAACTGCATAGCCATTTAAAAGAAAGGAAAATCCTGGTCACATACTAATGTGTAGATGGACTTCAGGGATATAAACCATTACAAAAGGATACACACAGTATAATTTCACTGTAGCTGTGCCCATGAGAGTAATTAAAATCATAGGATCACAAATGAGAAGGTTACTGTTAAAGACGAGGTTGGAAAAAGATAAATTAGTGCAAGATGTAGGATGTATAAAGTTCTAAATAGCTGCACACTTATCTTTAGTACTGTATACTGAAGATGGCAGTTTTTGTCTGTTTTTACCAAATAAAAATTTTTAAAGAGAAAAAGGAATGCTGCATTTAGTAGCATTTATGTCTATATATATTCAGCAGTAAAATTTCCAAATGCTAATTTTAAACAAAAGAGATAGACAAGAGAAAGTTAATTTATGCAGGCCATTTTGAATAGTACCTAGCACACAATCTAAGCATTAGAATTAGTTATTATACTACTAATTAAATATAATGAGATAAGTGATATTATAAATGAGTAGAAGGAAGGCATGGTAACAAAACAGTGTCTTAGCAAGGTCACTGCAGGATGATCCTGGCTCTGTGAATGTGGCTAATTTATATACTCAAAATATTTAACTACTCTGCTCTAACAGGCTGTCATGGATCCTTCTCTGTCTCTCTGTCTTCTACCTCTCTGTCTCTGTCTTCTCTAACCTTTTGAACTGGAATTCAAAAGGGGAAGTATTTTCTATCATACTGTAAATTCTTTGTAGGCAGAGTTTATACCTGTCTTGCTCTATATTATGTATTTGATGTCCTGCACCCTAATAAGTACTTGCTGAGCCAGGTAACTCTATGTCCCAGATATAGCTCAGATGTGCTAATGCCCATCGTTCTAGTGTGTGGCAGAACCACTGTGAAAACCTTAACTGAGCCAAATGAGAGATTTTTAATATTTGGAAGAATGAGTTATAGTCATGAGTTCTATACCTGCTTAGGTTACAGCCTGTTTCAAGCAAAGCAAACGAGGCGAGGCAAGGCAAGGCAAGGCGAGGCAGGAGGCGGGGCAAGGCGAGGTGAGGTGAGTGGATCTCAGGCCAACTCTGACTAGCTATATACACTCTGTCAATAATGTAGCAATTTATCCTTTGGCTTAAACTTTCAAAATCCTACACTAGAATGGCATTGCTTTCTTCCATAAAGGAACAGCATTTGAGTAACATATTCTTTTCTTTTCTTTTTTTTTTTTATTAACTTGAGTATTTCTTATTTACATTTCGAGTATTATTCCCTTTCCCGGTTTCCGGGCAAACATCCCCCTAATCCCTCCCCCTCCCCTTCTCGATGGGTGTTCCCCTACCCATCCTCCCCCCATTGCCGCCCTCCCCCCCAACAATCTAGTTCGCTGGGGGTTCAGTCTTAGCAGGATCCAGGGCTTCCCCTTCCACTGGTGCTCTTACTAGGATATTCACTGCTACCTATGAGGTCAGAGTCCAGGGTCAGTCCATGTATAGTCTTTAGGTAGTGGCTTAGTCCCCGGAAGCTCTGGTTGCTTGGCATTGTTGTTCATAAGGGGTCTCGAGCTCCTTCAAGCTCTTCGAGTTCTTTCTCTGATTCCTTCAACGGGGGTCCCGTTCTCAGTTCTGTGGTTTGCTGCTGGCATTTGCCTCTGTATTTGCTGTATTCTGGCTGTGTCTCTCAGGAGCGATCTACATCCAGCTCCTGTCGGCCTGCACTTCTTTGCTTCATCCATCTTGTCTAATTGGATGGCTGTATATGCATGGGCCACATGTGGGGCAGGCTCTGAATGGGTGTTCCTTCTGTGTCTGTTTTAATCTTTGCCTCTCTATTCCCTGCCGAGGGTATTCTTTTTCCCCTTTTAAAGAAGGAGTAAAGCATTCACATTTTGATCATCCGTCTTCAGTTTCATTTGTTCTAGGCATCTAGGGTAATTCAAGCATTTGGGCTAATAGCCACTTATCAATGAGTGCATACCATGTGTGTTTTTCTGTGATTGGGTTAGCTCACTCAGGATGATATTTTCCAGTTCCAACCATTTGCCTACGAATTTCATAAAGTCATTGTTTTTGATAGCTGAGTAATATTCCATTGTGTAGATGTACCACATTTTCTGTATCCATTCCTCTGTTGAAGGGCATCTGGGTTCTTTCCAGCTTCTGGCTATTATAAATAAGGCTGCGATGAACATAGTGGAGCACGTGTCTTTTTTATATGTTGGGGCATCTTTTGGGTATATGCCCAAGAGAGGTATAGCTGGATCCTCAGGCAGTTCAATGTCCAATTTTCTGAGGAACCTCCAGATTTCCAGGATGGTTGTACCAGTCTGCAATCCCCCCAACAATGGAGGAGTGTTTCTCTTTCTCCGCATCCTCACCAGCATTTACTGCCACCTGAGTTTTTGATCTTAGCCATTCTCACTGGTGTGAGGTGAAATCTCAGGGTTGTTTTGATTTGCATTTCCCTTATGACTAAAGATGTTGAACATTTCTTTAGGTGTTTCTCAGCCATTCAGAATTCCTCAGCTGTGAATTGTTTGTTTAGCTCTGAACCCCATTTTTAATAGGGTTATTTGTCTCCCTGCGGTCTAACTTCTTGAGTTCTTTGTATATTTTGGATATACGGCCTCTATCTGTTGTAGTATTGGTAAAGATCTTTTCCCAATCTGTTGGTTGCCGTTTTGTCCTAACCACAGTGTCCTTTGCCTGAGTAACATATTCTTAAACCAAATGGAAGATCACTGTTTCTAACCCAGCTCTGTGCCACCTCAGCACTCTGTGAATTCACACATGCTCTTGTACTTCTCTAGGCTCCTGTGCCTTTACCTGTGCAGTGGCAAATATTGGGTTGGGGGACTGTTTAAAAGCAAAGTATGGTGGTTATAGCAGGGTCAGCAAATGGACCTTGACTTCATGAGCAGGTGTTTTCTGTTGCAAGAGTAATAATCAGAGCATGTTGGTGAGCTCCCTAGACTGGCTGGTACAAGCTGCTGCATTCAGGCAGTGTCACAGCTAAGGGGGCCCTATAAAAGATATGGAAGTCTAACTCCTATCTTCTTCTGCATGAGAGCTATTTTTTTATCATGTAGCAAGAGAAAAGAATCCTTACACTTTAGGAAACCCTGCACCTTTTTGTTTTGAAGGTCAGTTTTAAATTAAAGAGATTAGTAGAGGACATCATAGCTCTTGATCTGGAGTTACAAATGTGAGTCACCATGTGGGTGCTAGGAATTGAACCTGGGTCCCCTGGAAGAGAAGTCAGTGGTTTTATCCATGGAGCCATCTTTCCAGGCACTCTCTTGGAGTTGTGTTTCTGAATACTCTTCAGTTCAGGTGTAAGAGCTCCTTAGGCTGTACCACTCTTGGGTAGAGTCTTGTGCCTGGCACCAGCCTTTGAGGCACTTCCTAGTCCTGGCAGTGCTAATGTTCTGACTCTCAGAGAAGATTAATGGAGGTGATGAGGCTATGTCATTTTGTTTCCTTTTTCTGATGAAGACTCGGCATAGCTAGTGGTGGCAGAAACAGAAATGCTGGCAGCTATTTGTAAAAACAACCTTCACCATGTGAGGCAAGGAAGAGCCACCATTCTCTATGGCATGGGTACCAACTCATACAACTGTCCCGTGCAATAGGCAGGAGCACACATTTGTTGACCCATTCTATGGACTAGGTATCGACTTGGGGTCTTTTATATCATCATAATGGTACTGTTGTGAATTCAGCATTTAACATTCCCATTTCATATGAATAATTCTTAGTACCTCAGAGATGTCAGAACCTTGTAGAGGTCGCAGTGCTATTTAGTGGGAAGCTACTGTCATAAAGTAGCTTGGTGTTTCTTCAAAGCCTAAGTTGCTCCCCTCTGCCAGGTTACCCCTTCCAAAGACTAACAAATTATGTCTATGTACATTGCATTACTGTATGTATCCCTTCACCATGGACTCCCACAGCAGCTCTTGTCAAGGGAATCCTGCTTTAGGTATATGTTCAGTCACTCAAGTCCCAGATGTAATAAGCCCAACCATGTCCTATTATATGGGCCACAACCCTGGTGAAACATGGTTCTTGCTTCCGTGTTGTGCTGTGTTTAGTCTGTTGAGAAAGCTGTGTAGACACCGCACATAATAAGCAGTTTGTCTGTAGGAGGGATGTCATAATAGAAGTGTACTTACTTAACAGGAGAATTAGAAAAGAGTAGGTAGCTCAAGAATAATGTCTGTGAGGAACTCAAAGGGGTGACATAATCAGAAAGGAGACAGAAGGATCTCAGATTGTATATGTGTGTCCTTTTCAAACTCATAAACAGAAGACTTAACTGCTAGTGTGACTGGATTTAGAGAGAAAGCTTTGGGGTGATGCAGTTTACATACAGTTATGAGGATGTGGCCCTCAACATGAGATTAGTATCTTTATAAGAACAGGAAGAGAGACCAGAACTACTTTTCTACTAGGTGAGGACTTTTACAGAAGGCAGCAAATTCATGGTAGGAGGAGGGATCTCATTAGGAACCAGCTCTGTTTGAATCTTGACTTTGGCCCTCTCAGCCTTTGAATCTGAGAAAACATCAGTTGTTAAACACACACAGGCTGTGATATTTTGCTCTGGCAGTCCATACTATCAAAGAGTGATCTTGAGTCTGGAAAGCCTCCGGTCTAGGAAAGCCATGAGCTCTGCTTTCCCTATATGTGAATTCTGCCAGTAAACAAAGCAAGAGTCATGAGCCACACAAGGCTCTCTACTTTCTCAAACATTCTGCCTGGGCCTGGGAAAACCTTTCAGGAGTCAGTTAAGAATCAGTCCAGTAGAAGGTATTTCCTTTTAGTGGCAGATGGCAATGGACATATACCATTAAGTGAAATGGTTTTGGGCATTAAGTCAATTTCTTGGAAAGTGGTATCTGGGTGAACTGGCGCCTCTGTGTGTTCACCTCTCTTTCATGGGTCTAAACACAATTTTTACCAGTAAAAAGTTTCAGTATGAAATCTGCTCAATATATAACACTTCTTTTTGCAGAGGATTGAGGGAGGGAAAAAAGAGTAGAAAGGAGAGTGAGAAGGATTTCTAAAGTGACTTTTTTCTTTGCCAAGATTTAAGCCAAGTCTTACCCTCCTTTCTGATTATTGAATAAAGAGCATCAGAGGAGGGGAGTGAGCAGAACCTGGAACAGCCTCTCCGGTAGTATTGCTGGGATAAAAATCATTGATGTGTGTACCAGGAAAGCAGATGCGGTGTTTTATGCAAGCCATATCTTAATGGAGTACATTCGTGATGTAGGATGGTTGGAAGTGCTGGTGGAGAAGAAAAAGCCAGGCCAAGTTGCTGACAGTTTTTTTTTTCCTGCTAGCTGTTGGATGCTTAGGCACTGCAAGGAGCTATCAACAGTGATTATATTTGATTGTCACATTTTAAGCAAGCTAAGTGTTAGAGAAACCCCAACAGCTTTCCTATGTGCTTTTATCTGTTGAGGTCCATGAATATATCTGGTTGATTTATGGAATCAATAATAGGGACTTTGCCTTTTGCCCTTTTTAGCCTATTGTCACAATTATAAATATTATTCTGGAGCAAATGTACCCCCCCTAGCATTCTCACCCTTGTGAAATGGGGAGAGCTTAGGACTATAAATAGTGATAACCCGAAAGAAGACTGTTTTCCGCAACAGGGCTACTGCATTTTCTCCACACTCCCTTTCCACTACCTTAACCAAGTCAGTTATCTTTTACTCCTGTAAAAAAGCCCTGAGCTAATCAGCTTCTAAAGACGAAAGGTTCACTCAGACTCACAGTTTGGGAGGATGTAGTCATAGGTGTAATCATGTAACAGGCAGTTTCTGGGGAGGCACAACACACAAGTGGCTACTCACCCCAGAAAGGAAATCTCTGACAGAACAAAGTAATGGTTGCACTGAAGTTGAACTTGATGAACCAGTAAGTTTTTATTGGGATTATAACTATAATTATAATATTATAATAGGTGCATGGGTGAGGGGTTACTTACAGGAGCAGTGATGACTCAAAAGTAGGTGCATCCTACTTGCGAAAAGCCTACTCCTGCACTTGCGAAAGCTGCTACTCTGGAGCTCACTCAACTCTCAAGCAACTTGACAACTCTCTGCAGGGTTCAGTTTCCCCCCTTCTATACCTCTGCAGAGGGGCCATTGAGAATCTTCCACTTTTCTGGGCCTGTGACCTTTTGTTTAGTCTTAGAAGCCTCTGCTTTCCTTCCAGAGGGAGTACTTCAATTCAGAGCAAACCACCTACAACAGTTGGTTGGCTGTTACTTTGGACTCACTCTGTGAAGGGACATCACCAGTGCAAGTGAAGCCACTTTCCCTCTGGATGGTAGTGGAGAAAGGAACCAGCCTACTACAGAAACCTTCCAGGACAACCTCCAGTGACTTAAACCTCCTACTATACCTTTTCTTCTCAAAATTTCTATCACCTTAATGAGAGAGTAGAGGATCAATACAATAACATGGGCTTTTGGGGGAGGCATTTCAGATCCAAATTATAGCACTGGTCTTCTATTTTTTTGAAATACAATTGAGTCTATGCCAAGATATCTTAATATGAATTTCAATCAAGTGGTGAAGGTTAAGACAAAGCCTCACTCAAGAGCATAGGTTTGAATATGTTTGGCCTGGGGAATGGTAATATTAGGAGGTGTGGCATTACTAAAGTGAGTTTGGCCTTATTGCAGGGAGTGTGTCATTGTGGGGGTGGGCTAGCTACCTGGATGAAATCTTCTCCTGACTGCCTTCAGATCAAGGTGTAGAACTCTTTGCTCCTTCTGTACCGTGTCTTCCTGGATGTTACTAGACTTCCTGCCATGAAGACAATAGACTGAATCTCTGAACCTATAAGCTAGCCCCAATTAAATGTCTCATAAAAAAGGAGCATAAGTGTGCTTATCTCAGAGTAACCTTTAAAAATATGTATATGAATGAGTTACATATATACATATGTATATATATGGATATATGTATGTGTAGGGGGAAGTTCTGATGCTAAGACCCTTTTCTCCAATTGGTTCTTGATCTGTCAGTACAGAAAACCATGTGCTAATTGCTGGGAGGAAAGGACAGGTGGGGCTTCCAGGCCCCTAGGGGCAGGCAAAGGAATTCAAGAAGGAGAATGGAGTTTGTCATGCTTTAGAGATGGGGAACGGGGCAACCATCTGAGATCTCAAAACAGAGTGGACACATAGGCTGCTCCTACAGGTCAGGTGAGTTTAGCAACTGAAGCTTAGAGCAGGTGGGAGAGACAAAAATAAAAAATTGATAAGGGCATGTTTTTTCTAGGTAGGAGATAATAGCATCCAAAAATTGTGCCAAGCAGGCAAGTTGAAAATGAACAAGTGTGTGTGTGTGTGTCTTTTGTCTGAGCGAAGCTTCAAGGGAAGCTAGGTGGGGGCTGGTAGCATGGCTGATTCTGGAAGAAAGACAGGTAGAGCAAAAACTAAACATAACATGCATGTACATTTGCATGTGTGTTGACACATGTATATGTGTGTAGACATGTGTATGTTGATGTCAGGTACATTTCTCACTTCTTTTCTCAATTTTATATATTGAGGCATGGTCTCTCATTTGAACTCAGAGTGTGCTTTGTCTACTCTAGCCAGGTTGTTCTTAGGATCCATGATCCTGTCTCAGGAGTACTGGGATTACAGGCAGGCTGTCATACCCACTAGACAATTATTTGGGTGTTTGGGATCTATAATCTTCCTCACTGTTGTGTGGTTAATGCTGTAACTTTAACCTGGTCAGTCCCTAAATCACCATTTTTATGGTTTGCTTCTGTCCTTTTATCATCTTTAGTCTTCCCTACCTTTTAGTAGATTTGGTGATGGAGTCAGATGATGTTTAATATTGAGGCTGAGAATTGACTTAGGTGGATGTTTGGCTTGAACAGCAACATGTTTGTGAAAGATCTTTTCAGATATTTGAAAAATAAAACTAAATATATTTCAGGGGAAATCTGAGCATATGTAGATATATAGGGCAAAATTAAGTGCCATGGTACAAAAATAAGCTAACTATATTACTGGGTCAACACAGAGATGGTAGTATGGCTGATGTACATTTTAGTTCAATCACTGCTATTTAGTATGTATTAGCTATTGAAGTGCAATGGACTTCATGTCTCAGTAACAGGAGAAATTTGAATTTTATTCTCATAGCATCCTTGTGACAAGTACATGAAATAACATTCTGCACAAATAACACATCATATAATAAAGATTTTATAGCAGTCCTTACATTGTTATTGAAGGTTACTAATAATGATGATAGATGTCTAGGGCATCAGTAGGTCATGTGTAGTTTTGTAAAGGTCAGAATTTATTCTAGATTGTTAAAGCATAAATGTATTAAATGTAGTTACTAAATGGCTTTCATAAGCATTCTGGAGGCTGAGGAGCTGTCTCATGACTGACCTCTCAGGATCACCTTGTGAAACTGGGTCACCCCAGGAGCTACTGGCCTTTTTATTTTTCTGATTTGAAATCCTCTGAAATGGGGAGCAGGGAAAGCTGCTGTTTCAGAACCACATGATCTTTTGTAAGTAAAGGACCTGAAAGACCAAGAAGGCATATGCTAAATTGAGAAGCTTTCTGAAAAAATAGTGGCTTGAAGCCTATGCTACCTCCAATGGGCATGAAACTACCAGAAAATAAAACTTAGACTTGCTCAGAAAAGAAGCTTCAGAAATAGCTCCCATTCCATTTCCACCATTCAAATCTTAGACACACTCATGCCCCAGATGATAAGGTCCTCACTATGAAGGGTCTGGATAATGTAGTGCTTAGGGAAGACACTCCCTGGGGAAGCCAAGGGACATTGCACCATGTCAATCACCAAGAAGACTAGTTTTCCCTTATTTACTTTTACGTGGTGATATTCTTCACTGAGGACACAGACATGGCCACACCTTTCATCCACTGCTTTTTTCTACCCATATGAGCAGTGTGTAGTGTATAATTATGAATGTGTCAACTCCTGTCTTTTTTCTCCTCTTCTAGCTATCAGTCATCCTACTCTGAAGAACCTACTTATACATAAGTTGGCATGTAATTGTCCAGCTTTGATAGGGCTAGATGAACAGAACCAACTTCTTTGGAAATAAACTTTTGGCAAGCCCCCTTTCTATACAAACAAGCATGTGCTTTAAACATCATTTTCACCAGTGAAGTTCACATCTTTATCTCCAGATATTTGAGTCTTAATCAGTGCAATTGATTTTAGATATAGAAAATGAATAGCATTAAATTTCATTTATACAATCAGAACATAAGCACATATTTAATAAAATAATACAAATGGCGATCAGAAAATGGTCAGACTTGGAGACAGACTCCTGCTTGATGAACCCATAGGAAAAATTTCAGCTAACCAATGAAAAATAGTTAATGTTTGTTGCACAGAATATTAAAGATGAAAGATACTGCTTGGTAAGCATATAAACTCAAGGATTTTGAAAGAAAAAAATTTGTAACATATATTCAAACCATGTGGTTTATTATACTAACTCTATATCTTAATATCTCTTCTATATGGAAATATTAATTACCCATTTCTATACTATTTACTGTAATCAACAAGTATAATAACCTCAAAGTTTCAAAATAGGGCATGTATTATATTGAAATATATGGAATATTATGGTGCCATTAAAGTGTCTGTAGATAGTTTAGGTCACCCGGCATAATCATCATATAATATGAAATAAAGAATTGTTAGGACAATCGAAATGTAAATAAGAAATACCCAAGTTAATAAAGAGGGAGAAAAAAAAGAATTGTTAGGCAGCCTAGAACCCTCCTAAGAATATGAGTATATGTACATATACATGTACATGTATGCATATACATAAATATGTGTACATATATGAGGCAGTAATGCTATAGCTACATGAGGCAAATATATATGCATATATTGTATGGATTATATAATATATACCTATGTGTACATATATAGCTGCAGAAGCAGTGTGTGTGTGTGTGTGTGTGTGTGTGTGTGTGTGTGTATGTGAAAATTTCAGTAATGGCATATGTAATTTCTGAGCTTTTGATAGTGAGAGGAGGGCTTGGGTAAAGGATGTAAGAATGAAATGTTTTTGAGTTTGGGTGGCTGCTTCTTTTTACCATTTTCTATACTGCTTCTTATTTCTGATCAAAATACAGACTGGAATTTATTTTGATGTATTTTTTATGGCTCCTTTATAATTTGAAAGTATTATCCTTTTCTCATTTATTGTACAAATAACATCAGGGACACTTTAACAAAATGAAAACCTTTGCTGACAACCCTTTTACCTAATAAATCAGCTTCCTTTTACCCTGATTCTTTGCTTGCTCTAATCTCTATGCATAAAGTGTTTGCTTTCATGACAATATTCGTAGTGGTGTTCCTGTAAGATAAAGACAGATTTCTAGTCTTCTTTTATATTTTATCTATCCTTATAGTCAAAGCTATTTCCCTTTTGCTTTATGGTCCATTCCCTTGAATGTGCTTTATTACTTTCCCCTGCAGCCCTTGGTAGAATTGGAAGGTGTATTAACTAAAAGACTATCACTACCCACCACTGTTGACTGCTGGTGCCTGGCCTGATGCTTGACTAAGAGAGAGCTCTTAGCTAAGGTGATGCTAATGCTGGCTTGAATTACTTGCTTCAACACTGCTTTTGTGTTGTTCTATTACTGATGGCTCTGTACCCGTTTTTTAACCTTATTTTCTAGAATCTGGATTGGACACCAGTCCCTGGACTTAGCTGTGCCTTACACATGTGAGTTTAAAGTATGACTAGGGCCCCAAGTGGTGCTCAGAGAACCTGTACTTTGTGCTATGTACTTGGGTGATATTTCCCAAAGCTCCTCCAGCAGCATAGGGAAAAAGGTTACAGGATTATGAAGAAAGGTTTGGATACAAAGCTATCTTTCTTACCCCTTAATTCTGTAGGATACATATATCATGAATCCTTAGTGCAACTATGACACGTATAAATTAATGGATAACAGTTAATTCTTACCCCTCAATGATGCTGTAAAGCTCAACTGGATAAATGTACTCAGACCTGAAGCTCCGGTAGAGCCTGTTTCATGCTGCTTACCCCTCACTCTATTGCTATTATTGACAACTTATGGAGGAGTGCTGTTAACCTCAATTTATATGGAGTGCACTCAAAGAGCATGACTAACTCAAGTGTTCAGAAACTTTGAGTTTCACTTGTTTATCACAAATAGACTATTCAGTTCCTTATTTGGACCTTTCAACTAAGAGAGATCCCATTTTGAAATTATTACTATCATTCCACACAGTTGATCTTGCTAGCTGATGAGTCAAGAGGTTGTTGAATCATTAAAGCCTTGACTTGATCAATGGATTAATTCATTGATAAATTCATAGTTGAACAGACTATTGAGAAATTGGGCTTAGTTGAAGGGAAGTAGATTGCTGAGGTATCCTCTTGAAAAATGTCCCCCATCTTCAGTCCTCATCTTTTTCTCTGCTTCCACGAAGTGAACAACTTTCCTCTGCCATGTTCCTCTGCTAGGAAGTTCTACCGTCTCACAGTCCCAGGCCCAGAAACAGAATCAGTTGTCCATGTACTGAACTCTCTAAAGCTGTGAGCGAAAAAAAACCAAATCCTTACATACGTAGTTAATCTCAGACATTCTGTACATTAGCATAAAGTGACTCACATAGGTTGAGGTCCAGCCATCAGTTCCTTCTTTTTAATTTCCTTAGTGGAATTCAGTATGAAGGCAAGTTTGAGGAAATCACTCCATATGCCCAGGTTGCTTACTCATTCATTAGAAGACAGCAAGTGGGACGAGAGAAAAGGTGAAAGCAAAACCTTAGTGAGTCCCGTTGCTCACACAGATTATTCAATAACTAAAAATATGATGTTTCAGGTGTTTGGTCAGTTACATTTTATATGGAATTTTGCTTTGATATAAATATTTTATATTGGCTGTGCACTCTAATATAGATCAAATGCAATAGATATATTTTATACTTAATAATTAAATGGCATTTTATATTTTGTTCTATTTGTATAACATGACATTATTTATTTAATTGCGTATGTGTTCATGTGTGTATTTGTGTGTGAGAAGGTACGTGTGTGTGTGTGTGTGTGTGTGTGTGTGTGTGTGTGTGTGTGTGTGTGTGTTTGTAGAGGTAAGAAGTAACCTTCAGGTGCCACTCATCAGGAGCCATCCATCTTGTGTTTTGAGGAAAGATCTTTCCTTGGGTTCTTGGACTGGATACTTTTCTCTTATTGATCATTTACTTATTTTAAGATCAGATCTTTAATATTATCAGATTCTCATCTAAGAAGGAACACTCCCTAGAGGAAGAGACACACCGGTAAACAAGCAGGGATACTTCAGCATAAAATCAGCTGGCAGCCGCCCAGGCCTTTAGGAACTGAAACAGAACCATGGATCTGGATGGGATAGTTTGAGGGAGGTTAATGAGATAGTGACCCTTATGTTTTATTTTAGACAAAGAGAACCTAGGTGAGGACCTTATGGGTAGAAGGTGTTCCAGATGGAATGATAAACCTACAGAAGGGAACTGTGAAGGATTAGACATAGATGCAAGGCACATGTCAGATATGGGCAATTCCTTAAAAAGGATTTACATAACATGTCTTATGGATGCTGTGGGCCTTGGGTGTATCACGTGTAGCATGTAATTATACTTATGTTGTAATGATAGAAATATCAATTACATTTATATAGTTCTTATTTCTATTTCACATATTTTACCCCTTAATTCTTACAATGTTTTTTTTTTTTGTGGAACAGTTTTTTAGTTGATTTAATTGAGGCAACAGAATATTCTCCAGGGAGATGTCTCCAACTGAAAATCCTAAAGGCAGAAGTAGATTTTCTTAGGTGTTTCAAAGGAGTTACTTTTCCTGGGTCACATATTAAATCGTGAAATGATCAAACCCTCATGTTTCAGTGCTATGCAAGCAGTCACATCCAGGGAAACATGCCATGTGGTTGTTTATAATTGAGTTCATTTCTCACAGGGTTTTAAAGAGCTGTACTTCTATACTGGCTCAGACTGCCCAGTGAATTGGCCTGCACCATAATGCTGGGAGGGACAAAGGGTATTTTACTGTAGTTGCTGCACCACTCTCTTCATGCTTCTCTACTGTGCAGTATAACCTTTTGCAAAAGCTGACAAAAATTGAAGTATCAAACTTAAAAGTAGAAGAATCAACAGATGTCATGGATATTTTTAAACCAATTACTGAGGCATCCCTGCAGAAGGAGGCACATGAAATATAGATGTTTCTGTACCAAATTTGATTTATTTCTGAGCTCATCCCTTCATCAGAGCTCCAGTTACATTCCAATGTGTTCAGAAGAAGCCGGTGAGCAATCAGGGCATTCCTAGCTGTTAGCAACCCCACAGGTAGTGAACAAGGCAGGCTTGTTATTGCCTTCAGCTCTCTTCACAGTGACCACTGAACACTGATTTCCCACTCAGGGTTTGAAGGGAGAGAGACTTCTCAGGCTCTCCCTTCTGGTTAATCAAGTCAAGATCCAGCTCCTGGCTTGATATTTCAGTTTCCACCCAGGGAAGATGTCACTAGAAATACACACTGGGGCCACAATGCCCATGGAACAGTTTACATCTCTAAAACACATTGCAGTAAGTATCCTCTGCACCTCCCGCTAGAATTCTATGCTGAGTATCCCACTGCTCATAGCATCTCAAAATGATCTGTGTGATAGAAGCATCCCATTAATGAGGACAGGTGTTGTGTCTATCTTATCAGTGCACACTCATTAGTTGCTAATTTGTGCTAGGCACAGAGAACACTAGAATTGTAAGATAGACAAGATTCCTGCCATCCTGTAGCTCTTGGGGAAGGAAATCATCCAGTCAGGAGCCATGAATATGGAGACTATTATGAAACTTCAAATTTATTCTCTTTCTGTATTTAGTACAATAATTCTCAAAATGTGGTCCTTGAAATAACAAACCACTGAACTGAGAATAGGTCCCCTATTGAACGAATCAGAGAAAGAACTGGAAGAGCTTGAAGGGGCTCGAGACCCCAAAAGTACAACAATGCCAAGCAACCAGAGCTTCCAGGGACTAAGCCACTACCTAAAGACTATACATGGACTAACCCTGGACTCTGACCTCATAGGTAGCAATGAATATCCTAGTAAGAGCACCAGTGGAAGGGGAAGCCCTGGGTCCTGCTAAGACTGAACCCCCAGTGAACTAGTCTATGGGGGGAGGGCGGTAATGGGGGGAGGGTTGGGAGGGGAACACCCATAAGGAAGGGGAGGGGGGAGGGGGATGTTTGCCCGGAAACCGGGAAAGGGAATAACACTCGAAATGTATATAAGAAATACTCAAGTTAATAAAAAAAAATTATAATATATATAAAAAAAAAGAAATAACAGCAGAGGCCCCATCTGGGAAGCCTGAGAACTTGTTAGTATACCTATTCTTGAACTTCACCTGCAACTTACTGATTTAGAAACTCTAGAATTGGGATATAGCAATTGATGGCTTAATTCTCAACTCTGAGAACCAGCATTTAAACCCAGAGAGGTAGAAACATATAGTGGTTGAATTAGATCAAAGCAAAGTACTGGTATAGAAACAATTAAATGTTCGGTAATCGCTGAAGTAAAACATTGAAAAACTAGTTCTGAGGCTAAAAAGCAGAGTGCATAACTTTTCTCACATTCAAAATATACAGCTTGCCTATGGACAGAGATAACTCTTCCTCAGCTGACTCCCAACTGTCAGCATAGAGCTTTTCCAAACAACCCAATTCACACTATAGTGACATAATCACAGACATTCAAAGGAAGATGTGAGCAGGCCAGCTCAGCCCAGACAAAGCAGGGGGCAGAGTGGAGTTTTTCTTACAGGTATCACTCAGGCAGTGAAAGGAAGCCAGAAGGGACTAAATGGCTATGTTCTTGTCTTTTTTTCTCAATTAATATGAAGAAATTATATGCATTCATAGGTGAGAGTTCAATATTTCAGCAAATATATTTGATTTGAGCAACCCAGGGAGATTAGTACTCTTACCTGGTCAACATTTCTTCATATTTGGGGTCTTCAGGATCTACTTGTAGATCTTCAGGGATCATATGCTGGGCTATTATGAACTATTGTTAGCATAGCATGCTGCAGAACACCATAAGTATTCAATTCCCTCTCCCATTCCTTTCATCCACCTCATTAATTCATACTGAAACTTTAGCTTCCACATACGAAAGAACTTGCTGTAACCTTTTCCTTGGTCTGACTTATTTCAGTTAATATGATGCTCTCCAATTGTATGCATTTTGCTGCTAATGCCATCATTTCGTTCTTTGGAAAGACTGAATAATATTTCAGTGTGTCTGTGTCTGTGTGTGTGTGTGTATGAATATGTGTGTGGTATGCAGCAGAGGCCTGTGTGTTGGAAGTATGGTCCTCTTAGAGCTTAAGAATAAAACTTTGCCATCTTTGTGTGGAAACACTATGTCCTTTTCATGACTTCTGTTACCTCCTGGGCACCAAAGTCTCCTATATTCATAGACTTACCTACAAACCTTCTTCTTCTTCTTCTTTTTGTTATCTTTATTAACTTGAGTATTTCTTATTTACATTTCGATTGTTATTCCCTTTCCCGGTTTCCGGGCCAACATCCCCCTAACCCCTTCCCCTCCCCATCTATATTGGTGCTCCCCTCCCCATCCTCCCCCCATTACTGCCCTCCCTTCAACAATCACGTTCACTGGGGTACAAACCCTCTTCTAACCACTTTCTCTTAAGATTTATTTCACAGGAAAATAGACACAATGAAACGAATGCTTAGTACAAATCAACTGGAAACCCATGGTAAGGCAATCCAGATATGATGTACCCCAATCTGTCTATGCCTATGTTCTTTTAAGTAGCACATACTATAGTATTCATCTTCCTTCACCCAAGTTTTTAATGGGACAAGAGAAAATAGAATAGGACTCAGTTGAGAAAACAAAGCATCTCATTATTGATTGGCCCAGATTAAGTCCAAGAATATTGCTTAGTTTGTGAACCCCAAATCTCCATGCTAGGCCTTCAGGCATGGATTTGGAAGAGCCCATCTAAGAGAAAACTTGTATATAGTTATCTGCTTTCCACTGGTCTACTCTAAAGTTCATGGAGAATCTAAAACTGTTAATGATTTTTGTGGGGCTACTTCTTACCTGTTGAGAAGTATGGTTGAATTGACTAACAACCGCATAACTCAAGTCAACCAATGAGGAGACTAAAAGGCCATAGTTGAGCACAGACTCTTCTGTAGGAGATTACTTTAAGAGGAGAGGTGGTTTTCCACACAGTCATACCTTTATTTTCTTCCATTTGCCCTTTTTATCTCTAAATAGCACAGTAGAAAATGAAGGTAGGAAGTAAGACAAAAACTGCAATCTCATCCAAAGTCTTGGGAAAAAGGCTCACATATGATTAGGTGGATCTTGAAAGGGAAACTGGTGCTACCTGGAAGAGAAAGAAAGCACTCTCTGTAGAAAGGATGCTAGGTCATATCACAATTCACCATAATTGGGAAATGTTGAAATGTGTAGCATGTTGAAAAATCAGATAAAGGGGATCTCCTAGTTAGGTAAAGAATGAAGAGAAGCATTTCCTGGCAGGACCAAGATATTGAGTCTTCTCTATAATTCTGCCACCTTTAGTGTGAGCTCCTGATTTTTGCAACTCAGGACAGGAGAATTTTATTTGTTTTCAGTATACTCTGTCATTTCACAGGGTGGCAGTGAAAGCTGTTATCTGAAACACTCGACAGCCACTTCTGCATTCTAAAGAGATGGGTAAGATGCTTCAGCAAAAATAGGAATCTTTTGAACCTAAAGCACAGCTGAGTTTCATCTTCAAGGGTCAAAGAAACAAGAGACATTTCCTTTTCCAGAAATTCTTCACAGAATAGGCACTTTACAAGATCTGGAGTGCCAGATGCATCACACCAGCCTTCTTGCTTTTGCTTTGGGCAAGAAGCGGGTGCCGTCACTGTTTTGGGAAATGAATATCTGTGACTGTGTGAGGAGCACTGGGTTTGTTTCCCTCAGGAATTGCTGCATTAATTCTATAGAGCCCGTGGAAGATAGAGTATCTCCCATCTACCAATCACAAAAATGGGAATAGGCTGTGCATGACTCTGCTCTTTCACCAAACAGGTGATAACAGGAGATGGGAGGAAAACAACTGTGAGTGCCTTAAGTGGCCAGCATCTGGAGAAACCCCAAAAGCACTTCCTTTAAACCCCCAAAAATAACCCCTACCTTATTGGTATTCATGTAATGTGTGTGAACAAACCAGTCACTGGAAACCAACGTACAGAATCTTTTGCTATCTTATGGTAAGTCATAATTCATATTTGCTGGTACTACTATAACATTTCAAGAACTTTCCTCAGAAACTGATCTATAGTCTATGTGCTCCATCAAAAGCATATTTCCATTATTAAAAATTCTCTTTAAAGTTTGTATTTTAAAGATTTATATTAATATATGCTTCTTAAGGCTAATGTCCTTAATGTAAAAACTGAAGGATGAAAGTTTTACACATCCCTTTTAATCACCAAAGCAACACCATTTTCTTTTGCAGGTTTTATAATTAAGCCTTATTGAAAATGGTTTAATTTCTGATTCCTTCATTTATACACAGCATTCACAGACAAGTTCCATTGATTATTGAAGTCTTAATATTCTGCTCTTTCAATGGTTGGCATGAGGTGAATCGATGTCTTCCACGAGACATGTCCGATAGTCATCCTGACTGCTTGATTAAATAGTAGACATCCACATTGCTTCTCGGGTTTCAGTATCATTCCCTGGTTGATGTCAAACATCTGCGGTGCAATAGGATTGAGTGATAGGTTCAGGTTAGGTAAATATTTCAGCAGGTTTTTGTGAAGTACCGTGATTGCTGATATTATCATCTGGTGCCATATGATGAATTCCATGTCCTCAGAGATCTACAGGTTTCCCAGTAGTGGTTAATTTGCTCATTTGTTTGATAAAAGGTCTTGCTCTGTAGCCCATGCTGACCTTGAACTTGTGGCCATCTTGTTTAGGCCTCCCAAATACTAGGATTATAACTTTGTGCCACTATGTCTAGCCCATTGGTATAGTTTTGATGCTCACTAAAATCGGTTGTGAGGGAACACTTAAGTCCTGTATGTGTGTGTGGGGGTCAGCATTCTTTCCTTTATTTATTAAAAATATTCCTAGAACCTAGATCAATAGCTTGCACAAAGTAATCCCTCAGTATTTACTTTGTACTCAGTGTTACACATGCTTCAAAGCAAGTGAGTAATTAGGCATGCAGCAATTTCCTGAAAGGTTAATAATGTGTCAGCATGGAACATTCCATCCACTCCTTCATTCTTTATCATGTTCACCATATTCTAAGCTTTCTAAATGCCACCATGCAGGGGCAGATGTGAACTGGGGATGAATTCTTTCCTCAGGTTTGTTGCGGATGAGTAAAAGGGAAGTCATATTATAAATGCCATTATTCCAAGGAAGAAACAACTATGCATGACAAAGGTGCCCAGATAATTTTATGGGAGAGAGATAAGATTATCACAGGAGAGAGACCAGACTCCTAACTGGTGAAATCTGGGTGGCAATAACATTTGAACAGACTTAAAAGTTACCTCTATACATTGTTTCTTCACACAATTGAGGAAAACAGCTAGCTGCTGAGCAAGTAAATCACACACACACACACACACACACACACACACACATACACACATACACACACACATAGACACACATACACACACACCTACACACACATACACACATACACACACATACACACATACACACACATACACACACATACACACACATACACATACACACACACACATACACACACATACACACACACATACACACACATACACACACAGACTCACACACACACAAGAGTAACTGTTAACTGTTTTGATTGGCTGTTTAACTTTACCAACTAGTTTATGCCATTAAAGCAATCAACCCCACTTGGGTGCCAGTGTTTCACAATACACTTCAGTGGCAAATGAAGCATTAGCACAGCTCAGTATCTTGTCTCCACTCTCCACACTGAGAGTTCTTTTCAACAATTCATTAAAACCTGGCATCTGTGCCAAGTTTTCCCTTGCTTCCATCCCCTTCTCTCCTTCATTAAAGCAAAGCTATTATGCAATCCCATTCCTCTGCCCAGGGCTCATTCTAAAAATGTCCTGCAAATACTGCTGCTACTGCTGATTGGCACCAGGAGGCAGCAGGAGGCGGCAGTAGCTAGCAGAAGTTCTCTCTTGAGTCTAGTTTGGCAAAATGCTCTGTTTGGAATGGGCCATGGGTCACTGCCAGCCTCAACCACATGGTAGAGGATGGTTCACAAAGGGAGGAAAAAGGAAGAAAGTGAAATAAAGGTGAAGTGTTAGAGGTGTGAATGCGAGCATCAATAAATTATGGAATGCTTGTGCTACTGAGAAACTTTGGTCTGCTGTGGTCTAATAGGCTCACAGCATACACTGACTGAGGTCCTACCACAGTAGTGTATCTTGCCTAGGAGCTCACTAGAGCTTCTAGAGAGAATGCCACGTAGCACTAAGCTGTGTTTGCAGTTTACATGTACCTTGACTCCTACACGGAGAGGTGGGACATGAGCCAGTGCTCTCAGAACTAGATGCTAGTGTAATGGGGTAGGGAACAACTTCTGAGAAACTTGTTCATGCAGAAGAAGGGTGCAGAGGGTGAAGGAAATGTAGTAAAGTCATTTGTCAGGTAAATGATACATAGTGAGCTCGTAGGACAGCATCCCCATTAGCAGGGGTAGCTGCCACTTTGAGCTCCCAGGGCTGAAACTTGTTTTTCAAATTAAGCCAAGCAAAACCACTTGTATTCCATCTTCCCCCTAATACTGTCACTCTGAAACATAAGAAGACTCCCAATTTCCATGGCCTCTAACCTTGTAGAAACTCACAAGTCACAAAACATCATCTGTGTGGTACTGGCCAACTATCTTTCTATTGCTGTTATAAAGACGATAACCAAAATGAACTGGGGGGGGGTCTTTAATAATTACACTTCCTGGTAATAGTGACTTACTGAGGAAAATCAAGGCAGGAAGGAACTGAATCAACCAGGAACCTGGAGGCAAGAATTCAAGTATAGACCATGGAAGAGAAATACTGCTTTCAGGCTTGCTCTTCATGCACTACCCAGCCCAATTTCTTACATATCTTGGTACTACATGCCTCAGATGTGGCACCACGCACAATAGGGTGGTGCCCTTCTACATCAATAAGAAAATGTTCCACATTGTTGCCAATCTCCCTCCTTTCAAGCGACTCTATCTTGTTTCAAGTTGACACCAACATGCCACCTGCCCTCCTATTCCCGATATGCAGGACTGGATAAGAACAGATTCTCAGCTTTCCTCATTACAGCCTGTGTAGACTCTTGGGTAAGAATATGTCAGGAAACTCCCTCTTTCTCAGACCCTGTTCCTATGTAGTCCTTTTTTCATCTTGTGTCAATGAGGTCTGCTTTAGGCACACATTGACTTTCTTCACCACTCAGTCAAGAATTAAGTTCAATTCTTTGAGGAAAAATTGTCAAAATGATTTTGCCTTGCATTTTATTGTAGACTCCCTCACTCTTACTTCTAACTCCAGATGTAGTAGTGTGGGAGACCCTTTCTCAATGAAAGTACTAATATCTAATTCTCTTACATCCTCTTTCATTTTTCTTCTTCTCCTGGCAGATGTTTAAAAATCAAGACATGGAAGGCAAGGAAAGAAAAACACCTTAATCTCACACTCTCTACAAAAATCAGAACACTTGGCTCTCTGCATACTAGCCCCTGCTCCCAGTGTTATGTCCCTTGTGACCCTTTTGGCCATGTGAAAAAAGAATTTTTGGTATAACACACATGACACAGGGATAAGGAATAAGTGAAAGTCTAGAAAATTTAAATATTTTACTCACACACAAGCTAATAGGAAGTTGCTAATATTTGATGTCAGGAAATCTGTTTCCAAACGGTGGACTCTTGATAAGCTTTTGTTTCAGCCCTGCATTGAAAGTCTCTGAGACTCTCAAATTAAGATATTGAAATTTAAGACCTTTTTTTGTTGATGATTTTTTAATGTTTTTGTTGTTCTTCTTTTGTTTTTGTTTTCAGTTTTTTGCTTTAATTGTGGAGGATATGAAATAATGCAGGATGTGTATGGAAACTGGGGTGTAGAAAGATAAAGTTAAATATTTCATACATAGTGGCTTTATATATACCCCATAAGCATTTTGGGAGACTTGCAAAACATGGGAAACAAAGAACCTTGTTCTGTGGAGACATAGAGCCTAATATGCCCAGGTTAGATCATGTGCATTGTCTATATCTAGTCTATTTATTGCTTCTGATGGTGCAGCTGCATCAAGGCAAAGACTGGACAGATGAAAGAAGGATGAGTCTTAAAGGCCATGTAACCTCACTCCCCAATCTATCATGGCAGATGGTGACAATTAATCATGACCCCTACATTCTGGTAAATTCAGCTGGAACTTCAGACTCCTCATTTTTTTCCTAATAAATCAAATTCTACCTGCAGACTAGAGCTGTCATATAGGACAAAATCCATTTATTATGGCTAATACAAAATAGAAATAAACAGAACAGCAGAAAGCTAGATGAGACGAGTCACAAAATGCAGTGAGCTCGTTGAAACTACCCTGTCCTTGTCTCTTTTGGGTTCTTTGTGGTGAGCACCACCCAAACATGCAAACTAGAACAATTTAGACTACTGGATTCTGAAACTAATTTCATGGAAAGTCAAGATGAAACCTCAAGAGAAAAAAATGGCACTTTTCCTCCTATTTATTTGGGGATGGTTTCTAGTTCTTGATTAACTGTTCTTTGTATCATTGAGTTCCATGTTGCAGCTCTGCAAAGAGATACTTTTTCTCACCTTAAGTTTGTGCTGATTACTGGGATACAGAAGAGCAATTACCTCACAAAAAAAAAGAGAGAGAAAAATGAGATCCTAGGAATTTTGATAAAGCAGACTTCATGTTGCAAGGATGTTACATTTTAATTTTCATTCTCCCTCCCTCCTCTTTCCTTTAAGTTTCATTTTATTTTTGTATATGTGTGTGAGTGTGTTTGTGTGTCTATGTATGCCACATGTATATGCCATGAAGAGAAAAAAGCACATTGAATTCCTTTGGAGCCGGAGTTATAGATAGTTCTGAGCCATATAATGTAGGGAGTGGCAACTAAACTCCTTGTGTTGAGACTTTTATTTTTGTTTCCATTTTCATACACGGATGCCATATTTTATTATTTTTTTCATTTTTTATTGGATATTTTTATTTATGTTTCAAATGTTATCCCCCTTTCCAGTTTCCTGTCTATAAACCCCCTATCCTATCCTCCCCCCTTCTTCTATGAGGGTGTTCCCCCCCCAACCACCCACCCCTTTCACCATTCCCCTACACTGACATTCCCTTATACTACTGGGGGCCAGCCTTGTCAGGACCAAGGACTTCTCCTCCCATGTTGAGACTTTTAATGGAAAGTTTTGTTGGAACTTTTAATGTTGTGCTAAATGCACAACTTTATGTTATGGCAATGAGTCTACAGGGTTTAAACAATGAAGTATCCCCCTTAAGCACATGTTGTATTTGAACACTTGGACTTCTTTTGAGGTCTCTGACTAGGTGAGGTTATGAAACTTTTATGAAGTGTAGCTGTGCTGGAAAAAACATGTTCCTCTGAGTGTGTGGAGGTGGGGTGAGATTTGAGAGTCTACAACCTTGCCTTACTTCCTGTTTTCTCTTTGTTTTCTGTATGTGGTTGAAGATATGAGCTACTACTCAGCTTCCTGTTCTGACCATCTGCTGCCATGCCTCCTGCCATTTTATTCTTTCTCTTCTCTCTCTCAATCTCTCCCCCCCCCACACACACAGACACACACACACACACACCATAAACCAAATGAACTTTCACCCATGATCATGGTATTTTATCATAACAACCAAAAAGTAACTAACACAGAAGTTTCAAATCCTCTGGAACAGCTCTAAGTGCCTTAAATCAGAGTCATCACTCCAGTTCCCAACTTTACCAGGTATGGAGACTAACTCTTCCAATGGTCTTGCCCTGTTTGAACTATTTGCATATAACTCACTTTTCTCCTCACATCAATCCTATGTGGGTGGTGGTATGTTTACACATACAGCAACTGGGACAAGAGATATTGTATAACTTGTAGCAGGTTAAACAACAAGCAAAGTCCAAACCAAGTTTGGACTGTGAGTAGTCTGTCTTCTGAGCTATACTGCTTTTAGATTACTACTCAGCAGCATTGAATAAAGAATGAGATATTATATATATTGTAACCAATGGTAAAGCTATGTTAGAAATGGCTGTCCCTACAACAAACTCGGATTTTGGAAAGGTGATTTAATAAAGGGGCTAAGGAGGAAGAAATGGCATTAATATAAGTCATGCTTTATTCAGGGGACCACAATAAATGACTTCACATAAGATTTCCTTAATTTCTTCTCCCACATCTCAATATTGATTCTCTCAGGCATGAACATGTGGAGGAATGGGTTCTTCATACCCAAGTAGCTGGTTGGTCATGAAGTTAGAACTCAGAGTCCACTCATTGATTCCTCAGATTCTGAGTGTCTTTATTCTAGTTTATGAAATTAAAAACAAATTCTCCTTTGAAAGAGAAAAATGAAATTATCCATTTAGGACTCTCATGCTTTGCCATGGGAAGAGCTCCTCTAAAGAGAAATCTTTGATTATCTGGCATCATTTCCCGTAGTCACCTAGTCTGTGGGATGGTTATTGGGGGCACAGGTGGGCATTAGGAGAATGTGAAATCTTAAATAGCTTTCTAAGAGGCTAGCAATACTACAATTGTGAATTCCCTTCTGTAGCTTCTGACCTATGTAGAGGTTTTACTAGAGAGCAATGAAATAGCTCATCTCAATCTAATTTATACTTAAGTTCGAAGAAATAACGAAGTATACGAGCCCAAACTCAAGATGACCATTTTGAGATGCTTTCTGCAATTGAGCAGCTCAGTAATTTCTGTATACTTTATAGTGAAGTTAGTAATAGCTTCATTGGGGTTCTGAAAAATTACCTCTGTCAGGGCTATAACCTAATAGGTTATGACGAGGGAACAGAAGTCCTGTGTGTGTGTTTGGGGGCATGATCCCAAGTCCATCCTGATTCACCTTGGTTTTAACAACATCCCTCCTTCAGGGAAGACTTTGATGCCTGTTTATGAAAATCTCAGTATTTTCCCTTTTTTCATCAGGGAAATGAGGAAATTGCATAATATGATCTGCAATTCTTAGCATTATTGAAAGTTGCTTAACATTAAATGGAACTTCTACATCATATGTCCTCTCCTCTTGAGGCTCAGGGATCATCATTGTAAAGTGGGTAGAAAGAAGGTAAGCTAAATGGGGTGATAGGGAAGACAACCATGAAAGTGTTTCCAGACACAACATGGTTATGGCATACATGAATTCACAGTGGCTGTAGTTGCCTACACAAAACCTTCATAAAATAAAGCCTATTAAAACTCCAATATGGATAGAGCAGTTTGTAAGGCTTCACCTCTAACTGGGGAACTATTGGCAATGATTGGCTGATGCAGGAGGTGGAGTTACTAATTTTTTCAGGGATGTGGCTCTGGCAGGCAGTCTATGCTCCAGTGGATGGCTCTGCACTCATGGCATTGCAAGAACTAATTAGATCCATTTGATTAAAGCAAAAAGAGGACATGAAGTTGGGAGGGAGATATGGTGGGGGCTGTTTGAGAATTGCAGAGGAGGGAACAGAAAAGGAAAGGATTACAGCATACTGTATATGTGTATATAAGTCTTAATGAGTGATTAAGAATATATTTTAAAAGTTGCATTGTACCTAGGGCTAGTGAAGTCACAGATCTTGGGGGAGAACCTACAACAATCTTTTTTTTTAAACCATACCATCAAAATCCCCAACTAGATTCTAAATACTTGTTCTTATGTTCACAGATAAGTATGACCCACATCAAAGATACTTTGCAACAGATGGAGATCCCTACAGAAAAACACAACCAATAAAATGCATTTGTTGAGCCAAGTCTTAATGGATACATCTACTGTACAACTCCTAAACCTAACCATGGAAACCACAGAAATGACTTTATTTTCTATTGGTCCATGCATGCATCTGTCCAGTCATGTGTTTATCCATCCATCTAGGCAACTTAAAGTTTTATTCTCCCTATGGAACCTAGAACAAAAAAAAACTGTAATGTTTTTATGTGGGAAAGTCTTGGCTTTTTATGAGGAATAGAAAAGATTAACATACTTGGGGTAAGGGGACACAAAAATAAAGACAGACAGACAGGCAAACACAGAATCAGAGAGAGACAGAGACAGAAACACATAGACACTGAATGAAAGAAAGCAAAAGGAGGCACTGAGAGGGAGGTAGAGAAGGAGAAAGAGAGGGAGAATGGGAGAGAGAAAAAGAAGAAGAGTAAGACTTTTGATCTTAGTCTAATAACAACTGACCACCATTGCAATTTTTAAGCAGAAAAAATGTTCCCGGATGCTGTTTTTATTTTACATTAGACCCCTTTTTGTAAAGTAGGTTACAGGTGCTAGTATATTAAGGGAGGGGCTCTTCAGGAACGTGTTGTGGATACGTCCACAACAAGTCCAGCCAAGAAGAGAATTTGCCTTGATTTTAGTTTGATGAATTGGAGTCCAAAACAGGTGATTACATTCAAGTCATGGTTCCTGAGTAGTGCCAACAGGGCTTGCTGATAGTCAGGAGGTGAATGGTCAAGGAAAGGGAAACCAATGTCAGACTTTCGGCTTTAGCAACAAAACAACCACTGATGTCATTGCCCACATAAGGAAAGCCAAGGTTTGAATAGTAGAGAATTTAAAGTCTTTTCAGCTTTCACTGTCCTTGACCCTTAGGAAAAGCCAAAGCAGGTGCAATGCAGATGGCATTTTGGACTGAGTGGCTTTGGTGAGCAGCTGCAGTCATCACAGGAACAAAGATTGCTTATACCAGGAGTTCTGGTGAGGACTCAGAGGTGATGATGTTGGCTGAGCTTGAGCAGATTTGCTGAGCTAGCACAGGCAGGAGCAGTCACTCTGCCTCTTTGAGACTTGCTGCCTGATCTAGAGCAGAATCTCATCTCATGGTATAGATTTGATCAATGAAAGGTGCTTTGAATAGGGGATGTCAGAATTACCTTTAATGCCTCAGAAAAATTGGTGCCATGTGGCCATTTCTACTTTAGTCATTTCCATATATTCAGTGTCTTTAAACACTATTTAATTTTATGTGTGTACCTCTATGTATATGTGTGTATCGTGTGCATGCAGGGACCCATGGTGGTTAGAAGAGGCACTGGATTCCCTGGAACTGGAAGAAAAGTGAGTTTATATGGGAGTTCTGGGAACTAGACCTACATCCTCTGTATGGGAAGTGAGGACTCTACACTGCCAAGCCATCTCGCTAATCTCTTATGCGGTGGTTTTTATATATTTTCTCTCTTTTGTTATTTTTAAATTTAAATTAAAATATAAGCACATCATGTAGTCTACCTTTCCCTCCCTCCAACGTCTCCCATGACTCTTTCAGTCTTTCCATGTCTCTTCTCATTCTCTATCAAAGTCATATCCTCTTTTAAAAAATGCATTTATTTTGACAATTTCATCATATATCTAATGTATTATGAACTACCTCTTCTCTCTCTTGTACTTTCTCCATTCTTACAAATTCCCTTCTTTTTCTCTACTAGTCTCCTTCCTACCACCAAGTCTTTTTTTATTAATTTTCATGCAATATATTTTGATATTTCTCCTTTTTCAACTCTTCCCTGATTTTCCCACCTCTATAGCTACCTAATTTTATATTCTCTCTCTATCTTTCTCTTTTTCTCTCTCTCTCCCTTTCTCTTATTAAAAATCCTCAACAACTTCAAGAGCAAAAATCAAAGCAAAAAATAAAAAGTCCAAAACAAAAACAGACAAAAATGTTCAAACAAAAGAAGTAAAAAAAGAACAGGTCTTCCTGGTTGCTGCCGCTGCAGAGAGCCCGTGAGGAGCACCCCACGAGCGAACCTGAGCCTCGGGACCACAGGTAAGACCAAATTTTCTGCTGCAAGAAAGCTGCCTGGTGAGCTTGGGACACAGGAAAGCAGAATTTCTCTAGGACCGGGCACGTTCTGTGTTTACCGGAAGTCCCACACCCGCGGATCCCGGCCCGCAGCAGCTCTCTGCTCCCAGACCCGGTGAGAGAGAGACCCAACCGCCTGGTCAGGTGGGCACTCCTGAGGCTGCAGAGCGGAAGAGACCACCAACACTGCTCACCCCTGCCCACATCCCTGGCCCAAGAGGAAACTGTATAAGGCCTCTGGGCTCCCGTGGGGAAGGGCCCAGGAGCAGCAGGACACCTGTGCCTGAGACACCGCTGATACCTGAAAGAAACAGACCGGATAAACAGTTCTCTGCACCCAAATCCCGTGGGAGGGAGAGCTAAACCTTCAGAGAGGCAGACAAGCCTGGGAAACCAGAAGTGACTGCTCCCTGCACACACATCTCGGACGCCAGAGGAAAAAGCCAAAGACCATCTGGAACCCTGGTGCACTGAAGCTCCCGGAAGGGGCGGCACAGGTCTTCCTGGTTGCTGCCGCTGCAGAGAGCCCCTGGGCAGCACCCCACGAGCGAACCTGAGCCTCGGGACCACAGGTAAGACCAAATTTTCTGCTGCAAGAAAGCTGCCTGGTGAACTCAAGACACAGGCCCACAGGAACAGCTGAAGACCTGTAGAGAGGAAAAACTACACGCCAGAAAGCAGAACACTCTGTCCCCATAACTGACTGAAAGGGAGGAAAACAGGTCTACAGCACTCCTGACACACAGGCTTATAGGACAGTCTAGCCACTGTCAGAAATAGCAGAACAAAGTAACACTAGAGATAATCTGATGGCGAGAGGCAAGCGCAGGAACCCAAGCAACAGAAACCAAGACTACATGCCATCATCGGAGCCCAATTCTCCCACCAAAACAAACATGGAATATCCAAACACACCAGAAAAGCAAGATCTAGTTACAAAATCATATTTGATCATGATGCTGGAGGACTTCAAGAAAGACATGAACACACTTAGGGAAGCACAGGAAAACATTAATAAACAAGTAAAAGCCTACAGAGAGGAATCGCAAAAATCCCTGAAAGAATTCCAGGAAAACACAATCAAACAGTTGAAGGAATTAAAAATGGAAATAGAAGCAATCAAGAAAGAACACATGGAAACAACCCTGGATATAGAAAACCAAAAGAAGAGACAAGGAGCTGTAGATACAAGCCTCACCAACAGAATTCAAGAGATGGAAGAGAGAATCTCAGGAGCAGAAGATTCCATAGAAATCATTGACTCAACTGTCAAAGATAATGTAAAGCGGAAAAAGCTACTGGTCCAAAACATACAGGAAATCCAGGACTCAATGAGAAGATCAAACCTAAGGATAATAGGTATAGAAGAGAGTGAAGACTCCCAGCTCAAAGGACCAGTAAATATCTTCAACAAAATCATAGAAGAAAACTTCCCTAACCTAAAAAAAGAGATACCCATAGACATACAAGAAGCCTACAGAACTCCAAATAGATTGGACCAGAAAAGAAACACCTCCCGTCACATAATTGTCAAAACACCAAACGCACAAAATAAAGAAAGAATATTAAAAGCAGTAAGGGAAAAAGGTCAAGTAACATATAAAGGGAGACCTATCAGAATCACACCAGACTTCTCACCAGAAACTATGAAGGCCAGAAGATCCTGGACTGATGTCATACAGACCCTAAGAGAACACAAATGCCAGCCCAGGTTACTGTATCCAGCAAAACTCTCAATTAACATTGATGGAGAAACCAAGATATTCCATGACAAAACCAAATTTACACAATATCTTTCTACAAATCCAGCACTACAAAGGATAATAAATGGTAAAGCCCAACATAAGGAGGCAAGCTATACCCTAGAAGAAGCAAGAAACTAATCGTCTTGGCAACAAAACAAAGAGAATGAAAGCACACAAACATAACCTCACATCCAAATATGAATATAACGGGAAGCAATAATCACTATTCCTTAATATCTCTCAATATCAATGGCCTCAACTCCCCAATAAAAAGACATAGATTAACAAACTGGATACGCAATGAGGACCCTGCATTCTGCTGCCTACAGGAAACACACCTCAGAGACAAAGACAGACACTACCTCAGAGTGAAAGGCTGGAAAACAACTTTCCAAGCAAATGGTCAGAAGAAGCAAGCTGGAGTAGCCATTCTAATATCAAATAAAATCAATTTCCAACTAAAAGTCATCAAAAAAGATAAGGAAGGACACTTCATATTCATCAAAGGAAAAATCCACCAAGATGAACTCTCAATCCTAAATATCTATGCCCCAAATACAAGGGCACCTACATACGTAAAAGAAACCTTACTAAAGCTCAAAACACACATTGCACCTCACACAATAATAGTGGGAGACTTCAACACCCCACTCTCATCAATGGACAGATCATGGAAACAGAAATTAAACAGTGATGTCGACAGACTAAGAGAAGTCATGAGCCCAATGGACTTAACAGATATTTATAGAACATTCTACCCTAAAGCAAAAGGATATACCTTCTTCTCAGCTCCTCATGGTACTTTCTCCAAAATTGACCATATAATTGGTCAAAAAACGGGCCTCAACAGGTACAGAAAGATAGAGATAATCCCATGCATGCTATCGGACCACCACGGCCTAAAACTGGTCTTCAATAACAATAAGGGAAGAATGCCCACATATACGTGGAAATTGAACAATGCTCTACTCAATGATAACCTGGTCAAGGAAGAAATAAAGAAAGAAATTAAAAACTTTTTAGAATTTAATGAAAATGAAGATACAACATACCCAAACTTATGGGACACAATGAAAGCTGTGCTAAGAGGAAAACTCATAGCGCTGAGTGCCTGCAGAAAGAAACAGGAAAGAGCATATGTCAGCAGCTTGACAGCACACCTAAAAGCTCTAGAACAAAAAGAAGCAAATACACCCAGGAGGAGTAGAAGGCAGGAAATAATCAAACTCAGAGCTGAAATCAACCAAGTAGAAACAAAAAGGACAATAGAAAGAATCAACAGAACCAAAAGTTGGTTCTTTGAGAAAATCAACAAGATAGATAAACCCTTAGCCAGATTAACGAGAGGACACAGAGAGTGCGTCCAAATTAACAAAATTAGAAATGAAAAGGGAGACATAACTACAGATTCAGAGGAAATTCAAAAAATCATCAGATCTTACTATAAAAACCTATATTCAACAAAATTTGAAAATCTTCAGGAAATGGACAATTTCCTAGACAGATACCAGGTACCGAAGTTAAATCAGGAACAGATAAACCAGTTAAACAACCCCATAACTCCTAAGGAAATAGAAGCAGTCATTAAAGGTCTTCCAACCAAAAAGAGCCCAGGTCCAGACGGGTTTAGTGCAGAATTCTATCAAACCTTCATAGAAGACCTCATACCAATATTATCCAAACTATTCCACAAAATTGAAACAGATGGAGCACTACCGAATTCCTTCTACGAAGCCACAATTACTCTTATACCTAAACCACACAAAGACACAACAAAGAAAGAGAACTTCAGACCAATTTCCCTTATGAATATCGACGCAAAAATACTCAATAAAATTCTGGCAAACCGAATTCAAGAGCACATCAAAACAATCATCCACCATGATCAAGTAGGCTTCATCCCAGGCATGCAGGGATGGTTTAATATACGGAAAACCATCAACGTGATCCATCATATAAACAAACTGAAAGAACAAAACCACATGATCATTTCATTAGATGCTGAGAAAGCATTTGACAAAATTCAACACCCCTTCATGATAAAAGTCCTGGAAAGAATAGGAATTCAAGGCCCATACCTAAACATAGTAAAAGCCATATACAGCAAACCAGTTGCTAACATTAAACTAAATGGAGAGAAACTCGAAGCAATCCCACTAAAATCAGGGACTAGACAAGGCTGCCCACTCTCTCCCTACTTATTCAATATAGTTCTTGAAGTTCTAGCCAGAGCAATCAGACAACAAAAGGAGATCAAGGGGATACAGATCGGAAAAGAAGAAGTCAAAATATCACTATTTGCAGATGACATGATAGTATATTTAAGTGATCCCAAAAGTTCCACCAGAGAACTACTAAAGCTGATAAACAACTTCAGCAAAGTGGCTGGGTATAAAATTAACTCAAATAAATCAGTTGCCTTCCTCTATACAAAAGAGAAACAAGCCGAGAAAGAAATTAGGGAAACGACACCCTTCATAATAGACCCAAATAATATAAAGTACCTCGGTGTGACTTTAACCAAGCAAGTAAAAGATCTGTACAATAAGAACTTCAAGACACTGAGGAAAGAAATTGAAGAAGACCTCAGAAGATGGAAAGATCTCCCATGCTCATGGATTGGCAGGATTAATATAGTAAAAATGGCCATTTTACCAAAAGCAATCTACAGATTCAATGCAATCCCCATCAAAATACCAATCCAATTCTTCAAAGAGTTAGACAGAACAATTTGCAAATTCATCTGGAATAACAAAAAACCCAGGATAGCTAAAGCTATCCTCAACAATAAAAGGACTTCAGGGGGAAGCACTATCCCTGAACTCAAGCAGTATTACAGAGCAATAGTGATAAAAACTGCATGGTATTGGTACAGAGACAGACAGATAGACCAATGGAATAGAATTGAAGACCCAGAAATGAACCCACACACCTATGGTCACTTGATTTTTGACAAAGGAGCCAAAACCATCCAATGGAAAAAAGATAGCATTTTCAGCAAATGGTGCTGGTTCAACTGGAGGGCAACATGTAGAAGAATGCAGATCGATCCATGCTTATCACCCTGTACAAAGCTTAAGTCCAAGTGGATCAAGGACCTCCACATCAAACCAGACACACTCAAACTAATAGAAGAAAAACTAGGGAAGCATCTGGAACACATGGGCACTGGAAAAAATTTCCTGAACAAAACACCAATGGCTTATGCTCTAAGATCAAGAATCGACAAATGGGATCTCATAAAACTGCAAAGCTTCTGTAAGGCAAAGGACACGGTGGTTAGGACAAAACGGCAACCAACAGATTGGGAAAAGATCTTTACCAATCCTACAACAGATAGAGGCCTTATATCCAAAATATACAAAGAACTCAAGAAGTTAGACCGCAGGGAAACAAATAACCCTATTAAAAAATGGGGTTCAGAGCTAAACAAAGAATTCACAGCTGAGGAATGCCGAATGGCTGAGAAACACCTAAAGAAATGTTCAACATCTTTAGTCATAAGGGAAATGCAAATCAAAACAACCCTGAGATTTCACCTCACACCAGTGAGAATGGCTAAGATCAAAAACTCAGGTGACAGCAGATGCTGGCGAGGATGTGGAGAAAGAGGAACACTCCTCCATTGTTGGTGGGATTGCAGACTGGTAAAACCATTCTGGAAATCAGTCTGGAGGTTCCTCAGAAAATTGGACATTGAACTGCCTGAGGATCCAGCTATACCTCTCTTGGGCATATACCCAAAAGATGCCTCAACATATAAAAGAGACATGTGCTCCACTATGTTCATCGCAGCCTTATTTATAATAGCCAGAAAATGGAAAGAACCGAGATGCCCTTCAACAGAGGAATGGATACAGAAAATGTGGTACATCTACACAATGGAATATTACTCAGCTATCAAAAACAACGAGTCTATGAAATTCGTAGGCAAATGGTTGGAACTGGAAAATATCATCCTGAGTGAGCTAACCCAATCACAGAAAGACATACATGGTATGCACTCATTGATAAGTGGCTATTAGCCCAAATGCTTGAATTACCCTAGATCCCTAGAACAAACGAAACTCAAGACGGATGATCAAAATGTGAATGCTTCACTCCTTCTTTAAATGAGGAAAAAGAATACCCTTGGCTGGGAAGGGAGAGGCAAAGATTAAAACAGAGACTGAAGGAATACCCATTCAGAGCCTGCCCCACAGGTGGCCCATACATATACAGCCACCCAATTGGACAAGATGGATGAAGCAAAGAAGTGCAGACCGACAGGAGCCGGATGTAGATCGCTCCTGAGAGACACAGCCAGAATACAGCAAATACAGAGGCGAATGCCAGCAGCAAACCACTGAGCTGAGAATAGGTCCCCCGTTGAAGGAATCAGAGAAAGAACTGGAAGAGCTTGAAGGGGCTCGAGACCCCAAAAGTACAACAATGTCAAGCAACCAGAGCTTCCAGGGACTAAGCCACTACCTAAAGACTATATATGGACTGACCCTGGACTCTGACCCCATAGGTAGCAATGAATATCCTAGTAAGAGCACCAGTGGAAGGGGAAGCCCTGGGTCCTGCTAAGACTGAACCCCCAGTGAACTAGACTATGGGGGGAGGGCGGCAATGGGGGGAGGGTTGGGAGGGGAACACCCATAAGGAAGGGGAGGGGGGAGGGGGATTTTGCCCGGAAACCGGGAAAGGGAATAACACTTGAAATGTATATAAGAAATACTCAAGTTAATAAAAAAAAAATAAAAATAAAAATAAATAAAAATAAAAAAATAAAAATAAAAAAAAAAAAAGAAGTAAAAAAAGGGTCCCTCAACAAACAAACGAACAAGCAAGCAAGCAAACAAACAAACAAAACTAAAACTAAACAAACAGCAGAAAGTTGGTGTTATTTTATATAAGTCAATGCCTCAGCATGATATCTATCCTGAGCGTGCCTGTTATACCCAGTGGTACTTCACTATAGAACATTGACTTTTTTTTCCATTTGCCAGTATGGTTAGATGTGGTACTTTGGCACTGCTTCAGCTCTCAGTGCTGGCTCCATGCCCACTTTTTATTTTATTATTATTGTTTTACACACACACACACACACACACACACACACACACATACACACACACACACACACACACACACACACTTCTGAGTCTGTTTAGTAGTGTTTATATGCATGTAATTTCAGGGCTGATCACTTGATACTAGATAACCAACTAGGGGTCTCATCCCTGGGGAAGACTAATTTTTCCTTTCTCAACTTTCCTTAGTTGTCTCTTGTTCTTTGTCTAGGGCTGAGGCCCTGTGATATTTCCTCTGTCATTTCTATTGGTGCCTCTATTGCTTGAATCTTGTTTAGGTAGCCATGTTGCTATGGTATATTGGGTGTGGTCTCACACCTCGTGGGATACAAGGACCCCTATAAGTTTCTCTACACCTCACTATAGATTTATAGTTTTTTAAAGTAGATAAACTACAACTAAGAAAACCACAACAGAGATTATAAATCTACCACAGGCATGATTACAAGAAGCAGAAATTTTAGAGAGAATCATGGAACAATGGGAGGAAAGCTAGTAAGAAACAGAGCAGTGGGGGTTGAGGGGGATGACATTGAAAAAAAATGTCTTTGTCCATAACAAGGATGTTTCCTGAATTCACGGCAGTTGTGGTTCCCTGCAAATAGATCCTACAAGATCATGACAGTCAAACTTCTGTTGTAGATGTGCAAGGAGTTCATGAGCCCCCCACTCTAGCTTGGAAGTTATTGATAGTTGACAGATGCTAGGGTAGGGATAGTTAGTCTTTTTCAATGCTGTGGTTCACGGTTGTTTACCTGTTCTCCAGCAGATAGAATATTATAATGTGGTTATGGTGGGCCCATTAATGGTGTAGAGAGAATATCTGATATTGCTATGGATGTGGCACTTGTCAATAATGAATCTGATAGCCTATGGCCTAGGCAATAAATAGAAGTTGGGACAACTGGGAGGCAGAAAGGATTCTGGGAGAGAACCCAGGCAGGAGATGCACCCAGGAAGATTTGACAAGACAGATGCATGGTACCTGAGCACAGGTAACCTGCTTAATGTAGTTAGAATATCCCGGTTATTTTAAATTATGATCAAGGCAGACAGAAACTTATATGGCCAAGGTATTTGAAAATATATTTTGAGTCTGAGTCTTACTTTTGGGAACATGAGGCTGGGAGGAAGAACCAGACATAAGTCTTACAAGTAGGAATGACAATCCCCTGTGTTGTTTTGGAGACCTTTTGGACATCTGTTATCAGTGTCTTGTACAGTGGTATTCCATGCCTTTTATTGTAATTGCATTAAAGGGACATATATGTGCATATACACACAGATATTAACCAGATATTTAGATTGCTGTGGCACCCAGATTCATGGACTGATCAACTACTAGGCTCTCAGCTTCCCCAATATGAAGGTGATCATCATTGGACTACCCAGTCCCTATTGTGTAAACCAATTCAATAAACAGATCTTTATCATATGTGTTTTTCTTGATTTTTTTCCTTTAGACAACTTTGATTAATATGGAGGCTTGACTAGGGAAAGAAGGAACTATAAAATTCTATCTTGCATAACAACTTTTATTAGGCTGGGCTTACCCTGAATGAGAAAGGCTATCTGTGACATCAGGACTTTCATGTAGCAGGCATCAAGTGTTAGCAGCCAAGAGAGAAAGAGGTCAGGGGGATATGAAAGGGTAGGGGGAAGTGAAGAGAGGGCATGTGTGTCTATATGAAGTTGTTCAATAGGAAGCTTATTGTGGGTTTCTAGGTTGGAGAAGTCTGCAGCTCAGCAGCAGCTTGGGCTGTGTCTGGAGCTACTAGGTTCACTTTCATGGGGGAGGCAAACTAAGACGCTCTACTTACCTAAAAATATGCTTATTTGGGTTATATTTAAAGCAGTTGGAAGTGGAAGAATGAGAATCTGGCACCAGTGAGCTTTGAATTAATAGTCCCAATCTGCTGTAAAGAAGCAAACAACTGAAAGGGCCAATGTCCCAGGGCTGACTTTAATTCATTTCTATGACAGCACCTGTTATTTTAGGCTTCAGATTACAAAGCTTTGTCCCTCACGATAAAGGAGAAAATGTCTTATCGGAATATCTATTTCTGCAAGTCAAGGACTGCCAACAATAGTCACACACATTCTCTGCCATCCTGCCAACCAATGGCCTATATCACAGTATACGTGCACCTTGCTTACTTTACTTTGCTCCACTGTTCTCAAGCCTTTGGGACTGTTTATTTTAAATGCATAAGTTTAGAGCCATTAGAAATTCTAGGGTGGGATCCAGACACTGGACCTGTTTAAACATTTCCCCTAAGAAGTTCTGATAGGCCAGTAGGATTGAGTGGACTATTGTAGAGCAGAATAGAGTAGGGCATGTTACTATTCAAAGTTCAAAGTCTTATCTATTGTCCGTTCTTACAAAAAAAATCACATCCCAAAGAGGAATTCTCAAAGGCAGCCTCAGAATGATGTGTGTCTTCCTAAGAAGCTGTAAATTGTGTTCCTCAAGGTATGCCATAGAAACAGTTATTTTTTCCAAAGTAAGTTATCACAGCCAGAATGACTAACTTTCCCTTGTGCACAGGAGCTGGCTATAAAGAAATTATAGCCCATATCTAAGAGAATAAGGGCTACACCTGGTAAGCCCAGAATAATCTGTGCAAACTAGCTGGGTTTCCTTCTTCTGTCTAAGTTTTTCATTACCTTACCTGGTTTTCAGATGTATAATTGCATGGCTGTTCATGTTTTTTTTTTTTTTTATTTTGTACCTTAATGTTTTGATTTTTTTTTATTAACTTGAGTATTTCTTATATACATTTCGAGTGTTATTCCCTTTCCTGCTTTCCGGGCAAACATCCCCCTCCCCCCGCCCCTTCCTTATGGGTGTTCCCCTCCCAACCCTCCCCCCATTGCCGCCCTCCCCCCCATAGTCTAGTTCACTGGGGGTTCAGTCTTAGCAGGACCCAGGGCTTCCCCTTCCACTGGTGCTCTTACTAGGATATTCATTGCTACCTATGGGGTCAGAGTCCAGGGTCAGTCCATGTATAGTCTTTAGGTAGTGGCTTAGTCCCTGGAAGCTCTGGTTGCTTGACATTGTTGTACATATGGGGTCTCGAGCCCCTTCAAGCTCTTCCAGTTCTTTCTCTGATTCCTTCAACGGGGGACCTATTCTCAGTTCAGTGGTTTGCTGCTGGCATTCGCCTCTGTATTTGCTGTATTCTGGCTGTGTCTCTCAGGAGCGATCTACATCCGGCTCCTGTCGGTCTGCACTTCTTTGCTTCATCCATCTTGTCTAATTGGGTGGCTGTATATGTATGGGCCACATGTGGGGCAGGCTCTGAATGGGTGTTCCTTCTGTGTCTGTTTTAATCTTTGCCTCTCTCTTCCCTGCCAAGGGCATTCTTTTTCCTCATTTAAAGAAGGAGTGAAGCATTCACATTTTGATCATCCGTCTTGAGTTTCGTTTGTTCTAGGGATCTAGGGTAATTCAAGCATTTGGGCTAATAGCCACTTATCAATGAGTGCATACCATGTATGTCTTTCTGTGATTGGGTTAGCTCACTCAGGATGATATTTTCCAGTTCCAACCATTTGCCTATGAATTTCATAAAGTCGTTGTTTTTGATAGCTGAGTAATATTCCATTGTGTAGATGTACCACATTTTCTGTATCCATTTCTCTGTTGAAGGGCATCTGGGTTCTTTCCAGTTTCTGGCTATTATAAATAAGGCTGCAATGAACATAATGGAGCACGTGTCTCTTTTATATGTTGAGGCATCTTTTGGGTATATGCCCAAGAGAGGTATAGCTGGATCCTCAGGCAGTTCAATGTCCAATTTTCTGAGGAACCTCCAGACTGATTTCCAGAATGGTTGTGTTCATGTTTTATTAACCCCAACAGTAAGAAAGCCATGCTTAGTCTTGGATTTTGAGTTTTCAAATGTGAAGTTTCTTGCTGAAAGTGAAACAATTATCAAATACGTTTGCGCTTCTTCCATGACTTGATATAGTATTTCAGCAAACTTTTGCCTTGAACACACAGAAGGAATGTTCAGGTTTCACACACCATGATACTCACTCTTCCACAAACTAACAATCAGACTCATCATAGGAATGTTTAAAAGCATACTGGACCTCTGCTAATGCAACAACGAAAGAGAAGTGATAATTCATGGAAAAGCATATGTGACAGTCTTGGGAAAGTTTACTTCTCCACTTTCTGTCAAGTGTCCTAGGAATGCTAAGTTACCTACATGTTTAGCCCTTGCCCACTTGCATACCCTTGCTCATACTGATCCCAACTTGAATGATCACCAGGGCAGTTTGAACTAGCCTCCTGGCTCATCCCAACCATCCAGTCATCACCATCAATCTCCCCCCACTCTCTCTAGTACATTTATGCATAATTGTATATCTGCATATTCGTACATGTAAGTATAGGCATACATGTGCCATGGGTTGTATGTGGAGGTGAGAGCACAACAATCTGTCCTTGCTTTCTGCCTAGTTTGAGGCACAATCTCTTTGTGCATTGCTGTACAAGCCAGGCTACATGGTTGATGAACTTCTGGGAATTCTTCTGTTTCTGCCTACCATCTTCTTATATGAGCTCTAAGTTACAGATGGGTGCTACTGTGCAGGCTTAACATGAGTTACAGTTATCCTAGCCCACATGCTCCTGCTTGTATACAAAGAACTTTACCCACTGAGCCACCTTCCCAGCCCCAACTCATTACATTGGCAGAACACCCCCTCCCCCCAGCCCCAGCATAAAGGCTGGTATGTTGTGATTCAGTCACAAACTCCTTAGTCCTCTGGAGCCGCTGTGATTGTGCTACTTGTCTCAGGATATGCTGTCATTTATTTGACTCAGAGTTCTCTGAAAGGCCAGTCAGATCAATATCATAGTATTTTATTTGTTTATTATTTTCAGTGGCCTTGAAGGCACTTTGAAGTCCTTCTATATCATAGCAATGCTTAAGCCATTCTCTGAGGAGGGTTATATCCCCAAAGAGAATACCAAGGGACCAATGAGAAGCAACAACCAACGCATACTCCCTGTCTTTATTTCATTTTTTTATTTAAAGATCCTTTTTGAGAATTTCATTGAACATATTTGATCATAGTCCTTCTCTTCTAACTCCTCCCACATTTCCTATCTTCCTTACCCACTCAACTTCATTTTCTTAACACTTCTTAAAACCAAAACCCCAAATAAAGCAAACTCCCATACATGGAATGCAGTTTATGTTGGATGACTACTGAGCATGGGGCCGCCCCTAGAGTGTGGTTGATATACTCAGTGTTAGTCTGTTGAAGGAAGTGGACTGTTTCCCAGGAGGTATGACTTGTCAATAGTGTTTTCGGTGAGATTGGGAATTCATGCTTGCCTCATCTCATGCTTGCATTTTGTCTGACTTGAACTTGGGTAGGTATTGTGCATGCTGCCCCAGTTTCTGTGGGTTCAGTGGATTCATTTTCACCAAGTATCTTGAGACTGCAGCTAGTCTTCTTTTTCCTGCACTTTATTCCCCTGGTTTCACCCACTAACACTAGATAGAAGAGAAACAAAGATCAAGTGGAGAGAGGAATTAGAAAACCCCCTGAATCTAATGTTTTTCTTTTTGATTCTTATTTGGCCACGACTACTAACAAAGTGTACCCAACCTCCTTAAATTACCAATAACCATCTCCACACCTCTCATGGCATTTATATTTCCTCTGAAAAGTTCCCAGAATCCCTAATATCGCAGAACAACAGAAATTATCTGCAGCTGGCAAAACCACACTAGAGCATGGGGCAAATCATGTTCAGCTGCTTCAAACAGTCAGCAGCAACCTCGTATCCCTACACCTGGGATTAAAGTGAAAGCAAATTCTTATAAATATTTTTGTGTTTTTTTTTAAAAAGAAACCCAAATTCCAGAATTCTCAAAAATATTACTACAGGAAACTGATTTCTTTAAAGTCATCCACCAAAGAAGCTTTTCCTTGCAGGAAGTGATAACATACTGCCAAGATACAGAGAATAAAAGATTGGAATTCTGGGCCCCAAGTTTCTTGTTTATATTACATCCCTCTCCTCAAGGTTCAGGGATCAATTTCATTTCTTGCTGCATCTTCTGAAAGGAAGGGTTCTCCTCTACAGTCAGAACCAGACATATGGCTTTCCAGTAAGGCAGGCCTGCTATTTGTTGTCAATTCTTGAGTCTCAGCAAGCTATTTATTTTACAGTTGATGACAAACATTTGGGACACTGATGAAGCCTTTCCTTCTTCATTGTTACAATAAAGATTAGAAGAAACAAGGGAGTCATGATATGTTTTTGTTATCAGAAAATTGTGTTTACTATAGTTTTAAGAACGGCCAGGGAAAAAGAGTTGAGCAAAATGCAAGAGCTTGCACTATAAAATCTACAAATCAGGGATCAGTGATGTATGTAGCTCGGTTGGTAGCTTGCCTAGCCGGCAAGAAAACCTGTTGATTCCTGACACTTTATGCACAACACTTGGAGTTGAATGACGATAATTCAACTATAATTCCAGCAGTAATTAAGCACTTAAGAAGTAGGGATATAAAGATCAGAAGTTGAAGGTTATCCTTAGCTATGTAGCAAGCCTGGACTATATAAGTCCCTTTTAAAAATAAAAATCTACAGCATAATGTCAAGAAAGGTAGTTTTTGTGATAAATATACATGACTAGGAACAATGGGAAGAGATGGGTAGAAGGAATCCTATTTTACAGTGTCTTCTAAATTCATCGATGTAAATATTTCTAGTATGTCTCATTTCACAATCCTGTTTTCAAAACTTAAGCTACATGGTCCATCCATGCCTGCATTTGAGTCTTATTTACACCAGATTTGAAAGCAAGGAACCATCACAGAGCCATCATAAAACTCCCAGAATAGGGAATTGAAAATGGTGGGCCAGATGCAGTAGTTTTTGTGGTGCTAATGAAACTGAAGCTTCAGGTTTCCTCACTTGCTTGTTCTTATTTTGAACAGACATACATTTGCATAGTTAATTTTATATCCTTCTGTTAAAAAGAATCATCTAAATGATTCTTATATAAGTCTCATCTTCCATTTTTGTTTGATTTTTGTAATTTAGTTTCCCTTTTGGGACAGTCTCATGTAGCCCAGGCTGGCTTTGGACACACAGGCCTCCTGCTGCTCCTGCAGTAGTCTGTAAGCTTGAGGCTTGAAATGCTCTCCTTGTGTGGGTGCTGCTAAGCCTTGCTGGGTTGTTGAGAGTACTGTTCTTCAGTATGCTTTATGAACTAAAAAGACCAATTTCTGCAGATTGCAGTTTTTGCTGATCTTGGATGCTTTCAGAAATGCCTGGATTTTGGACCACTATTCTCTAATATTCACAAAATGAGTTGTTCTTTCTCTATAACCCCTATTTATTCCCTGGTCTTTAATCCAGTTTTTTTCTTATCTGTAATTGATCAATCTTTTACCAGCCTCTGCAACAAACTTTACTAGGAACTTACATGATTGGCTCTGTTAATTATTCTCCCTTTTTTTGGGTCTCTGTTCTAGGGTAGCTCATGTTCTACTTACTAGCCTATGGATGGGCTCTTCTGGGTAGGATTTTCTTTTCTGTTGAACCACCTATATTAAGCAAATAAACCAATGGTACTGCTTTTCTGTGGAGGAAACTTCAGATCACAGGGACAGGTACCAGTGGCAGTACATTTAATTGACTAATAAGCAGGTATTTCAAAATATCCCATTGGTCACACTGCTATACAGCCAAAACCAGGACCCTGAAGCCTTGTTTCTTTTGTAATTTCTTAGATTTCTGTGCAAGAATGGGGAAACTATAGGTCTTTCTCATAAACCACGGACTTCTATTTCCTTTCTATAGTAGAATGGGAAAGTAATATAAGCAAATGTGGATGGACAGCAGATACAGAAATTGGAGACTAAAATTTGTCAAACTCTGTTACAACAACCTCATAATTGAAGCAATTAAAGCAGATGATTGGTTTATGTTCCTCCCTTTATAGCTGAAAAGCTGGTGGTCCAGAACGGAGAGGTGATCTCCCAAAGGTCACAGTTATTGGCAAAGTCCTATATGAGTCAAGCTTCAGTCTCCTGACTGCTGGAGTTCTTTGCAGCTCATGCTACAGGGTATTTGGAGGGTTAGATAATACTGGTAAGTGAAGAATCTTTGCCTGAGTTATTTTCACTTGGCAGACTCTCTTAGCTTTTTCTCTCAACTGTTATCTGGGACAAGTATTTGCTTGTATTTCCTCAGCATTGGCCTAGACCAGCTGTAAGTCCCTGCTGTGGAGTGGCCATGCAGAGCAGGTGGGCCAAGCATTTTCATTTCATAGATCATTAGTTCTTGGCACAGAAACTTCCCCAGTATCCCTAGCTCCCTAGATATTATATCACCTACTACAGAGGAAGAGAAGGAGGCTACGGTCTGGGTAACTAGATGGATAGGGTATCTTATTGAAGCTGCTTCTGGCTGGAAAAATTCTACCTGATGCAGAGAATCTCACCAAGAGAGGCCCTGTCTTGATTTGATTTTGCTTCTCAGAAGCACATGTGCATACGTACAGCTATTATCTAAGGTCAGAAAGATTATATGAAGGCAGAGGAAGACTAGGGGAGAGAAAGAGAAGCCGAGGAGTATGGGAGACAATAGAAACAGAATCAATAAAACACAAAGGCATTTTTAAATGGGAGAAACATTAGAGGAATCAGACAGAGAAAGAGGGGAAAAGTAGAGAAAGTGGGAAACAGAAAAATTCAGTTCCCAGTTCATGTCTGCGGCCAAAATGTAGATTTCTGAGGCTAGCCAATACCAGTTTCTAAGGAAAGAGGAAAAGAAATATAAATAGAAGAGACAGATGGTAACACAAAAGGGACTTTAGAGATATTGACTGACCCCTCTGATGGTGTCAATGAGATAAAGTTCCCCAAGATTACAAAGTGCATCAGAGATATATTTGTGATTTAGTTTTTGTGGGTCAAGTGTTTGTTTGTTTGTTTATTTGCTTATTTTACAATAAGACATCTGAGTTTTGTCAGATAAATAAAACAGGGCTTAGATGGCCAGAGAATCAATGCCTTATGATTCATAAAGTTGATAAGAACTTGAGAGAAACCTAGGGAACATGATTAGTGACTTCAAATATTTCCAGGACTGTGCTTGTGAATAAATGATGTATATGTATGTGCATTACTGATTAAATCAGAATAGAGGCATGGGAAGCATAGATGGATTTGGAGTCAGTATAAAGAGCCTATAGATCCAGACAGGCACATTCCTCATCTTTGCAAGCTTACAAGAAATACAAGTTGACAGAAATGTTGCAGCTAGAAGGAAGCAGAAGTACAATGAAGGCAATCATATCTCTGTGCCATGTCTCTAAACTTGAAATTTTGGGGACAATTTCTACCTAATTCTGAATATTCCTAATTAATGATCATTCATGACTAAGTTGAGGTTATCCACACATCTCTTGAAACTGTACATCAATGTGCATGTGGATGTGTGAATGCATGTGGGTGTGCACACATGGTTATGCTTTTGTGCATGTAATCATGTGTATGTGTGATACTTGAATATGCATGTGTGATACTTAGATATGCATGTGTGTGTTATGTATGTATGCTTGTGAGTGTGTGTGTGTTCCATGAACCACCACTGTAGCTCTTATCCTGAACAGCTCCTAGCAGACTTTACCAATAAGAGAAACTTGGGAAGATTGGGAAACAGATGTGAAGGATGGGGCTTGTTTTCTGGGGTTCTATGTCCAGACTTAGTGACCTTGCAATCTCTGGTTGAGTCCCCATTTCATAACTGTGGCTGAAATATAGATTTTTTTGATACCTATTAAGTAAAAATCTTAAATTCTGTCTTGGAAAAGAGAAATTAGAACCTACATTAGAAGGACTCTTTCAAAGAGTCTCTGCAACTGAAGTGAGGGTCAAAGGCCAGAGATACATCTCATAATGATAAACAAATACTGGCTGAATTTTGGTACCAACTAACAATGTTTTCCCAGACTCGGGGGCATGTATTTTCACTTGCATCCTCCTTTTACCATCTATGTAAATTTTGCCATTTATTTAAGCTCCCTTACCATCCCTTTTCTCTGTTAAGAGGAGTCAGAAGGGCCAGTGAGATGTTTCAGTTGCCATCCAAGCCAGACAACATGAGTTCTATTCCTGGAATCCACATAAAGGTGGAGGGAAATAACCAATCACACAAAATTGTCTGATGACTTACATATGTACAGTGAGACATATATAGTGACAAATCCATAATAATAGTAATATATAATGAAGGTAAAAATAATTATAACAGGAATAGTGTTACCAATTTCAAGGGGTCAGACCCCAACCCACACTTCCCTGTCCATCAGAAATCTATTCAGTCCTTGCAATGGAGCAGCTGGTTCAGTTGAAATTACAGGTTCCCTAGTGAGCTGTCTACTGCTGTGACAAAATATTGATCAAAAACAACTTAAAGAATGTCATCATTACTTTCTGTTGCTGTGATAAAACACCAGGGCCAAAAGAAAATCAGGGATGAAAGAGCTTATTTCCCCTTACAACTCTCAGGTCAGAGTCTGTCAATGTGAGGAGTCATGGCAAAAAATTGGAGGCGGAAATGAACACAAGTCATCTATGAGTTCTGCTTACTCTGTAGCTTTCTATGGGTTGCTCAGTCAACTTTCTTATACCACACAATGCCCACAAGGGTGGTATCCCTTAGTTGGTGGGGCCCTCCCACCTCAATTGTTAATCAGGATAATGCCCTAAAGACTTGCTTACAGTTAATCTGCTGGAGACATTTTCTCAGTTGAGGTTTGTTTCCCCAGTTGACTCTAGCTCTTGTCAAGAGTTGACAGGAAAACCAACCAAAACCAAGACAAGGAGAAAGAAGTTTATTTACCTTACATTTCTAGGTCACAGTCCATCACTGAGGGAAGTCAGGGCAGAAAGTCAAGGAAGGAGCTTGAGGCAGAAACCATGGTGAATGCTGCTTATTGGTCTTGTCCCAGGGCTTACATCCAGCTACCATTTATAGACATCCCAAATCCATTTGCCTAGAGAGGACATCACCCATAGTGGGCTAGGCCCTCTTACAACCATTATTAATCAATCAAATGTCCCATAGTATGTCCCCAGACCAATATGATGGCATCAATTCCTCAGTTAAAGTTCCCTCTTCCTAGTTATGTGAAGTTGACAACAAATATTGGTCAGGAAGTAAGTATTATTCTTTTCTTATTTGACTAGTTATAGGATGGATTTAGAATCTGTAGTTGTTTGAATGAGAAGTGTCCCTCAGGCTCAGATAACTGAATACTTGTTTTCCAGTTGGTGGTGAAATGTGGGAGGTAGTCCAGACTTGCTAGGGAAAATATGTTACTAGCAGTAATTATTGAGATTATACAACTTTGGCCAGTCTCCCTTTCTCTCTTTGTTTTGTATTTGAGTTAAATGTAACTTACTCACTTCTTTCTCTAGCCTATCTGTTTCCACACCTCACCTGCCATTATGAACTCACCCTCCAGAAAGTAAACCCAACTGAAATCTTCTTAAGTTGTTTTCTGTTCCTCATCATCACCATTACTTTCTAATCACAATGAAAAAGTAACTATTGCAGAGGTCAAATGTCACAGTTTTTGTGTATTTCTGAGTGAACTGCTATTCTCTCCAATGGGAACTGTAAATCATCAGCACATTTCTACATGTTTCTTCTTTTTGGGAAATCTTGTTGTTCACCTAAATGTCAGAATAGGCACACAACTGAAAGTTGATTCACATTCAAATCTTGTTTGGAATGGCATGAATATATTAGGGATATGGGAGTGGCCCAGGTTAAGTCAATCTGATGTGTATGCTTTGTGGGATTGGTATGGGGAAACTAAGAGGAATGCTGCATCCATTGTGTTAAAAGGTCTAAGCTGGAAAGAATGACATCATTGCTGCTGGTGTCATCTTTTTCCATAGGGAGAAAGTTGGACTGCAGAATTGATGGAGGGGTATCTTTTATGTCTCATCCCTCTGGTTGCTAAAGGGAGGGAATTTACAATCATTTTCCTTGTATTAGTTTCTATTGGTACAATTAAATGCTATGAACATAAGTAACTTGGGGAAGAAAAGGAAACAGTTTCCACTTTCATGAAAAGTACATCACTGAGGGAGTCAGAGCATGAAATCGAGGCAGAAGCCTGGAAACAGGAGCTAATGCAGAAGACATGGGAAATTGCTGCTTATTGACTCTATCCTCATGAATCGTTCAGTTTGCTTTTGTATAGCACCCATGATCAGCTGGCCAATATGAACACAGCTGACAATGGGGCTGGCCCTTCTCACAACAATCATCAGTCAAGAAGATTCTCCTGTAGACTTGCCTACAGGTCAGTTTTATAGAGACGTTTCTCAGTTAAGATTCCTTCTTGAACCTAGATATGGCTGGGTTTGTGTCAGGTTGACCAAAACCAGCTAAAACACACTTATTCTTTCTTCATTTTTACTTAATCAGTCTCAGTAAAAGCAAATTATATCTGAACTGGAGATGTGGAGAAGCCTGACACTGTTTTTCAGGAGTGGGGGAGATGGGCTAACCTTATATACTACTTGGTCTTTTTATGACTTCATGTTTTTTGGAAATCATCTGCACATGGAAAAAAAGATTATTTCCAATGCCTTCTTGCCTGCATGAGTGAATATGCCAAATTGTAACGTTCACAGACCTGTTTTCCTTTATAGTAAGAAGCCTTCTTTGAAACAAAGATTAAACTTTGGTTTCTCATGGGTTTTTCGTGTGTTTTAGTTCATTTGTTCAGACTCTCAGAATGGGATGAAAGTCACAATAGGAGTTATGTTTTGAAGACTCTCATAGAGCTGAGATATAAAGGGTGGACATAAGTGTACACACCTTTACAGTAAAGTAAATTAGAAGTGTAGCATGTGGGGTTCTTACAGTTGACATTCTTTGCTGTATCTAATAAGCTACCTTGTATGCTGCACTGATTCTAAATTTCATTAGTGATTTAAGATGGTTTCTGTCACTAGAAACCAAATAATACTATAATAAATATCAGATTTAATTATTTAAAATAATTCCTACAGTTGACTATTGGTATACTCTCTTATATGTATTGAAGTACCTAATTAGTTTAATTTTTATTTCCCTAATGGTCTGCAATGGAAATTTATTTGTATATTTTGTTCAGAGATTGTTTTTACAGTACATTTTCTCATATTTTAGCTGTTTTCTGTGTAATTGTTAAGTTTTAAGAGTTCCTTCATATTGTAGATAATAGTCCTATATCTAAATATATCCTACAATTACTTTTCTTAGTGTATGCCTTAACTTTTTATCTATAAGAGTTATTTAACCACAGCCAAATGAGCTGTGAATACTAAAACATATAGTGGGAATTTCCAATTTTAAGATCTCAAACTTACCATTTTAACATGATTTTTGAACTAAAACACTTGCCACACTCCCTTATATTAACAATTAAATGTATTTGTAGTAGTTTCTTGGGTACTTGTTAGAAACAATGAATGTAAGGGCAAAGATTGCCATGTGTTTCTTTATAGTAGGTTCTCAGAGTTAAGCATATTTAATCTCCCATAAAATCAGCATTAACAAACACAAGAATATCTGGAAGGCTGAATGAGTACATGGGTTTGGCTATACTGCAAAGAATTGGCCCTGTGAGTTGGCCCTGTTGCACAGTTAATTACCATGTAGCCGTGCTTATTTATTATTACCCAAATTTTGAATTATTTCCAAGTTTCTACCAATGTAGAATAGGATAATAGGGGCATCTTTGTGTTGTATGCAAACATCCCTCCCCATTTTAACTTCGCTGGCATAAATCACTCTGATAAAATAATCCTGGAGCCAAGAATTCTTGAGAAATGAATACTCATATCACAAAGTCTAAGACTTTTATCACAGAGATTGGCTCATTTTCTCAAAGACATCTGAGATCTTTGCTCTAAGGAAGGGTTCTCAACTTATCAAACCAGTATCATTGCATTCAAAGGAAGTGAAGGTTTGGAATAAGAGCCTGTGAATAAAAGATGTGAAAAAAGAAAATCTTAAAGCTATAGGCATCTCCCTTGGAAAGGAAAGATTTTGATTTCAACATGAAGGAAATACACTGGATGGTAAGTTTAGATCCATAGCCAGGGTGACAGTGGAAGTACCTAAAGAAATGTTCAAAGTCATTAGTGATCAGAGAAATGCAAATCAAAGCAATTCTGAGATTCTACCTCATGCCAATCAGAATGGCTAAGATCAAAATCTCAGGTGACAGCACATGTTGGCGAGGTTGTGGAAAAAAAAGAACACTTCTTCATTGTTGGTGTGATTGGAAACTGGTACAACCACTCTGGAAATCAGTCTGGAGGTTCCTCAGAAACTTAGAAATAGATCTACCTGAAGACCCAGCTATACCAATCTTAGAAATACACCCAAAAGATACCCTTCCAGGACACAGGAGCATGTGCTCCACTGTGTACATAGTGGACTTGTTTGTGATAACCAGAAGCTGGAAACAATCCAGATGTCCCAGGACAGAAGAATGGATGCATAAAATGTGGTGTATTTACACAATATAATACTACCCAGCTATTAAGAATTCTTTGATCTTTCAGCCATCTACTTTTTTCTTACAGAGGGTTATGGACTAATATGTAAGGGTACTGTCTGTCAATCAATGGAATGCATTTTGCTGATGGGTGGGGTCACCAATCTGAAGTCAATTGCCCATCTGTACAAAATCCACAGGGAGACTCTAGTCAGTCTCTTGTTTGTTTTGACCTATTGTCTGACTAAGCAGCTTTTGTAGACTGGAGGACTGGACCCATGGGAACCAAAGGAATATAGAGGTGGCAAGATCAGCTCAAGGTCATAGAACCTGGGAGAGTTTATCTATAGTTTTGAATTCAGAGACATTGTGACATAAGAGTTCCTCCAAGAAATCATAACAGTGTGATGTTCTTTTATGGATGAGAAAGTTCAGGCTCTAGAAACTTCTTCCAGAACACTGTAGTAAGTTGAGGGCAGAGCGGATGACCCACTTTAGGACTCTTTCTTTGATACTGTATAAGCCCTCTCAGACTGGGTTTTTGAACTGTTAATCTTTTATTCTTTCCATTCCAAATAGGTTCAACCACTAAGAAAGTCAGATCATTTTTCATTGTCTCTCTTTTATTTATGTTTTCAGGGAAGGAGAGTTAAAAAGAAAGTCAGTAGTCTGGAAAATGAAACATTCTACCCTTGCCTCCAAACATGACCGGGCCAAGTTGTAACTCAAATCATTCTTTATACTCTTTGGCCATAAATCCTTTTAAACTGAGCTGCCATTAAAATTAATGGGAGAGCACTGTCTGCTCTTCACCCACAGCAAATCAACCAAGGAGGCCCCTGGTAATAGCCCCTCCCTGTGCTTCTGCTGCTCCTCTGAGTGATGCTGACTCATTGCTTTTACAAAGGGTTCACACCTCTGCTCTTTGCGAAGCACGCTGCTTTGCCCCTTTTCCTAACAGGTTGTCTTCACTTCCTCAACTTTTATATGTTTTTGAATGTGAAGGAAACAGAACTTGACATTGGAGTGTCATGTGGAGAGCCTGACTAACTCAGGAATCAGCTCCCCTGGCACTACTGCAAGTAGCTTACAGTGTAACCATAGCTTAGGAATTTCACCTCCTACAGCCTTGGTTCTTCTTATTCATAAAACTGAATATACAGCACTGCAGCCATTCTTTCTGGCACTAGAGAGCATATTGCTCTTTTGGCTGTACGCAAGGACTGGCTCTAACTCTAAGGTACTATTTTTATATCCAATGAACTTACTAGTGTTTTGTCTTACTTCTGAATAACATGGTGGCTGGACCTGTGTCTTAGGATTTCTATCACTGCAATGAAACACCATGACCCAAAACAAGTTGAGGAGGAAGGGGTTTATTTGGCTTATACTTTCGCATCTCTTCCTTATCAAAGAAAATCAGGACAGGAACTCATAAAGGGCAAGAACCTGGAGACAGGAGCTGGTGTAGAGGCTGTGGAGTGGTGCTAATTACTGGTTTGTATACCATGGTTTACTCAGCCTACTTTATTATAGAGCCCAGGACCACTAGCCCAGAGATGGAAGCACTCACAATGGCCTGGACCCTCCCCCATAAATCACTAATTAAGAAAATGCTTTATAGGCTGGCTTACAGTCCAATCTTATAGAAGCATTTCAATGCTGCCTCTTCTAGGCCTGTCTCACTGAGTTCCTCCCCTACCCTCTCCTTTTCTCCTCTGATAGGGTGAAGCCTACCCTGGATTCCCTCCCACTCCCATGCATCTTCTCCCACTGAGGCCAGACAATGGGAATGGATCCTACAGTCAGACAACAGCTTTAGGGACAGCCCCAGCTCCAGTTGTTGGGGGACCCACATGGGGACTGAGCTGCACATCTGCAAAATATGTACTGGGTGCCACAATCCAGCCCCTTTATGCTCTGTGGTTGGTGTCTCGGTCTCTGAGAGCTCCCAATGGTCCAGATTAGTTTACTCTGGTGGTCTTCCTGTGGATTCCCCCAGTCCCTTCAGGGCTTTCAGTTCTTCCCCCAACTGTTCTATAAGATTCCACAACCTACTTCCAATGTTTGGCTGTGGGTATCTGCATCTGTTTTAGTAAGCTGCTTGGTAGAGCCTCTCAGAGGACAGTTATGTTAGGCTCCTATCTGCAAGCATAATGGAAGAGTATCATTAAGAGTGTCAGGGATTGGTGCTTACCCATGTGATGTGTCTCTAGTTGGGCTGGTTATTCGTTGACCATTCCTTCAGACTCTGCTCCATCTTTGTTCCTGCATTTCTTGTAGACTGGACAGGTTTTGGTCAAAAGTTTCGTGTGTGGGTACATGTCCCTATTGCTTCACTGTGGTTCCTGCCTGGCCATAGGGGGTAGGTTTTTCTGGTCCCATATTCCCCACTGTTAGGCATCTCACCTAAGGTCACCTGTATTGACTCCTGGGAGACTCCCCCACCAGAGGTCTCTGGGACTTCCTAGAGACACCCCTACCCCGAGTGTCAGATTTCTGTTCATTCTCCTGGCCTTCTGGCCTTCTCTTCTGTCTCTCCCTATACCTGATCCTGACCCCCCGTTGACTTCCCCATCTCCCCTCCCATCCAGTTTCCTCCCTTCCTCTGCCTCCTATTTCATTCTCTTTTCTAAGTGAGATGCAAGCATCCTCAATTGGACCTTAACAGCACACCTGGAAGCTCTAGAACAAAGAGAAGCAAACACACCCAAGAGTAGTATATAGTGAAACTCTGGGCTGTAAGAATTAGAAACAAAGAGAACAATACAGAGAATCAACAAAACCAAGAGCTGGTTCTTTGAGAAAATCAACCAGATAGGCAAACTCTTAGCCAAACTACCTAAAAGACAATGAGAAGTATCCAAATTAACAAATCATAAACAAAAATGCAAACATAACAAAAGAAACTGAAAAAAATTCAAAAACTCATTAGGTCTTACTTCAAAAGCCTCTACTCCACAAAACTGGAAAATCTAACCGATATGGGTGATTTTTCTAGACAGATACCACTTACCCAAATTAAATCAAGATCCGGTTATTGGGTGGAGGGCTGTGAAAGGTACTCTGATTAGATATAGGTCGCATCCCACCCAGACCCTAAGAGATGGCAGGAGCATTCTTAATCTCTCAGGAGTTCAGGCCCCTCTCCATAGCTACAGACCCCCACAGTCCCTTGTAGAGCGGTGTGAGACAGATCAGTCACATAGGGCAAAGCCCCAAGCCCTTCCTCCTCAGGTGAGGACATGATCACAGGTTGTGTAGGCTCAAGACAGATCAGTCATATAGAAGCAGGACCATGCCCCAAAATATGTAGATGAGGTATTCCCAAGCTCTCAGGTCAAACCAATACCTGCTGTCAGACCCTGAGCCATCCTGAAACCTTATTTAATAATCCTATTCAGAAGGATTAAAGGTGTGCAGGAGTTACTCCATCATCTGAGAGCTTATGTCATAAGAGCTGTAACACCGCTGCTTGGAGAAGAGGTCTGCTCCTCCAAAATTGCTGCCAGAAGCTCTCCTGTACCCTTGCTGGCTAGTCAGTCTCCTGCTGTCTCAGCCCTGCCCAAGCAGCTGAAGCAGCAGCAGCAGAAATGGAGGCAGAGCAGCACCAGCAACAGAGGTGGTGGAAGCCTTTCCCTCTCCCTGCCTGAGTTCTTTGAAAATCTGAACCCATACACCTAGCCAGATCAGAGATCTCCATGAAAAGCCTCCAGTATGAAAGCCAACAATCAGGTAAACTAAAAATAACCTTAAGGACGTAGACGCAGTCATTATAACTTTCCCAACCAAAACGAGCCCAGGGCCAGATAGTTTTAGCACAGAATTCTACCAGACTTTAAAAGAAGAGCTAATACCAATACCCCTCAAACTATTTCACAAAACAGAAACAGAAAGAACACTGCTAAATTCATTCTACGAGACATATTTTCATTGATGGTCCCTCTTCTCAGATAACTTTCATTTGTATCAAGTTGACATAAAACCAATCAATATGACCTAATAATCCTATTTTGCCCAAATCACTAAGTTGATACTGTGGCAGCCATTGCAGTGGTTCGATTCAAGGGCTGCTGTCACAAATTATCACAAGTAGGCTAGTGGCCCTCCAATGACTGGATTAACTTGAAGTCCAGGCCAAGAGAAAGGGCCCATGCCTAAAAATTCCTGGATAGCCAGAAACTGAAAACTGAATGGCTCAGAGACTTAGGGTCTATCCAAACATGACTGACCAAAAAATGAAATTATTCCTAACAACATTCTGCTATACTCATAGATCAGTGCCTAGACCAATCAGCATCAGAGAAGCTTCATCCAGCAGGTTATGGGAGCTAATGTGGAGCCCAACATCCAAATATTAGGTGAGGCTTGGGGAACCTCATGGAAGAGTGAGAGGAAGAATTGTAGGATTCAGAGGGGTCTAGGATACTATGAGCACACAGCCTACATAATCAACTAAGCAGGGCTCAGAGAGGCTCACAGAGACTGAACTGGCAATTTTGGAGCCTGTATGGATCTGTGCTAGGTCCTTTGTATACATGCTGTGGTTGTTCAGTTTGGGAGTTTTGTTCAACTCCTAACAGTGGGAGAGGGGGCTGTCTCTGACTCTTCTGCCTGCTGTTGGGATCCTTATCCTCCTACTGGGTTGCCTAGTCCAGCCTTTATATCAGGATTTGTACTTAGCCTTATTGTATCTTGTTATAATGTATTAGTTCAATATCACTGGGAAGCCTATTATTTTCTAAAGGGACAGAGGAAGAGGCATGAATCTGGTGGAGGAGAAATTTGGTATGGGGAGTACTGGGGGACGTGGATGGAGGGAAGAGTATGGTCAGGATATATTTTATGAGAAAAGCATCTTTAAAAAGTTCACAGAAATTTATTTTATTTCTTTACAATTTTGTGGTATGGAAGTCTAACATATATATCTCCATGGTTTTGTTAAACCCTTCAAGAATGACCTGATAGGCTTTTGCCTCTTTCTCAATGTGACAGCTATAATCATTGGCGCTCCTTGGATTGTAGATGTTTCTCTCTGGTTTCTGCCTCTTGTCACATGACTATATCTCTGTGTACAAATTCTCCTCTCCTATGAGAACAATGATACTTTGGCATAACCTGTACTACTTGATTATATCTGCAAAGTCTTATCTGTAAATAAGGTCATAATCACAGGCACCAAGTATAAGTCAAGGTTAAACAGATATGAACCCAGGGATCCTAGATCAGTCTTGGGTCTTGCCAGGAATGATGAAAAAGTTGATAATCATTAAATAAAACTTTGGGAGATATTTATGGCCAAAATTAAAGAACAAAATAAAAGATATTCATTTACAATGAAAAGATGAAACACTTCTGTCTTAGTGTTTATTGTTGGGAAGAGACACCGTGGCCAAGGCAATTTTTATGAAAGAAAACATTTAATTCATGGCTGGCTTATTGTTTCAGAGGTTCAGTCTACTACCGTGGTTATGGGAAACATTACAGCATATAGGCAGACATGGTGCTAGAGAAGGGACTGGGAGATCTACATCTTGATTCACAGGCAGCCAGGAGGAGTCTGGATGTGTTTCACATTAGCATACCGTGAGCATATATAAGACCTCAAAGTCCTAATGACAGACTTCCTCTAATAAGGCCACGCCTCCTCCCGTAAGGCCATACCTTCTCCAATAAGACTACAATTCCAAATAATGTCATTCTCTATGGCCAACATTCAAACACATGAGTCTATGGAGCCAAACCGATTATCTTATAAGTGTTTTGAGGCATATTAACAAGCCTTAAATTTTGCTTCTTGACAATTTCATAGATGTATATAATATATTTTGATGATATTTACTCCGTTACCTCTTTTTATTCTCTTACTCTTGCCTTTCCACATTTCCTCCCAAATAAGTCCTTTCCTATATTTGTGGGGCTTTTTTTTTTTTTTTTGGTAATTCAACTAGGATAGCTAACGTTTCTTGCATAACCACGGGTGTGGGATTACTTACTGCATAAGTAGCTTATCAGTGGATTCCTCATTAAAGAAAAAGAGATTTTCATTATCTGGGTCATGCAATATTCTAATCTTTATACTTATGAAAGAATTCTAAAAGCATATTGATTGTGGACACATACCAAAGCTTATGTATATAGATAATGGGAAGGAGAGGGAAGATAGGAGTTGATGGCAAACTTACAAAATGACATTAACAGAGGGTCTTTGTATGAATTAATACATGTTGGGCCATTCTGAAGAACATGATTTTTTCCAACTCTTCAGTCTTTAGCTCTACTTCTCCAAATAAATGATATTTTGATACTAAAGGGAGTAATTTACACTTACCAATAATCAGTAAAAATAGATTTAGATCTAAAAAATTTTAGACTTTTTTTAATTTCACCACAGAAAGTTCTTCAATTCAAATATAAATCGATGCAAGTCTAGATGGATTTGCAAGTATTTCTTTTCTGAGATACAGATTTCAGGTAATTAGATTGGTGTTTGCTAGAAGCCTCATCATCTAATGGCCACCCCTGCAAGCACATCTTTTGCTACACATCTGCTTGTGATGCAGCTGGACTCTTCTTAATCAGTGGAAATGGATCCCCAGGGCTATGTAATTATCCACTAACTCAGGAGGTCAAGGACAGTGCTGATACAACTTCACTTTTGCTTGCAAAGAGCTTTACGAACTTCTGTAAACTCTTCTATGTCTAGGGGAATGCTGGCTGTCAGCCGGGTCATCAGTATCTTCACCACACAGCATCATGTACAAAATAGATGAGGCCACTATCTGCATAAAGACTTGCTTGCAACGTTGACTCTTAGGTGGAGACTAGGAACTTGCCCAATAAATAATTCCCTAAAGAAATATTCTACTTCATACAATCTAGAATCAGCTAGAGGGTGAGTCTTCTGGTATTCCTATGAAGGATCTTCTGGATCAGGTTCGTTTAGGTAGGAAGGTCTAACCTAAATGAGGTCAGCACTATTCAAGAAGCTACATCTTCCTAGACTGCACATAAAAGAGTTATCTAAGCATAAGTGTTCATTTTTCTACTTCTTGACTTTGGGTGCATGACCAACTGCCTTACACTCCTGCTGCCATATGTACCCCACTGTGATAGACTTGTTTTTGAACTCTAAGCTAAAATAAACCCACACTCCTTTAAGTTGTATTTTTAGGTATTTGTAATAACATTGAGAAACATAGTGAATAAACCTTATATACAATATGATTTTTTTTCTTTTTTCTTTTTTCAGAGCTGGGGACCGAACCCAGAGCCTTGCACTTGCTAGGCAAGTGCTCTACCACTGAGCTAAATCCCCAACCCATACAATATGATTTATGTGAAACTTTTGCTTACCTTCTAGTACATGCTGGGCAGATGCTGCCTAGATGACTACCTCTCAATAAATCCTCGGATGCCCACTCTCTAATGAGCTTTCTTGATAATCTATCAACACATACACATTGCCACAACTTGTTATGGGGGAGTTAAGCATTTCTTGATCCATTTGTCATCTGAAGTCTGAATTCCTCTGTACTTTGCTCCATGTACACTACACTGTCTTTTTGCTGACAGTGCTTTGTACCTCTTTGCTACATCTTAGTGAAAAAAAACTGTTTGCTGAGTCTTGCCTTTTAGCCAGTCACTGACCTCAACAGAAAGTCCTTCCATTCTCTTATAACACACTTGAGGTATTGCTTCTCTCTTCCAACTGATCTCTCTTTGTGGAAAACCTCAGAGTAGGTGGCTGAGGTTGGAATTCCATCATTACAAATAGTGTTTGTCTGCTGCCATGTTGTTAGTTCTTCTCACTAATGATGCATATGGAGCATGGTTATTTTATTATTTTTTGTCTATGAAATATTTTATTAGAAAAGCATTCTTTACCTCCAGCCTTGGTTAGGTTGGAAAACCACATCTGAAAACAGTTTGATAAACAGAGTTATTTAAGAAGTACCATCTCCAAAATACCAATCCAATTCTTCAAAGAGTTAGACAGAACAATTTGCAAATTCATCTGGAATAACAAAAAACCCAGGATAGCTAAAACTATCCTCAACAATAAAAGGACTTCAGGGGGAATCACTATCCCTGAACTCAAGCAGTATTACAGAGCAATAGTGATAAAAACTGCATGGTATTGGTACAGAGACAGACAGATAGACCAATGGAATAGAATTGAAGACCCAGAAATGAACCCACACACCTATGGTCACTTGATTTTTGACAAAGGAGCCAAAACCATCCAATGGAAAAAAGATAGCATTTTCAGCAAATGGTGCTGGTTCAACTGGAGGGCAACATGTAGAAGAATGCAGATCGATCCATGCTTATCACCCTGTACAAAGCTTAAGTCCAAGTGGATCAAGGACCTCCACATCAAACCAGACACACTCAAACTAATAGAAGAAAAACTAGGGAAGCATCTGGAACACATGGGCACTGGAAAAAATTTCCTGAACAAAACACCAATGGCTTATGCTCTAAGATCAAGAATCGACAAATGGGATCTCATAAAACTGCAAAGCTTCTGTAAGGCAAGGGACACTGTGGTTAGGACAAAACGGCAACCAACAGATTGGGAAAAGATCTTTACCAATCCTACAACAGATAGAGGCCTTATATCCAAAATATACAAAGAACTCAAGAAGTTAGACCATAGGGAGACAAATAAGCCTATTAAAAAATGGGGTTCAGAGCTAAACAAAGAATTCACAGCTGAGGAATGGCGAATGGCTGAGAAACACCTAAAGAAATGTTCAACATCTTTAGTCATAAGGGAAATGCAAATCAAAACAACCCTGAGATTTCACCTCACACCAGTGAGAATGGCTAAGATAAAAACATCAGGTGACAGCAGATGCTGGCGAGGATGCGGAGAAAGAGGAACACTCCTCCATTGTTGGTGGGATTGCAGACTGGTAAAACCATTCTGGAAATCAGTCTGGAGGTTCCTCAGAAAATTGGACATTGAACTGCCTGAGGATCCAGCTATACCTCTCTTGGGCATATACCCAAAAGATGCCCCAACATATAAAAAAGACACATGCTCCACTATGTTCATCGCAGCCTTATTTATAATAGTCAGAAGCTGGAAAGAACCCAGATGCCCTTCAACAGAGGAATGGATACAGAAAATGTGGTACATCTACACAATGGAATATTACTCAGCTATCAAAAACAACGACTTTATGAAATTCATAGGCAAATGGTTGGAACTCGAAAATATCATCCTGAGTGAGCTAACCCAATCACAGAAAGACATACATGGTATGCACTCATTGATAAGTGGCTATTAGCCCAAATGCTTGAATTACCCTAGTGCCTAGAACAAATGAAACTCAAGACGGATGATCAAAATGTGAATGCTTCACTCCTTCTTTAAAGGGGGAACAAGAATACCCTTGGCAGGGAAGAGAGAGGCAAAGATTAAAACAGAGACTGAAGGAACACCCATTCAGAGCCTGCCCCACATGTGGCCCATATATATACAGCCACCCAATTAGACAAGATGGATGAAGCAAAGAAGTGCAGACCGACAGGAGCCGGATGTAGATCGCTCCTGAGAGACACAGCCAGAATACAGCATATACGGAGGCGAATGCCAGCAGCAAACCACTGAACTGAGAATAGGACCCCCGTTGAAGGAATCAGAGAAAGAACTGGAAGAGCTTGAAGGGGCTCGAGACCCCATATGTACAACAATGCCAAGCAACCAGAGCTTCCAGGGACTAAGCCACTACCTAAAGACTATACATGGACTGACTCTGGACTCTGACCTCATAGGTAGTAATGAATATCCTAGTAAGAGCACCAGTGGAAGGGGAAGCCCTGGGTCCTGCTAAGACTGAACCCCCAGTGAACTAGACTGTTGGGGGAGGGTGGCAATGGGGGGAGGGTTGGGAGGGGAATACCCATAAGGAAGGGGAGGGGGAAGGGGGATGTTTGCCCGGAAACCGGGAAAGGGAATAACACTCGAAATGTATATAAGAAATACTCAATAAAAAAAAAAAAGAAGTACCATCTCCTTATCCTCTCTCTCTCTCTCTCTCTCTCTCTCTCTCTCTCTCTCTCTCTCTCTCTCTCTTATCTACCTGTCATCTATCAGCTATCTATTATTTATGTATCTATCATCTGGCTATCTAATCTCTCCATCATCTATTCATCCATCCATCCATCCATCCATCCATCCATCCATCCATCTACCTACCTATCTATCATCAATATCATCCACAGGTAATTTCTGAATCTGCCTATTTAGTTATCTGTTAACTACTCTCTACTATGCTCACCACCATATCTGTATTCTCCATGCCCCACACTTTCTCATTTGCACTAGTTTGCTAATGATCTATGTCCACTTCATTTTCCTCTAAAATAGTTCTCATAGTCTTGTATGGGAAGTGTGACGCTCCTTCATTACTCTTTCAAAATGTTTCTGATGTTCTTCCTTGAACATCTATGCTTGGTGTCAAGGCTCTTTGTTTTTAATTCAAGTCTAATTTCTGTTTCTTAAGTTTCAATGATACTAACACTGTTATTGATATATTCACACATGCCATCTCATTTAATCTTTTTTTTTGGGATATGTATCTACATTTACATTTCAAATGTTATTCCCTTTCCCAGTTTCCTGTCTGTAAGTCCCCTATCCCCTCCCTCACCCCCCATAAGGGTGTTTCCCCCTCCATCCACCCCTCCCTTACCACCCCCTGACATTCCCCTGCACTGGGGGTCCAAACTTGGCAGGACCAAGGTCTTCCCCCTTCCATTGGTTCCCAACAAGGCCATCCTCTGCTACATATGCAGTTGGAGCCATGGGCCAATCCATGTACAGTCTTTGGGTAGTGATTTAGTCCCTGGAAGCTCTGGATGGTTGGTATTGTTGTTCTTATGGGATTGCAAGCCCCTTCAGCTTTTTCAGTCCTTTCTCTAATTCCTGTAACAGGGGTTCCGTTCTCAGTTTAGTGGTTTGCTGCTAGCATTCGCCTCTATATTTGACATGCTCTGGTTCTTTCTCTCAGGAGAGAACTATATCTGTTTCCTGTCAGCATGCATTTTTTTAGCTTCATCCATCTTATCTGGTTTTGGTGGCTGTATACATATGGACCACATGTGGGACAGGCTCTGAATGGCTGGTCCTTCAGTCTCTGCCCTAAACTTTGCCTCCATATCCTCTCCTATTGATATTTTTGTTCCCCCTTTTAAGTAGGAGTGAAGCATTCACATTTTGGTCATCGTTCTTCTTGGCTTCATGTGGTCTGTAGATTGCATCTTGAGTAATTTGAGCTTTTTGGCTAATATCCACTTATCAATGAGTACATACCATATGTGTTTTTCTGTGATTGGGGTTACCACATTCAGGATGATATTTTCTAGTTAAATCCATTTGTCTATGAATTTCATGAAGTCATTGTTTTTGATCGCTGAGTAGTACTCTATTATGTAGATGTACCACATTTTCTGAATCCATTCCTCTTTTGAAGGGCATCTGGGTTCTTTCCTGCTTCTGACTATTATAAATAAGGGTGCTATGACATTGTGGAGCATGTGCCTTTGTTGTATGTTGGGGCATCTTTTGGGTATATACCCAGGAGAGGTATAGCTTGGTCCTTAGGTAGTGCAATGTCCAATTTTCTGAGGAAGCTCCAGTTTGATTTCCCGAGAGGTTGTAACAGTTTGCAATTTCATCAACAATGGAGAAGTGTTCCTCTTTCTCTACATCCTCACCAGCATCTGCTGTTTCCTGAGATCTTTTATCTTAGCTATTCTGACTGATATGAGGTGGAATCTCAGGGTTGTTTTGATTTGTATTTCCCTGATGACTACGGATGCTTCTCAGCCATTCAATATACCTTAGCTGTGAATTCTTTGTTTAGCTCTGTACCCCATTTTTAATAGGGTTATTTGGCTCTCTGGAGTCTAACTTCGTGAGTTCTTTATATATTTTGGATATTAGCCCTCTATTGGGTCATGGCTTTGGCCCTTCACCCATATTTACTTCTTTGTTATCATCCACCTTCTTATCTCTTCTTTATTGCCTACATTTTCTTCCTTCTAGAGCCTAATTTTTTAATTCACAGTTTTGCTTTGCACCTTGATACCTTGTATTCAAATTGATGTAAACTTACAAATTGACTCAGCACTCAGTTAGTTTTCCTGTTATTCTGTTCTTCTACCCTGAATACATTTGAAAGTAGAAGTATTTCCATATTCATTTTCCCATTCCTGTTCTTGTTACAAACTTTGGCCACAGTAGGAAGTCAGTAGGCCTATATGAAAGACAATAAATATTTTAAATTTACTTGAGAAACTGAATTACACAGAATAGTGCAAGATTTCATGAAATATTTGCTCAAGTGGACTTTTGATAAAAATAAGGGCCAAGGTTATATAATGCTTAAATAATTGGGCAATTTCCTCATGCTGTATTTTCTTCTGATTCAGACCCTAAACCACATACTGAGGCTGGCAGGGAACTTGATTCTCTGGACAACGTATGACTCAAAGACAGTAGTTTTTGAACTTTATGGAAGCCACTTAACTACAAAGTGTTGGGCTCATAAGTCATATTTTCTCACTGTAAATTGTATCCTTTATTGTGTGATCACAAGTTCCCAGGAAGCATTGGTGACCAGTTAAATCCAGGGTCCTGGGACTCACGCTTTTACCCAGGATAATCTTTCTTGCTTTTCAAAATAGTATACGTAAGTATAGGCTATCTAATTAATGAGTTCTGGGTTTAAATTCCTTAGCTTTGGGTCTTTAGGGAAGTTCTAAATCATCTGTGACTGAATTTTCTTTTCAAGATGACAGAGATAATATAATTTTTAAGTTATTGTGGATATTGGATAAATGCTAAGTAAGGTGGGGTGATACATAGGCTGTACCCAATTAAGGTATCTATCATGCCATTGTTTCCTCTTATGAGAGCTGGAATTTAATTTTAAATCCTCTTAAAGTGTAAAATGTATCTTTTATAGAGAAATGACAAGAAATAGTTGAGAAAGCTCACTATATCATTCTGATTGGCTTGGAATTTGATATGTAGACCACGCTTACCTTGTGTTCACAGAGATCTATCTGCCTCAGGACTCTGGGAATAAAGGTTTAACATAGTTCTGTTATTTTATAAAGTGGATTCACTGGAATCTTGGAAGAAAAACTTTGATTTTTGCTTTGGCCATATTTCCTGATTAAATAATCTTGAACAGTATGCATTCTGAGTCTTGTTTCTATTCTCTTGACTGAGGTCATACTAACAGGGCATGCTCAGCCAGTGCTCTTTTGGGGATTTATACTATGAAATTCATGGGACAGCTAGCAGATGCTCAGGCAGAAGGGAAGATGAGATACAAAGGAAAGCAGAAGATGAGATACGTTATGGTGCCAAAGGCATAAAACAACCACAAGCTCCTGCTTTACAAAAGAACCATAGATATCAAGTCCTCAACTGAATTGTATATCTCTGGATGATTTTTTATATTCTAGTCACTAAGATCTACAGGTAACCTTGGTTTCTCATAAAAATTACTTTTCCTTACTATTGAGTAAAAAGGTAAATAATTTTAGTATTTTATGTGAAGAAAAGTGCACATTGCTGTTGTTATTTATTTATTGTTCTTTTGCAAATGAGGAAGGCAAAATCAAAACAGAAAAGTCATTGTAAAAAGTCTATACAGCTAGAAAACGACCACGCTGGGATTCAGTCCAAGCTTTGTTTAGCTTCTCAGCTTATTATATTCTCATCATGTTATAAAACAAAATAGCTGCTGATTTTTCTGGATTGCACTCTTCTTTTGATATAATGATAAGCCTCATTTCTCCATTGACCAGAGGAAATATTAACTTGGTTGGATATGGAGTAGCTTTTACATAAAACAAGCTGGGGATATGTTCCATATCTTTGGAACTGTGATGACGCTTTTAGACATAGACAGCAAGAAGGCATTAGGAGATTTATCATGATTTTTCTTGAGGGATGTGTAAAACAAGCGGAAGATAAGTGTAATTCAATAGGGCTGCTAGTCATTGACTCCTATAGAACGAAAGCTGAATGCACAGGCACAGAAACATATGGAATTCCCTAGGCGATCAAGGTAGCATATGCTCATGTTTTAGTGGTTTCCTTTCTTGAAGAAATTGATGATAATGTGTACGAGAAAAAAACCTGTCTAAACTATTTGACATAAAGAGAAACAACAATTTGGTCAATATTATAGAACATACTTAATCTCAAAGTGAGGTTTCTACCCTGCTTTTTTCCATTCAGTTCCTGGATAAAAGACACACAACCTTTATATGTATAATAAGACTTAATCAGCATTAGATCTGGGCATATATCTACCAACTAATTACCAGATTGTAATTAGAACCTACTTTTTTATTGATAACCCTGAATTATTACTTACTATGTTTCATCTGGGATTATTATTACATACAATTAGCCAGCCCCCAGGGCCATGCTTTCTTGACTCCTAATCCATAGTGTCTTTCTCTCTTCTTCATCTTCTTCTCTCCTTTCTCATGGTCTCTCTGACACCATGGCCTGGAAGAAGAAGCCCTGCCTATCCCAGTTCTGCCCAGCTATAGGCTCTAGGCATCTTTATTCACAAATCAGAAATAACTTGGGGGCTAGGTCACATAGAGTCACTTGGGTCTATGTGTGGACTCTCTTGTTTCTGGGGCAACTAAGTCTTGAGTACTGCAGTTAGTATTGCAATACATAGCAACAGACAAAACCTCAACATGTCAGTACAAAAATATGGCAACACTGTGAGGAAGAAAAAGATGTACCCTCACTCTGACTGGGAAAAATAGAGGTGTCATTTTACCATGGTCAGAGAGGATTTTTGAAATACAATTTCTTAGACTCAAGTCACAGTCCTATCACTTACCTATATCTAAGGATAAAATCATGTACCTTCTTTAAGCCTCATTTTTAATGAATAAACTGTGGGTAAATATGTGGAAGTGCCTAAGAGGTGATGAAGATACCATTTTTAGATGAGTACTTAACAGAGAATGTACCCCGTAAAGCCACCAATATTATCATTGTCACTTCAGTTACTTCTTCATGAAGGAGAATTACACAGAGACCCTCCATCCCTTTTTCCTTTCTCTTTATCTCCAGCTCTTCTTGTTCTATCTTCAGCTTGAGTTTCTGTTCAGCCAGATTGAACTTTTTGGGAGACAAAGCTTCTCAGGGAAGAACTTTCAGCACCATGGCCAGTAGCTCTCTTCTCTGGCTTCTTGTTACAGCCTCCAGTTTCTTGTAGCTTTAAGTCGCTGCGATCTGCAAAAGAGGAGTGTGCCTAGAGGCTGAACTGGGAAATCAATATGGAATTAATGAGAAAAAACAAATGCAAGCTATTTTACATGGGCAGAATGTCCATCAGACTAAAGATCTTGTCTCCAACCTAATTGAAAACATTAAAATAGCTTCAAAGACAAAGTATAACACAAGAATATAGTTGTTCAGCTACACAAAGAACAAAAGAATAATTAAGTGAATAGATTTCAGAGTTTTTTTTTTAACCAAACTCTGCTTAGCAGAGAGAAGAAAAAAGAATTGACCCTGGAATTTGTAGTAAATTAGCATGTACTGACTACTGATATTAAATTTTTGGGTGGCAGACACACATGTATTTTCTGTTGTTGAAGTGATCATCCTCAGTGAGGATGTAATGTGTGACAAATACTTGGGAAAGGCTTCCTAAGGTCTTTGGTAATTCATTTCTAAGCATGGTAGTTTTTTTTTCTTTTTAGATTTGAACATTTTATAGGTTCATGTACTAATATTGGCCAACCCTTGTAACAATGTAATAGTTCAGGAGTAAAGATCTTGTGAAGATCTGTCTAAATCTTCAATCAGGCTTATATGTCACTGTGGCCTTTGTGATTTTTCTCATATCAAAATTGTCCAAATCTTTCTTTCCTTGTGACTTTGTTTTGTATGAGTGTTCTGTAGAAATTCAGCACCAAGACAAATACTCACATAGTTATTTCAACATATCAGTTTTCATCAAAGTATCTAGCCCATTTGATGAAAGTCTTTATAGATGTGCCAACCTCAATTGATATCGCCCATCACCTCACAAGTCTGCAAGCCTTTCAACTATGAGAGAGTTCAACAAAAGCATGAACATTGGTTAGATACTCTCCTATTTGCCTCTCTTGTGTCTATTTTCAAGGAGACAATTCCTCACAAAGAGTGCGCAAAGTAACTGGTTATTTCCTCCTGACTATTTATGCCCATAGAGAACCCAATTTTACTCTCAAATGTAAATTGAAAATTTTACCAAGCTCAGGTATTTCCATTTCCACTGTGTGTGTGTATTTGTGTGTGTGTGTGTGTGTGTGTGTGTGTGCGCGCATGCACGCCTGTGTGTGCCTATAAATTGGCCTAAATATGAACAAAATCCAACTGTCATGCTTTGAAACAAATTATATAGCACTCTCTTCCTTTGCATACGTACATACATGTACACACACACACACACACACAAACACATGTAAGCCCACATCAAGTGGCTGAGCCCATTTTTGTTGTTTGTTTATGTATAGTTTTAGAGCTGATCAATAAGAGGGCTCATTTCTCTGGAGGATATGTCTCTGACTCCCAGCTGTCATTAGTTGCCTGTATCCTTTGTCTAGGGGTAGAACTGTGTGAAAATTTCCCCTTCTGCATTAATATGTTTATTGATTTTTGCCACTGTTCCACTCTTATTATAGCCATTTTTAGGAGAGAATTTTTCGCAGATGACTTCCTGGTCTTACAATAATATTTCTGCCCCCCTCTTCCCCAGTATTCTCTGAGCCATGATGCAGAAGCTGTAATCTAAATGTATCTTTTGGGTATGGGGTTCTCATGATCCATTGACTTGTACACTGTATCCAGTTGTGGTTTTCTGTGATGGTATCCATTTGCTGTAAAGAGAGGCACTTTTGATAAGAGGTGGTAGGTATACTTAACTGGGTATATGGGTAAAGTTTAGAATATAATAAGGAATGATGCATATTATTACCTCATACCTAAGGTCCAGCAAAATTCAATCTTTTTGGAGTTAAGAAGTATTTTCATAAAAATATTTCAAAACAGTTGCAGCCATTGGCTATTTCCCTGTTAAATTAAAGCTCATGTACCACTACCATATTATGTACAAATGTTGCAAATATCTATGAAATCTCCAGGTTTGATAGTGCACTCATTTCTGTTCATAATCTTGCAAATCCCAATTTAGCACAGGCAAATATGTAACTGTGTTTGTGATGATGTTAGAATTGGTATGGGAAGCAGAAAACTGATTCTTTATTACTTTGATGGCAGTCCTGAGGGGATCCAGAAAATATATGATTTTATATTGTTTGATCTGCATGTAATTTTAGATGTCCTGATAAATTTCCAGAATTTTGATCTAAATAGCACTTTCATTTAGAGTCATTTAAATCTATGTTGAGCAAGTGTATATGTGTATGTGTGTGTCAGGGGTAGGGGAGTGTTCTGGGAGAGGACAATGTGTTTTGCTAGACATTACATTATATATCCCCAAGTGAGGAATCAGATAGGAAAGGTGTCCTATCCTTAGAAACCCATTCCATCATTCCATTGTATCCTTTGTTATCCGAGAAAGATGTCAAACAAAACCCCTCACTTCTTTATTTCCCCATATTGTGAATCTGATTCTTGTTTGTGCTTTTAGCATGCTGCTATTACAGGAAAACCAAGGTATATTTGTTAACATGCTACATCATGTCAGTACTTAATGAAAATAAAACCTGAAATTTATATTGTTTATGTTCTGAAATTCACCCAAAAATTATTAGTGCTCAGTATTAAAAATTTTAATAAACAAAGGGAGCTTTCCTTAAGAAATATTCTGGTTATCTTCTTTCACTTTTTTTTCCTTTTCTTTTTTTCGGAGCTGGGGATCGAACCCAGGGCCTTGTGCTTGCTAGGCAATCGCTCTACCACTGAGCTAAATCCCCAACCCCTCTTCTTTCACTTTTAATGGACTGTTTGGAAATTTTGCTGTTTGATTTTTCCCATCCCCAGATTCTTGAGGGTATGTTGTGACTATTTCTAGTGATTTTTAGTCATTTGTATTTCCACAGGCATGAATCCAGCTCCATCTAGCTGATATTCTTGGTGGAGTTCTTTTAAATGACATTGGGGTAATGTACCATTAAGTAATATGTTGAATTGAGCTGGGAAAGTTGAGGAAAAGCGTGGACATTTTTTAATGAGGCCATTGCCAGCTCTTCCTCAGGGTTTTGGCCACCTACATCTTTATGGATTAAGAGCACTCTGTTATTCACATCCTCTGTTTTCTTCCAGTCTCTTCCCTCTCTTCTTCTCAGATAAGTCATTTTGACTGGTACCCAGACTCTCCACCCTCACCCATGTACCCTAGAGAAGCCCAGCCCACAGAAGACAGCTATGAGGCTGGAACCTGCCACTCTAATGGCCTCTAAGGATAATATTCAACATGCAATTATAGCTGTCCACTGCCATTAAACATGTAATGGTAAATATATCACATGAAATGTTCACAAGGGATTTTCACCATAAATCCTCCAAAATTTTATGTTTATTCTTAAAAATTTTATTTTTTGGTGGTGGTGGTGGTGGTGGTCATAGTGGTGGTGGTGGTGAGTGTGTGTGTGTGCAGCACGCACGCATGTGTGTACATGCATGCGTGCATGCATGCATGCGTGTGTGTGTATGTGTGTGTGTGTGTGTGCGCACGCGCACGTGTGTATACACATGCCATACATGCACGTGGAGTTCAGAGAGCAGCTTTTGGAAATCTCTCCTCCCATTTTATTGAGACAGTGTCCCTGGATGATTCTACCATTCTGTGTACTTTAGGCCAAAGGACATTTAAACCTCTCTGTGGGTTTCCAGGCTTTGTTTCCCATCTTACCACAGGGATGCTAGAACTTCAAATGTGAGCTTCTGCATTCATTTTCTTATAGGTTGTGGGACTGAAACTCCGGTCTGGGTGTTTGTGTAGCAGGAGTTTCTTCCTCCTTCACCACCTGGCTGGTCCAAGACATTTCTGAGATCTCTCAGTATACTTATCACAGACTCTATGTTTTCACAGGCATTGCAGATGACTGCTTAGGGAGGTGACCAGACAGCTAGAAAAGTCAGGACTAGAACTTGAACTCACTTTTCTCTGTACTCTTCTCATTTGCTGTGTCAAGGTAACTGATCACCAACAGATGACAAATCGAGATAGTGAGCAGAGTGCTTCTCTCCAGTTCCTCTATTCCTATTGGATAATGTAAAAGTGCCACCCTCACATATGATCCTGAAAGGACAGAGGTATTGGAAATTCTCAATATTTTTTATATAGTAAAACTCCTTATAGAAAGGAAGCTCTCCATAGATACAAAAAGGCCATGAAACTCCATTTCTGGGAGGTATAGTTAAACCAAAGGAAGTTGTCAGTGTATTTCATGAGAAAAATTTTATGTATGGGTCTTGTACAGCTACTGCTTGGTAACAATAACATTTTGATTCTGTCTGCTGTAGAGTAAGAAGGAACCTGGCTAAGCACCAAGTGCCCTAGGGTAAATAAACTAAGAGTTTGTTTTCCGGAGTCTGGGGCCTACTAAGAATGTCAACTAGAATGTCAGTGTAATCTTGACAAGTGTCTGCCCTTTCCTTAAGCAACTGCATCTCCTTGAGTCTTAATTCCCTTGCCTACAAAATAGATAAAATTATTCTAATATTTATAAATTGCAACAGGCTTTGGCAAAGAGAGGGAATGCTTAGAAATCAAGGCAACGTGTGACTCAAAGGTATTTATGTTATTGATATTATTCAAAGTTAAAAACGAATTCAAGAGGCCACAAAGGAATTATTTTTTGTTGTTTTACTCTAAGCTGTTAAGAGGTCCCAACTGAATGGATGCAGCCAAGCTTGTCTTTAAATGAACAGGATAAAGCTTTTATTTTTGTGAGTCTAGGTTATTTCTTTGCCCCGGACAATTTAAAAAACCTCATTGTGATATTTCAACTTTCAAAATGTAGGGTGAATATGTTTCGTAGCAATATATACTGAAGTGGCATTTCGTTGACACTGAGAGTCTAGTTATAACGCATGCTTAGAAAAGAGAGCAGGAGGGGCGGCACAGGTCTTCCTGGTTGCTGCCGCTGCAGAGAGCCCCTGGGCAACACCCCACGAGCAAACCTGAGCCTCGGGACCACAGGTAAGACCAAATTTTCTGCTGCAAGAAAGCTGCCTGGTGAGCTTGGGACACACGGAAGCAGAATTTCTCTAGGACCAGGCACATTCTGTGTTTACCGGAAGTCCCACACCCGCGGATCCCGGACCGCAGCAGCTCTCTGCTCCCAGACCCGGTGAAAGAGAGATCCAACCGCCTGGTCAGGTGGGCACTCCTGAGGCTGCAGAGCGGAAGAGACCACCAACACTGCTCACCCCTGCCCACATCCCTGGCCCAAGAGGAAACTGTATAAGGCCTCTGGGCTCCCGTGGAGGAGGGCCCAGGAGCAGCAGGACACCTGCCAGAGACACCGCCGGACCCTGAAGGAAACAGACCGGATAAACAGTTCTCTGCACCCAAATCCCGTGGGAGGGAGAGCTAAACCTTCAGAGAGGCAGACAGCCTGGGAAACCAGAAGAGACTGCTCCCTGCACACACATCTCAGGCGCCAGAGGAAAAAGCCAAAGACCATCTGGAACCCTGGTGCACTGAAGCTCCCGGAAGGGGCGGCACAGGTCTTCCTGGTTGCTGCCGCTGCAGAGAGCCCCTGGGCAGCACCCCACGAGTGAACCTGAGCCTCGGGACCACAGGTAAGACCAAATTTTCTGCTGCAAGAAAGCTGCCTGGTGAACTCAAGACACAGGCCCACAGGAACAGCTGAAGACCTGTAGAGAGGAAAAACTACACGCCCGAAAGCAGAACACTCTGTCCCCATAACTGACTGAAAGAGAGGAAAACAGGTCTACAGCACTCCTGACACACAGGCTTATAGGACAGTCTAGCCACTTTCAGAAATAGCAGAACAAAGTAACACTAGAGATAATCTGATGGCGAGAGGCAAGCGCAGGAACCCAAGCAACAGAAACCAAGACTACATGCCATCATCGGAGCCCAATTCTCCCACCAAAACAAACATGGAATATCCAAACACACCAGAAAAGCAAGATCTAGTTTCAAAATCATATTTGATCATGATGCTGGAGGACTTCAAGAAAGACATGAACACACTTAGGGAAGCACAGGAAAACATTAATAAACAAGTAAAAGCCTACAGAGAGGAATCGCAAAAATCCCTGAAAGAATTCCAGGAAAACACAATCAAACAGTTGAAGGAATTAAAAATGGAAATAGAAGCAATCAAGAAAGAACACATGGAAACAACCCTGGATATAGAAAACCAAAAGAAGAGACAAGGAGCTGTAGATACAAGCTTCACCAAGAGAATGCAAGAGATGGAAGAGAGAATCTCAGGAGCAGAAGATTCCATAGAAATCATTGACTCAACTGTCAAAGATAATGTAAAGCGGAAAAAGCTACTGGTCCAAAACATACAGGAAATCCAGGACTCAATGAGAAGATCAAACCTAAGGATAATAGGTATAGAAGAGAGTGAAGACTCCCAGCTCAAAGGACCAGTAAATATCTTCAACAAAATCATAGAAGAAAACTTCCCTAACCTAAAAAAAGAGATACCCATAGACATACAAGAAGCCTACAGAACTACAAACAGATTGGACCAGAAAAGAAACACCTACCGTCACATAATTGTCAAAACACCAAACGCACAAAATAAAGAAAGAATATTAAAAGCAGTAAGGGAAAAAGGTCAAGTAACATATAAAGGGAGACCTATCAGAATCACACCAGACTTCTCGCCAGAAAATATGAAGGCCAGAAGATCCTGGACTGATGTTATACAGACCCTAAGAGAACACAAATGCCAGCCCAGGTTACTGTATCCAGCAAAACTCTCAATTAACATTGATGGAGAAACCAAGATATTCCATGACAAAACCAAATTTACACAATATCTTTCTACAAATCCAGCACTACAAAGGATAATAAATGGTAAAGCCCAACATAAGGAGGCAAGCTATACCCTAGAAGAAGCAAGAAACTAATCGTCTTGGCAACAAAACAAAGAGAATGAAAGCACACAAACATAACCTCACATCCAAGTATGAATATAACGGGAAGCAATAATCACTATTCCTTAATATCTCTCAATATCAATGGCCTCAACTCCCCAATAAAAAGACATAGATTAACAAACTGGATACGCAACGAGGACCCTGCATTCTGCTGCCTACAGGAAACACACCTCAGAGACAAAGACAGACACTACCTCAGAATGAAAGGCTGGAAAACAACTTTCCAAGCAAATGGTCAGAAGAAGCAAGCTGGAGTAGCCATTCTAATATCAAATAAAATCAATTTCCAACTAAAAGTCATCAAAAAAGATAAGGAAGGACACTTCATATTCATCAAAGGAAAAATCAACCAAGATGAACTCTCAATCCTAAATATCTATGCCCCAATTACAAGGGCACCTACATATGTAAAAGAAACCTTACTAAAGCTCAAAACACACATTGCACCTCACACAATAATAGTGGGAGATTTCAACACCCCACTCTCATCAATGGACAGATCATGGAAACAGAAATTAAACAGTGATGTAGACAGACTAAGAGAAGTCATGAGCCAAATGGACTTAACGGATATTTATAGAACATTCTATCCTAAAGCAAAAGGATATACCTTCTTCTCAGCTCCTCATGGTACTTTCTCCAAAATTGACCATATAATTGGTCAAAAAACGGGCCTCAACAGGTACAGAAAGATAGAAATAATCCCATGCGTGCTATCGGACCACCACGGCCTAAAACTGGTCTTCAATAACAATAAGGGAAGAATGCCCACATATACGTGGAAATTGAACAATGCTCTACTCAATGATAACCTGGTCAAGGAAGAAATAAAGAAAGAAATTAAAAACTTTTTAGAATTTAATGAAAATGAAGATACAACATACTCAAACTTATGGGACACAATGAAAGCTGTGCTAAGAGGAAAACTCATAACGCTGAGTGCCTGCAGAAAGAAACAGGAAAGAGCATATGTCAGCAGCTTGACAGCACACCTAAAAGCTCTAGAACAAAAAGAACCAAATACACCCAGGAGGAGTAGAAGGCAGGAAATAATCAAACTCAGAGCTGAAATCAACCAAGTAGAAACAAAAAGGACCATAGAAAGAATCAACAGGACCAAAAGTTGGTTCTTTGAGAAAATCCACAAGATAGATAAACCCTTAGTCAGACTAACGAGAGGACACAGAGAGTGTGTCCAAATTAACAAAATCAGAAATGAAAAGGGAGACATAACTACAGATTCAGAGGAAATTCAAAAAATCATCAGATCTTACTATAAAAACCTATATTCAACAAAATGTGAAAATCTTCAGGAAATGGACAATTTCCTAGACAGATACCAGGTATCGAGGTTAAATCAGGAACAGATAAACCAGTTAAACAACCCCATAACTCCTAAGGAAATAGAAGCAGTCATTAAAGGTCTCCCAACCAAAAAGAGCCCAGGTCCAGACGGGTTTAGTGCAGAATTCTATCAAACCTTCATAGAAGACCTCATACCAATATTATCCAAACTATTCCACAAAATTGAAACAGATGGAGCCCTACCGAATTCCTTCTACGAAGCCACAATTACTCTTATACCTAAACCACACAAAGACACAACAAAGAAAGAGAACTTCAGACCAATTTCCCTTATGAATATCGACGCAAAAATACTCAATAAAATTCTGGCAAACCGAATTCAAGAGCACATCAAAACAATCATCCACCATGATCAAGTAGGCTTCACCCCAGGCATGCAGGGATGGTTTAATATACGGAAAACCATCAACGTGATCCATCATATAAACAAACTGAAAGAACAGAACCACATGATCATTTCATTAGATGCTGAGAAAGCATTTGACAAAATTCAACACCCCTTCATGATAAAAGTCCTGGAAAGAATAGGAATTCAAGGCCCATACCTAAACATAGTAAAAGCCATATACAGCAAACCAGTTGCTAACATTAAACTAAATGGAGAGAAACTTGAAGCAATCCCACTAAAATCAGGTACTAGACAAGGCTACCCACTCTCTCCCTACTTACTCAATATAGTTCTTGCAGTTCTAGCCAGAGCAATCAGACAACAAAAGGAGATCAAAGGGATACAGATCGGAAAAGAAGAGGTCAAAATATCACTATTTGCAGATGACATGATAGTATATTAAAGTGATCCCAAAAGTTCCACCAGAGAACTACTAAAGCTGATAAACAACTTCAGCAAAGTGGCTGGGTATAAAATTAACTCAAATAAATCAGTTGCCTTCCTCTATACAAAAGAGAAACAAGCCGAGAAAGAAATTAGGGAAACGACACCCTTCATAATAGACCCAAATAATATAAAGTACCTCGGTGTGACTTTAACCAAGCAAGTAAAAGATCTGTACAATAAGAACTTCAAGACACTGAGGAAAGAAATTGAAGAAGACCTCAGAAGATGGAAAGATCTCCCATGCTCATGGATTGGCAGGATTAATTTAGTAAAAATGGCCATTTTACCAAAAGCAATCTACAGATTCAATGCAATCCCCATCAAAATACCAATCCAATTCTTCAAAGAGTTAGACAGAACAATTTGCAAATTCATCTGGAATAACAAAAAACCCAGGATAGCTAAAGCTATCCTCAACAATAAAAGGACTTCAGGGGGAATCACTATCCCTGAACTCAAGCAGTATTACAGAGCAATAGTGATTAAAAACTGCATGGTATTGGTACAGAGACAGACAGATAGACCAATGGAATAGAATTGAAGACCCAGAAATGAACCCACACACCTATGGTCACTTGATTTTTGACAAAGGAGCCAAAACCATCCAATGGAAAAAAGATAGCATTTTCAGCAAATGGTGCTGGTTCAACTGGAGGGCAACATGTAGAAGAATGCAGATCGATCCATGCTTATCACCCTGTACAAAGCTTAAGTCCAAGTGGATCAAGGACCTCCACATCAAACCAGACACACTCAAACTAATAGAAGAAAAACTAGGGAAGCATCTGGAACACATGGGCACTGGAAAAAATTTCCTGAACAAAACACCAATGGCTTATGCTCTAAGATCAAGAATCGACAAATGGGATCTCATAAAACTGCAAAGCTTCTGTAAGGCAAAGGACACTGTGGTTAGGACAAAACGGCAACCAACAGATTGGGAAAAGATCTTTACCAATCCTACAACAGATAGAGGCCTTATATCCAAAATATACAAAGAACTCAAGAAGTTAGACCACAGGGAAACAAATAACCCTATTAAAAAATGGGGTTCAGAGCTAAACAAAGAATTCACAGCTGAGGAATGCCGAATGGCTGAGAAACACCTAAAGAAATGTTCAACATCTTTAGTCATAAGGGAAATGCAAATCAAAACAACCCTGAGATTTCACCTCACACCAGTGCGATTGGCTAAGATCAAAAACTCAGGTGACAGCAGATGCTGGCAAGGATGTGGAGAAAGAGGAACACTCCTCCATTGTTGGTGGGATTGCAGACTGGTAAAACCATTCTGGAAATCCGTCTGGAGGTTCCTCAGAAAATTGGACATTGAACTGCCTGAGGATCCAGCTATACCTCTCTTGGGCATATACCCAAAAGATGCCTCAACATATAAAAGAGACACGTGCTCCACTATGTTCATCGCAGCCTTATTTATAAAGCCAGAAAATGGAAAGAACCCAGATGCCCTTCAACAGAGGAATGGATACAGTAAATGTGGTACATCTACACAATGGAATATTACTCAGCTATCAAAAACAACGACTTTATGAAATTCGTAGGCAAATGGTTGGAACTGGAAAATATCATCCTGAGTGAGCTAACCCAATCACAGAAAGACATACATGGTATGCACTCATTGATAAGTGGCTATTAGCCCAAATGCTTGAATTACCCTAGATCCCTAGAACAAACGAAACTCAAGACGGATCATCAAAATGTGAATGCTTCACTCCTTCTTTAAATGAGGAAAAAGAATACCCTTGGCAGGGAAGGGAGAGGCAAAGATTAAAACAGAGACTGAAGGAACACCCATTCAGAGCCTGCCCCACATTTGGCCCATACATATACAGCCACCCAATTAGACAAGATGGATGAAGCAAAGGAGTGCAGACCGACAGGAGCCGGATGTAGATCGCTCCTGAGAGACACAGCCAGAATACAGCAAATATAGAGGCGTATGCCAGCAGCAAACCACTGAACTGAGAATAGGTCCCCTATTGAAGGAATCAGAGAAAGAACTGGAAGAGCTTGAAGGGGCTCGAGACCCCAAAAGTACAACAATGCCAAACAACCAGAGCTTCCAGGGACTAAGCCACTACCTAAAGACTATACATGGACTGACCCTGGACTCTGACCCCATAGGTAGCAATGAATATCCTAGTAAGAGCACCAGTGGAAGGGGAAGCCCTGGGTCCTGCTAAGAGTGAACCCCCAGTGAACTCGTCTATGGGGGGAGGGCGGCAATGGGGGGAGGGTTGGGAGGGGAACACCCATAAGGAAGGGGAGGGGGGAGGGGCATGTTTGCCCGGAAACCGGGAAAGGGAATAACACTCGAAATGTATATAAGAAATACTCAAGTTAATTAAGAGTAAGATTATTTGGAGCCAAAAAAAAAAAAAAAAGAAAAGAGAGCAGAAGCTAATTTGGTCCTCATGTGATATCCATGGCTGGAAGGTCATGCGTTGCCTTCTTAACAAATAACCTGTTCCTACGAATCAAGGAAGTTGTAAGCAGAAGGCTTTTCTTTTCTTTTTTGCCCACATATAAGCATAATTTCGACATCTTTTCCTGTCTATTTTTGCAGAATGTCTTGTGACAGAGATCATGGGGCTCTGAGTTGAGAAACATAGCAGTGGGTGACAGAAACACAGTCATGGGTGGCAGCTGCTCGTAAGCCAGGTATTGTTAACATGCATCTGTTGTTCTATGCTGACGAGGCTCCAAACTTGGACATGGAGGCCGGAATGTCACTTCCATCAGGATGTCATGGCATGTTGTAGATGCTCTTAAGGATTGGCATGATATCCATTCCCATCTGTTATTGTTAGGAAACGTACTTATTTCTTTCTGAACTTCCTCAAGACAGTCATGTAGAAAGCAGTCAGTCAGAGCACAGGTGGATTTCCACTATGATTTGCTGGGAATAACTTCTAATTTCCTGGAAAGCAAGGAGAGGGCCCAAAAGCTTAGCATTTCCTTTTCTCCTGGTTTGAAGGTAGATGTTGCATGGAGCTGTAGCTAAGGATAGTAGAGTAGAAAATCAAGACACTGCAGGTTAGTATGGCAGTAACAATAAAATAAAGGGAAAAAAACCTGAACAATATGCCATCTTTAAATAAGTGATCATTGTTAATTCTCATGTATCAAATGTAATAGTGACTAAGAAGACACTAACCCCATAGACACATGTTGCATAGCCAATGCTTTGCATGCTAAAACCCACTAGCTGTCAACTTTGCCACGTGGTGTTACCTTATGAATGAATTGTAAAAGGCTGGGATAAATCAATAACTATTGATCGATACTACACTACACAAAATAGTACAGAAAGGAAGTCTTTTACAAAAGAAGGCAATGCATGAATCTAAACTATTCATGTTATTAATTTTATTCAAAAATTAAAAGCAAATTTAAAAAAGTCACAAAGGATTCTTTACTATAAGACATTAGGAAGTCCCAGCTGAATGGATTCATTCCAGCTTTTCTTTAAATGAGCAGGATAAAGCTTTTATCTTTGCCCTTCTGAGTCATTAGTCTTAGCATAAATGATAAATATATCACTGCTATGCCAGATATTTTACCGAACACTGAGACTATAAAGATAAGAAATACTGAACTGCTTTTAAAATTATCAGAATCTTTTAGGGATGGAAATAAACTGTACAAGTGAGTATCGGTATAGGAAAATGTGTCTGACCATGAGATAAAAGACCGACTGATCACCTATGACTTAAAGACAATTATAAAAGGGAGAGAAATGTCGTCCAGAGACCCCTTCCCCTTTGCAAGCTCTCTCACTTTTCATACTTTGTCCTATGGCCACCCTACATCCTTGATTATGTATCATATTTGTTTAAGGTGCTTTCAGTTGTTTCAAACATGAGTCACAAATTATTGTTTCTGATAAGAAAGTAAACAGTGTGCAGGCACTAAGTTTCAGTCAGAATACTGTATACCTACCTGAAGAAGCTAAACATTTCTGTGTGTCTGGTTGGGACAGAGAATGAAGTATGAATGGGGGCAGAGAACAAAGTATGAATGATGGGAGAGCTTTAGCAAGAAGTCTCTGGAAGACTTCTTTCTCCCTTTTTATTTGTCTTGACACTTTGATGCCAAAGTGTGAAATAGCAATGCCTAGAGTATGTTGATTGGAAAAATAATTCTATGGTCAAGAGTTGCTATAGCACTGAATGTGGTGATTTTACTAGCCTAAGAACGTCAACCCAAGATCCTGAAATATAACAATAATAACAAATGATATTTATGGATTATTTCTATGGTGTTAGGCACTCTCAGCATTATTTCACTGATAGTCATAATTTTTGAGTTAAGAACCACTGATCATGAGCTAATGTGTAGATAAAGGATGGAAGACTCCATGAGAGTATGTGTTCTACTCAATGCAATGAAGACCATGCTGAAGGTAAATCTACGACTGGACTCAGCATATAGTACCAGGAAAAATTAGCTCCATTAAGTTTCTTTGATTTCTATGTGGCCCTGGCTTTGATGAGTCTTAAGATACTATTGCATATTATGACCTGCTTGTTGTGTGTATTGTATTTTCTGAGCTAGTATCTGCATCTGCCATTCTATAAAGTATAGTAAGCAAAGCTATATATAGCATATTTTGATTCCAACTATTTTCTGTTCTGCCTTATTTTTATAATTTCAAATTATCAGTTACTTTGGGAAGGGATGAACTCCTATGATGCTAAAATATTCAGAAGAGGATGAGGAGGTTTCCAGAGTTCTTTGAAGACAGATGAGCTGGAGAAAGCTTTGAGGAAGAGGTGTTTGAGATTCTCTTAATTGGATTGGTTTATATCCCTGTGGATCAGGCATGAAACCTAGCATGGTAATTTAAGGTGTGGCTTCGAAAATGTATTTCAGTTTCATGGTTTTGCATGAGATAAGCTGATCAATGTCGAAGACTGATTCATGTCTGAAACCATTTGTAAAACCAAAGGATTGTGGAGATGCATGTTCTTGTACTCTCATTAAATGTTTTCAATATTCCCATTGCCAGCGCCTTCTGTACATTGAGATTCAACACATTGTGCTTGCACAACGTAACACTTGTCAGAAGCTTCATAAAACTATTCATTTGAACTTACCAAGAATCATGTGAAGTTAATTGGGGATGTTGCTGTTTATCATGTGGAGGAGACTAAAGCTAACACAAATAAAATGACATACCCATGATTATCTAGCTGGGAAATGGATCAAGATGAAAAATTAGAATGACAAGGTTTTCAGGGAACCATAGAACTTTCTTAACCAGAACATAGAAATTCATATACAACTACAACCTTGACTTTTATCCTCATTTTCAGGAAATTGTGAGAATGGGGATGAAGAGGAGGAAATGTGGTGGGACCATGATATACACAAATGAAATAAAAAAAATGTGTGTGTGTGTGTGTGTGCACACGCGCGTGTGTGCACACTCGCACAGGTGTGAATGTGCGTGCTTGTATGCTCACATGTACATGTGTGCAACTGTACCCTGAGGAGACAGAAAACCGAATTTAAAAGGAGTGAGAGCTTGCTTGAGGGCCATCAGCATCACTGATGATAATTCCTGATATCAGAACAGCAAAATTTTATATGGAAAGTAGAATTTGGCAGCAGCAATTTTGTATCTGTGGGATGAATGGTAGGTATATGGTATACACCATTGATAAGATGGTAAGTGAGACACTATGCCATCTCTCCATGAGTTTGCAGTCTACAGGAGAGAGAGATAGTTCTGTAGGCATCTTCAGTCAATTGTGAGGATGAGACATAAAGGATGTGAAAGGAGATATGGGAGGATTAACACAGAACTAGAAGCTTTAAAAACCAATATTCTTACTGAGGGCGTGCTTTTTGGAGTAAAGCTCCATGAAGTTAGGCAGAAGAAGTGTTAATGGAGGATGGAGAGACAAAAGCAGCTGCAGAGGACATAAAATTCAAGTTCTCAACTTTTGCACCAATGTACAATCACATCCTCTTTAATCAAGGGCCTCTGGCCCTTCCTCTCTTGACATTGTTTCCATATATTCTATCATATTTTGGGGGGGGTTATTTCTGTATTCTAGCAAAAAGGTGCCCTGGTGGGGAGTTCTACCTCCTGCAAACTCATAGCATTTACCTGAGCATCTCTAGGCAAATTGAAGGATACGCTTATTTTCTTGTTTCTCTGTAGACTTTGCTAAGATGCTTTGATAACAGCAATACATTCTGCTGTGTATTTTGCATATGTGGCCAGTGATTGGCAGGACAGGATTTTTAAAGCAAGATTAATTTCCAGTTTAACAAAATTGAGAACCTGATGTCTGAGACTTACTTTCCTACTTTCCTTTTTGTGGTAAGACCACACAAAATATATGAGAGAGAGAGAGAGAGAGAGAGAGAGAGAGAGAGAGAGAGAGAGAGAGAGAGAGAGAGAGAGAGAGAGCGCTTATCATGTCCAGAGATGAGCATGAAAACCTTTCTGGAGATACAGGTATAATATTACTTACACACAACCTTTTTTGATGGGTTTACCAAAGCCGTCCTTATTTTTCTTTTCTTTTCTTTTTTTTTTTTTTTGGAGCTGGAGACCAAACCCAGGGCCTTGAGCTTGCTAGGCAAGCACTCTACCATTGACCTAAATCCCCAACCCTGTCCTTCTTAATCTAACTCTTGATTGGATAGATCTAAGGAAACCTGTGGTTTGCTATTCCTTTGGGGGTGTCATATGTCAGTTATCCTGCATGTCAAACATATACATTACTTACGTGACAAAAATTTCATTTAGTGAGTCATCTCCCTAGTCTTCAAGCAAACATCCTTTAAGTCCTGTAACAGGTGCTGTTTGTTGCCTGATTATTCCTTCATTACTTAACATTTCCAGGTCCAGAGGTATTCCTTCTTAGCTCAATGTCACTAAATGAACCAGTGATAATATCTAGGCAGTCCTCAGCATACAGAAGTTGATGACATGGATAAATAATTTAGGTTCTCTAAGCTCATAATTTTGTTTCCTGTCCACCATGGTGCCACAGTGGGACACCTCTTCCAGTCTTCACATGTTCATGGTGATAACTCATTTGACAATTACTTTTGCCTTAATTCCTGCCTTTCTTTTTCTCTGTAATTTGCCTGGACAATGTCTTGTAGTGATCAAAACATGTATTAATTTATTACTCTTAACAGATGAACCCAGGGGAATCCCAGGAATCTCAGGAATGGTGCTTCTCCACAGTCAGCAGGTGCATGTGTGTCTTATGTCTTATTTGGGTATTGGTCCTCTCTATAGTATTTAATTATACAACACATTTGGAGAAGTGGAATAACTCTACTTCAGAAGTGAACCCAAGGGTCAGAATCTTTCTGGAAGAATCTTTCTGGTGTAACTTGGCACTTTAATCAGTCCTTCTTAGAAGGGGGATCAAACTCCAGGGAGGAAATACATCAACAAAGAGTGGAGAAGAGACTGAGGGAAAGCCATCCAGAGACTGCCCCACCTGGGGATCTATCTCATATACAGACACCAAACCCAGATACTATTGCGGATGCCAAGAAGTACTTTCTGATAAGAGCCTTATGGTTCTCTGAGAGGCTCTGCCAGAACCTTACAAACAGAGGCAGATGTTTGCCGCCAACCATTGCTCTGAGAATGGGGTCCCCAATGGAGAAGTTAGAGAAAGGACTGAAGAAGCTGAAGGGGTTTGCAATCTATAGGAAGAACAAAAAAATCAACCAAGCAGACTCCGCCACCCCCCCCCCCCGAGCTCCCAGAGAATAAACCACCAACCAAAGAGTATACATGGAGCGACCCATGGCTCCAGCCACTTATGTAGCAAAGGATGGCCTTGTTGGACATCAATGGGAGGAGAGGCCCTTGATCCTAGGAAGCCTTGATGCCCAGTATTGGGGAATGCTGGGATGGGGAGTGGGGAGTGGGGAGTGGGTGAGTGGGTGGGGGAGTACCTTTATATAAGCAGGGGAGGGAGGATGGGATAGGAGGTATCTGGAGGGGAAACTGAGAAGGGGGATAACATTTGAAATGTAAATATATAAATTATCCAGTAAATAAAAAAGAAATAGAACTCAGTATCAACTTTAGTTGTTTGAGATGTCTTAATGGCATTGTAGAGTGAGTTACTGTCCAACCAAAGTGCAGAAATTAATCCTTTACTTACAGAATGTATCCCTTTCTTACTTAGAGTTCATGTGCATTGTATGTGTCTGATTCCCACCTACAGGTACTAAGTGGTATGTCCAGCAGTAAACAGTCAGCGTGTCTCACCAACTCTCTGTAATTCAGAATAATCATCTTACTCAAAGAGATAATCATGAAGCCTTCACATGACTCTCACTACACTTGAGCCATGACTATGAGACCCAAGAGATATTAGGAATTTAAAAAATGTCATCAGAAAAGAAACTGTGATAGAGTAATAGAGGATCATGAGGAAGAAACATGTAGAAATACAGTAGAGGAGAGGGGAGGGGTAGAGGAAGGGAGAGGCAGTGGGAGAGGGGAGAGGGAAGAGAGGGAGTTTCAATAACTGCTTTGGCATCTGGATCAGTTCTAATTCTGAGCTTTGTTGCATAAACAAAGAAAAATCTGTTTTTTTTCCTTTTTGTTTTGTAATTGGGAGTGTATTTTTCTTGAGGAGATCTAATGATGCATTATGCATCCTCCCAAAGGGAGATCCCGTGAGCATTTGCTTAATGAATTTAGATTTGGTGGAGACTCATTGCTTAATGATGCATTGTTTACCATTATGTCGCTAGTGCTTAGCTATCTGTCCAAAACTTCATGGGCCCCATTTAAGTTATTGGTATCTCAAAGCCCATATCCTTTTCTTCCTCAGTTTACCTTGTTTCTTATGATTAGTGAACTTTCTAGGTTCTAAATTGAATTCACTTGGTTTCATTTTGCCAACTTCTTGTTGGCATATTAAAAAAAGTTAAGGTGGGGGCATTACCATGAGAAAAGTGCTTGCCATGTAATCCTGACCACCTATGGAGAGAGGCAACTCTATAAAGCTGACTTCTGATCTCCATGCTTTCAACTATATATGCATCCACACATAGAAGAAAAACACATACATAGAAAACACCAATAAATAAATTAAAAGCAAATATTTAGAAATGCCTCTTAATAGTACTAGGACAGCCTTAGGACAAAACATTTCTGCATCTGGGCCATGGTCACCACACCAGGTCTTGTTCTCTACAACCTGCAGCGAACACATCTGCTCAGTGCTTGGTGTCTGTGTGTTCTTCTTACTTTTCTGGGAGGCATTAGGAGCAGGGAGCAATTATTATTTTTGGCTTAGACCCATCTTGTCATGCTCAATACCATTCCCACTTCACAGGCTGACAGTCTGGGGCAGTCACTGAAGCCTGGTACCCAGTGGACAGCTATTCTGGGATGTTTGTTCCTGATATTCACAGTGGCTTCCTGGCTGACTCATACCCCAATTGAGCCCCTATTGTGTTGGGCCAAGATGGTTCAGCAGCCAGTTTTGATGCCCCTAATCAAAGAATGACATCCTAAAATCTTGCAGTCAGCCATGCAGACTGGACTGGAAAGCGATTAAGGGCTTCTAAATTTAACCACAACCACTTTAGAAATGAGAATCTGGGAGATTTTGAGGATAAAAACTGGGGTGTTCTTTATTCTTTTTAATATCTTCTGATGTTTGAATTGACTGGCTGAGTTAAATCCTCCCTTAACTTTTTCTTCCCAGCTATGTGAGTTTTGTAAAAGTCACTTTCTTACTCTGAGCAATGGTCATATTCTCTGTGGCCTTGGTCTGATGGCCATCATAAAATCTAAATGGTGGGGTTCTTCATGTGATAAATGATCAGCTTGTTTAGGGATCCTGGTCACTACTTGCCATCTTCTTGGTCACTGTGATGTTATTTTTCTTTCTTATCAGATTCCCAGTGTTTCTATAGCTTCTTCCATGAAGGGTTGAAAAAATGATTCAATAAATAATGGATGAATTAGATGTTGACATCAGGTCCTTAACTTTTTTCCAGTGTCCTACTTTAATGATTTCAGTGAACCCAACTATTCACATACATGTACACTTGAAGGCACTGAATGACCTCCTAGCAAACATGCAGAGTTTATTTTGATATCTCCCAAGCCAATGCATAATTCCCCCTTCACTTTATTTACTCTCATTCAGCCTTGCCTAAGGCATCCTGTGCTCCGATTATTTCTCAGGGGTCAACTCCCAGAGGACCCTGTGGCATTTACTTTTTAACTATTCCTACTGACATTTTAGGACTGTCCAGAGGCTCAGCTCTCAATCCCTTCCTGGTGAGAAGGTAGTCTTCCTTCCTACCCAAAGGTATTGTATCCTTTAGTTCATTGTCTTCTGCAGGGAATCAGTGTCTTCCCAGGTGGATTTTTACCCTCTTATTCATTTCTTTTTATTTACTTATTTATTTTTTTACTTATTTATTAGGCTTGCAGTGTTCCTGTGTAGGTTCATGCATACACCATGTAAGTGTGCAACATATGTCTATGCATGTGAAGACTTGTGATCAACCCTGAGGTTAGCAACTCAGTTTCTATCCACCTGATTCTTTGATACAGTATCTCTTATTGGCATCAAGCTCACTAAATAGGCTAGGCTAGCTGACCAGTGAGTGCCAGGGATCAGCCTATTTCCACTTCCTTAGTATTAGGATTATATGTGTGAATCACTATATCTGCTTTTTAAATAGATAGGTTCTGTCATATAAGGTCCTTGTACTTATATGGCAATCACTTTATGGACTGATTCATCTCCCCCAGACTTGTTCAGATGTTCACAAGGGCCCTTTTTCTCAGATACCCAATTTACCTCTTTACTTTCAAAGTATTTTTTAAAGATAAGATCTTGCCATGTAACCTAGACTGGCCTTAAACTCAGTCTTCAGCCTTAGTTTCCCAAGTACTGGAATTACAGGGTCAATTGCCAGATACTATTCTTTTAATCATTGTCACATAAATACACATTGTTGGTCACATAGAGAGCACACGAAACTCTCTCTTTATAGGACTATACCATTACTATTACTTATCTAATAGGTTTCTGTGCAGCATTCTGTTTTTATTCTATTCTACATTTTAAACATTACATTTGATTTACTTTTTAAAAAAATATTTTGTGTGCTACAGCATATGTGCAGACATCAGAGGACAATTCTCAGAAACTATTTTTTCTTCTACCATGTAGTCTGTGGGACTAAACTCTGGTCTTCAGATTTTGTGGCAAGCACCTTTATCTGCCAACCCCTGTATAATCTTCTGGATCACAGTTTGCTTTCTCCTAAAGTTACAGATCAAATCTACCATACAAATCAACAGAAAGTAAGCTGCAAAATGGACAGCAAAGGTGATACGAGTGTGAAAAGGGCAGACAGCAAATGATTTGCAGCGCACATGAAAGAGGGCCAAGTTGAGTGTTAAGTATTTTCCATTCACTAGGTTCTTGTAGTGATACAATGACATAATCATTCCTAGCTTCTTATCGCATGTGGCGCTAAAAACAAGGCACAGCAAAGTTGAGAAATACCGGCACCAAATGCTTCACTTTTTCTTTAAAAGGGGAACAAGAATACCCATGGCAGGGAATAGGGAGGCAAAGTTTAGAACAGAGGCAGAAGGAACACCCATTCAGAGCCTGCCCCACATGTAGCCCATACATATGCAGCCACCCAATTAGATAAGATAGATGAAGCAACAGTGGCAGAGTGCTTGCCTAGCAAGCGCAAGGCCCTGGGTTCGGTCCCCAGCTCCGGAAAAAAAAAAAAAAAGAAAGAAAAAAAACTAAAAAAAAAAAAAAGATAGATGAAGCAAAGAAGTGCAGGCTGACAGGAACCGAGTGTAGATCTCTCCTGAGAGACACACCCCGAATACAGCAAATACATAGGCGAATGCCAGCAGCAATCCACTGAACTGAGAACAGGACCCCCGTTGAAGGAATCAGAGAAAGGACTGGAAGAGCTTGAAGGGGCTCGAGACCCCATATGTACAACAATGCCAAGCAACCAGAGCTTCCAGGCACTAAGCCACTACCCAAAGACTATACATGGACTGACCCTGGACTCTGACCTCATAGGTAGCAATGAACACCAGTGGAAGGGGAAGCCCTGGGTCCTGCCAAGACTGAACCCCCAGTGAACGTGATTGTTGGGGGGAGGGTGGTAATGGGGGGAGGATGGGGAGGGGAAGCCCATATAGAAAGGGAGGGGGAGGGGTTAGGGGGATGTTGACCCAGAAACCGGGAAGGGGAATAATAATCGAAATGTAAATAAGAAATACTCAAGTTAATAAAGTTTAAAAAAAAGAAATATCGGCATCATGTGAGGTGGCTCAGTCAGTAAATCACCGTGTTATTACCATGAGGACCTGAGTTTAGATTTCTAGAACCCATCCTAAGGATGTAGTAATATGCACTTCTAATCTCAACAGTGATAATAGGAGAGGTAGAGACATGTAAATGGTTGAAAACCTGACTGTGGGGCAATGTTCTAGGCAAATAAGATGCATTATCTTGAATAAAAGGTGACAGGCAACTGAGGATGACACCTAAGATTGACTTCTGAGCTCCACACATCCATGCACACCTCACTCATCCTCAAATATCCATTCTACCTTTGCACAAATGACAACGTCTATAAGGTGCCTAGGCAAAATGTGAACTCATGATTCTGACTCCCAGAAACTTAAACTTGAAACTTTAGGGCCTCAGATTTCTCACCTTTATAGTTGTTGACCATGACTAAATAAGGCGATACCCATGAGTCATTTAATGGTATCTGGCAAGGAATTGCATTTCATAGCTCTTAGTGAAGATAAAGGAGACAATACACCAACAATGGTGTTTGTTCACTTGAAGTAACATTTACTCTTTGAATTATGCCTTAGTTTTATTCATTAGTTGACTATAAGCTGTTTATAGTAAAAACACAGCTCCAAAGTTCTGCTCTTCAGGAGCCTCAGTTTCCCTGTGTAGATCAGGAAGCAGTGTTTTCCAAGTCTTTCCCAAATTCAGAGCATTCTACTATTCCATAACACTCATTCTGATTTCTGCCACAACCTAGAGCATTTCATCTATATATTGGAACCACTCAGTAAATAAAAAATACATTATTAATGTCTAGATTAAAATCTTAAGCACACAGGAGCTTCTTTAATTTAGATCCCAGTGAAGGAGGAGGGAAGTGATATGTCTGTGTTACCAGGTACATTACAGTGGATGTCTATAGAACTTAGCTGGTGGAGCTAGAAATGGGAAATTTTTAGGTGATGAAATGATGAGAGCTTTGAAAGAAGTCGGGATATTGTTTTTCCAAAGGACCACACAGCTCGCTTTCTCCTCTGTTGTTTTCAGCTCTTTCTACAACTGTATTTGCCACTGGCTTTCACCAATCATGTTGTCTGCCTTCTGCTGAGAAGAAAAGGAAGAGATGAGAGGGAGTGAGTTAAATTTAGTGAGCTGGCACAAGACTCCAGGCAGAGGCAGCAGGCAGCTCCCACTTACTTAGCCTCCCCTGAGGACAGAAATAAAGTTTGTTTTCTTCTGAAAGCAGAGCAGAGTGGAAGGAGAAGCAGTGATGTGTTGTGACATGTGCCAACTTCCTCTACTTTCCCTCTCCTCATCCAGATCTGCAGATCAGTTCACCAGAGGAACGCTCCGTCTACAGTTACCATGCTCCACCTTTGAGCCATTCAACACCCTAGATCCTGGATGAAGAAGTGGACAGGTCATGAGAACAGATCCCATGAATCACCATCTGGTGGGGTCAGACAGAACAGCATATGTCCAAATACGTTGCAATACATTGTATGTAGAATTATAAAAAGGATGTTAGCATTCGTAACATTGCAGTTTGGCCAGTGATGAGGCCAAAATGTGAAAGAGCCTCACAAAGGGGACATAGGAGCTGCTTCCGAAACCAGAAGGATTTTGTGGACTAGACGTCATATGCAAAGCTTACAGCAGAGGGAACAGAGAGAGCAAAGCTGTGTGGATGGAAAACAGACAGTTCAGCCACATCCTACCAACCATTACGTCACTTTTGCTCCTTTGGAGAGAAGCTGCTTATTTTTAATAAACCCTGTTCTTTATTCAGTTTATTCATCTATTTTTATTTGCTTACCTCCATATTTCCTAGGTCACATTCACAGTTAACAGTTATCATTCATTCATATATTCTGTTTTGAACATTTATAAAAAATCCCATATTGGTTTTAATGATTTGCATTATTTTGCCATACTGTTGCTGGCTTGAAATAACACATCTATTGATTCACAAAATGGGCACAGCATAGGACCTTCTGTTTGGGGGTCTCAGGGGCTATTGCCTAGGTGTCAACCAGGCTCTATCTAGAGACAGTGACAGCCCTTGTGCAGATGGAAACTGCCTTGCTTATGTTTATCTCTTTCACTTAGTGACACCATAACATTTTACAGTTGTTCCCAGAAAAAAGATCCATATTCCAAACATCTACTTCTTTTATAATTTTAAAAATTCCACCCACTGGAAAATTTTAGGTTGAGACTTTTCTTCATCCCTCAGCAAGATTATGACACCTGACATCTCACTGGTTTATTCCCACTCTTTAGAGAGAAGATTTGCGTGAAATAGATGGAAGATTTAAGATCTCTGCAACTTAATCTTCAGTCTCCATGGATAAGAGGGATAGAGTCCCAACTGGCCAACCCTTGTCACCAAATAAGGCTTCTAGTACAAGACAACGTATTGTTGGCCATAAGAGACACATAGAAATTCCCCAAACAATCCAGGATGTTGCAAACACTGTAGGTTGGTCTCCACCAACTGACAGTAAGGCACCATTGCTGAAGATGACACCCATACAACACATTGAACATGGAGAGGTAGAGTTGATACCTACACACAATGTTCACTTCTATGTTCTAGTCTCTTTGAAGCAGGCAGATACTCTTCAGACTACCAAGGGAGAGCCATAAACAGCAGATAAGCCATCAAACCTTTGGTCTGAAATGCTATCTTGTCTGCAAGATGCACTGGGCCAATGGTGGCACAAAGTTTCTGGAACTAAGGAACCCATGTCTGATTTGACATGAGGCCTACTCAGGACAGAGTGACACTGCTTGGATGACCAAGAGCCAGAGACTAGATAGCCCAGACACATATGGTAAAGCCAAATACTTCTGATCTGAAGAAAAGTAGTGATAACATGGTACCTAATGATATTCTGCTATACTCATAGATCAATGCCCTAGTCAGCTATCATCAGAGGAGTTTCCTCCTATAGTAAATGGGGACAGATACAGAGACACAAAGAGAGCCAGAGCCAGAGAGACAGACACCTTGGAACACACAGCTCAAATTCCTCCCATCAGAGCTCAGGGTTTGCTGGGGAAAAGGTGGTGCAAAGAGTATAAAAGCCAGAGGAGATGGCGGATACCAGAATATCAGGACATGTCTCTCTAAATCAACTGGGTAAAGCTCACAGAACACACAGAGTCTGAATCAGCAAGCACAGAGCCAGTGTGGGTCTGTACCAAGTTCCCTACATACATATTATAGCTCTCAGTTTAATATTTTTTATGGGAATCCAGAGTGTGTGAATAAGTGGGTCTCTAATTCTTGTGCCTTCCTTTGGACTCTTTTCCTTCTGCTGATTTGTCTTGTCCAACTTCAATACAATGGTTTTGTTTTTTCTTAATCTATTTTATTTTGTTGCTATTTCTTGAAAGCCTGTTCTTTTCCATTGAGAAACAGACAGACAGAGAGGCTGAGTGCCCCCAGATGGGAGGAGGGGATGTTGATGGGAACAGGGAAGAATAAAAGGAAGGAAAACTGTAATCGTAATATATTGTCTGAGAAAGAAATTTATTTTCAATAAAAAGAAGGGAGGTGGATCCCTGCCACTTTGCATTTGTGAGATGTAGAACAGGTCATAGACACTGTCAGTGAGTCTCTATTTCCTCATCTGTAAAATGGATCTGACAGATCTTACATCTTAAGTTTTTGTAAAGATTAGACAAATACCTATTAGCAAATGGTTTGATAGATGATTGAATCCTCTTCTTTCCTTTCAGAGACTCATGAAGTCCCAAATTATCCCCTAACTCCTGGAAAAGTGAAGTGACTAAAAATGTTTTTCACACAGAATATTATGCAATAATTTCAGCAAGACATTCTCAATGTGATCCTGATGAGTTCTGCCTTTGTGCAGTCTACTTCTCCAGCATATGAATTGAATATGTGACTTACCTCTGGCCAAAAGAATTTGGTAACATTGGTGGACAATTACTGCCTTGATTAAGGTACTTCATGGGACTTATTTTAGTGGACTGGAGTAAAAGATTCTTCAGGTAGCCTTGAAGAAGAAAGTTGCCATGAATATAAGAAAATGAACTCTGACTTCAGTCTTAGAAGTAGATCCCTTTGGTGATGTCTCCAGATATAGCCTGATTGTCATCATGACAGTAGCCTCTATGACCCATATAAGCTGTCCTCATTGTGTGAATCAATAGGCATATTATTTCAACTTTCCAAAGCTGTGCCAATTTGGTACAAATCATTGAAAAGCAATGTAAGAATTTTTTTAAAAAGTGGTAAAAACTTAGTACGTCCTACATCACTCATTCAAGATGAATGTGGTCAAGATCTAAATGTCTTCTCTGTTGAACACTGTCGACGAACGTAGAAGCAAAGTGGCTCTGGGGAGTAGCCAACATTAATTTTTTCTTTATTTTCTTTATTTGTTTTTCAATGTTTTAAATTAACTTCCTCAGCCTGTTCCCCTCTTCAGCTCTTTCCACCTTCCTTTTGGGTTCAACTTCTTAAAAATGAACTGCTTCTTACACTTTTGAAATGTTCCAGTCATAGTTGACATATAGCTGCAAGGAACAATGCTGACAGATCCATGCATCTTCTTTTCAGTTTCTTCTAAAAGCTAGTATTTACATACTTATAGCACAATACCATGACCAGGAGACTGACATTTATACAACCCCTATTTGTACTTTTCTAGTTTTATATAAACTCTGTGAGCATGCGTATGCATATGAACATGTGTATGTATGTATGTAGATGTCTGTTTACTTTTGTGTACATCTGTGTGCTTGTGTATACATGTATGTCTGCATGTTTTGTGAATATATATCTAACTATGTATGTTTGTGTGTACATGTGTCTGTCAGTATATTTGTGTAGGCATGTGTGTGCATGTTTGTGCATGCATATGTATCTATATATGTGAGTATGTGTGTATGTTCTGGACAATTTAATTCCAATGTGCAGTCCTTAACACTGTGGCCAAGACCCAGACCACACCCATCAAAGGGATCATTCCTCACAGAGTTGGGTTTTGTTACTATTAGTTTATGTATCTTCTCTCACTTTGTAGTCTGGTTAGTTTAGTTTGGCTATTACTAATTTCACTACTTGCTATTACTGACTATGCTAATAAATTTGTTTCCTGTGATTGTTGGCCTTCACAATCATAAATTTATTTTTATTTTTTAAGTTGAGTATTTCCTTTATTATAAATAGATAGTCTGAGTTGTTCTTGCAGGGTTCTTGCATGGGTAGTAAATGAATGCTTAATCCTTTCATCTGAAGAGACGTGTGACTTTGTTACTTGGACTCACTAAGTTCTACAACTAGAAAATTATATATTTTAAGGTGCTTTGAAATGAATACTTTTTGAATAGTTTTGGGGATTCTAGGGTACTGAATAATCTAATAGTCCTCAACTTCATGATCTTGTTTCAGTGTGGGCTGCATTACATCAAGCAGTTCTTACCTTTCAGTACATTAATTTCTGCCAAGGTTTGTGTCCTCAAAACTTAACCAAGGACTTGTGCCTACAGTGACTCATGATGCAAGAATGACCAGTAGCTCAAGGTTGAAGTGGTGATGGAATACTCTAGTTTCCACAATCGTTTTAGAAGAATGAGATTAATTCTGCTGTTTACTGTGGTAGATTCAGAGAGGAGGAGTGTGAACTGCAAGATATTCCAGGGTTTCCCTGGCTTTCTGCTCTCATCACTTTCTCCTATGCGAGGGAGGCACCAAGTATAATACTTTATATAGACATCTTGGTAATTGAACACCAAGAGAAAAATCCATCTATGCAACAAAGACACAGCTAGAAAGAGAATGAGAAACCCTAATAGAAGTACAACACGCAATATGAACAACATTAAAAGACCTTCAATGACAAGAAAATTCCAAAACAAATTTCTCTAAGGGGAAATCAGAGAATTACAAACTAAGGTCTTAAAAAAAGAGACAAAATAACAAAAAGAGGGGTTGGGGATTTAGCTCAGTGGTAGAGTCCTGGGTTCGGTCCTCAGCTCCGAAACAAACAAACAAACAAACAAACAAAAAAACCAAAGTAACAAGCTAAGGTCTTTGATTAGCCTAAATGTTCTCAACCTGCCTAATAGAGTTTGTTAAAAGACAGTTACCTTTTTATGTAGTTTCTTATGTTGTGGTGTTTTCCAATGATAAAATTATTTTTGTTACTACTTCCTAACTGTAGTTTTGCTACTGTTATAAGTCACAGTGTAAATATTTTTGGAGATAGAGGTTTGCAAAAGGATCATGAGCCATAGGCTGGGAACTGCTGGTGTAGCCCCTCTGGGGTCTCCACCAACACAATTCTTTTTTTTTAAATTAACTTGAGTATTTCTTATTTACATTTCAAATATTATTCCCTTTCCCGGTTTCCCGGCCAACATTCCCCTAACCCTCCCCCTCCCCTTCCTTATGGGTGTTCCCCTCTCCAACCTCCCCCCATTACTGCCCTGCCTCCAATAGTCACATTCACTGGGGGTTCAGTCTTAGCAGGACCAAGGGCTTCCCCTTCCACTGGTGCTCTTACTAGGCTATTGCTACCTATGGGGTCAGAGTCCAGGGTCAGTCCATGCATAGCCTTTGGGTAGTGGCTTAGTCCCTGGAAGCTCTGATTGCTTGTCATTGTTGTTCATATGGAGTCTCAAGCCCCTTCAAGCTCTTCCAGTCCTTTCTCTGATTCCTTCAATGGGGGTCCTGTTCTCAGTTCAGTGGTTTGCTGCTGGCATTCGCCTCTGTATTTGCTGTATTCTGGCTGTGTCTCTCAGGAGAGATCTACATCTGGTTCCTGTGAGCCTGCACTTCTTTGCTTCATCCATCTTGTCTAATTGGGTGGCTGTATATGTATGGGCCACATGTGGGGCAGGCTCTGAATGGGTGTTCCTTCTGCCTCTCACCAACACAATTCTTTTTCTTCCCTCAGATGGCGATTTCACAGCATCTCCTTGATGACTATGGATCATGCTGACTTAGCATTCAGGTTTCTGAAAAATTAACTCCTACAAATGAGTTATTTTAAATACCAGAAAGGTACTTGTTTCTAATAAACAAACTATCTTTGGCTTCACTCAATGAAATAAAAAACAGGATTGAAAGGTCACAGAAGCAACTTTTGACAAGCAAGGCCTTTGGAAAGCATTCTCCATGCAAGGATTTGGGCAGCCCCCTTTCTGGGTTTGTCCTTTAAAGAACTGAGCCCACTCAAAGTTAAATGAGCATTAAGTCCAAACAGCTCCTTCAATTTTCCTTCTGCTCAGATAAGCTATACAATTATCGATAGTAGTGAATGTCCAAATATTGGTTAAGGAGTAATTTAAAGTTTCTGATTTATATTCATGTGTTATTATATGGCCACACCATTTGTTGGTACTTCCCCCCCACTTAACATAATGATTAATTGAGGATTTAATGCAGATTTAATGATATTTTTCCAATTTAGCCAGAGAAGCTGTCTTTTCTTCAGAAATAACAATTATTCACTGCAAGAGTGTGTACAAGTGGTAGGAAAGATTTGAGTGTCAGACCATACTGGTTTCTTATTTTTCTTTTTTCCTTACCTCATGAAATTGCATGATCGAGGGAAAGTTTCCCATAGATGACTACAGTTCAGGGTTAGTTTCACAGAAGACTGAGATATTGAGTAGGACCAGAGACCTCTGTAGTTCTTTCAGCTGGCTGTCCATATCTTTACTCTGTATGCTATGCTACAATATTCTACAAATACTATCATTTTAAAATATACCCTGACATGAATAGGGTGGAGAAATACTGTTAAGGACTTCCTTTGTATGTTACCAGAAGATTAGAAATGTATCCATGTCATATTTTTCTCTACTGTGAAGATATCTGGAGCACTGGTAAAGTGTGGAGAAGTCTGTGGAGCCATATCTATATGCAAATACATAACACCCACTGGCTATTCAACCCAGCAGCAATGGACTATTCTCCAAAATCCTTTGTGGGATGCATTGGCAAAAATGCTAAACAAACCCACTTGTTTTCATTCCTACATATCCACTAGATGGTATTTTCAGATCTCTTTCACAGAGGATGTGGTGCTAGAACATGAGTATTCCATGGGAAGGAAGGGGTCCCATGTCTGCCATCAATACTCTTGCAGTGGCTTAAGTTCTTCCTATGGTTTACAGAGGTCTTTGAGTCTCTAGCACATGATGAAACCTGAGTCCCTGAATGACTGCACATAGCAGACTCTAAAACATCTCCTCTGACTCATTGGACTATGTCATGAGCAAGAAATGATTTTTTCGTGGTTAAGACTAGATTTTTTTGGGGGGGATGTTGGATACTTTTCATTCCTCACATGCTTCAGCTGTTAGCAATGCCTCGAGTTATAACAATACCTCAAACTGTAAATTGCTTCTTTTGTCCTCTCCCAGATATTCACAGATCTTATTTTCAGCATTGTTTATGTTTTTAGTGTGTGTGTGTGTGTGTGTGTGTGTGTGTGTGTGTGTGTGTGTGTCCTGAGAAGGGGGTTATCCCCACCTAGGCACATCAAGTCACTGAAAACCTAGGTACATCAACCCCAACTGGGGCCAGACAAAATATCTTGGTTTGGGGAACAGGATCCACTGTCAGGCAACAGAACTAGTATAAGCCCTTACTCCAGTTGTGGGGGGACCAAAATAAAGACCAAGCTGTACATCTGCTACATATGTGTGAGGAGGCCTAAGTTACTTCCAATTATGCTCTTTGGTTAGTGGTTCTTTCTTAATAGAATAGAAATATCTCTATTCTCAAATATTACTTTTAATAGTTAATTTTTACATCTTTGATATGAAAATGATTGTACAATGATTTTATTTGATTATTAGAAAATCTTCTTTCCCCCTTTTTACTTCTTTCTTTCTTCCTTTCTTCCTTTCTTTCTTTCTTTCTTTCTTCCTTTCTTTTTACTTGAGAGGGGAATGAAAGCCAACATTTACCTTAAGAAAATAGTATACAAACATTTTGACAAACTAAGAAAATGTGAAGAAGCCTTGTAAGTTATTCTCATAGGATAAAACTCACCACCATCAACTGTGTCCTTTCTTCTTTCTTTCTAGTTACATAGTTTAGATTTTCCCATACAGGATTAGGAAGTTCAACATTTTTTTCATAATTTTTCTCAAGGCATATCATTTTTAAGTTTGAAGATATCTTATGGTTGAAAGTTTGCTGGCCATCGATGTTACTTGCGGCTTTGTTTACTCATTGGAAAATAGAGATAAAGCTGTGAATCCTATGTTATCTAAATTAAGGCTGTGAGAGTTGTATAGATATATATTAATGTGGAAGGATGTTTGAAGAACATTAGCAATTTGTTCTTTTTAAAAACACGATACCATTCCTGCTATAGAAATTAGAAGAGAAAGTCTGGAGGATTCTGATTTGCAAGTTGATTAAGGCAGAATAATAAATGATGTTTAAGTCTGCCTTTACAAATAATTACTCCCAAATCTCCACTTCTCCAGCCCTGGGAGGCAAGCAGTCAAGGCTATTTGTCAACTTAATGAAGCTGTTCTCTCTTTTAACCTTACTGAATACATTTCTTCCAGCCTTAGGTGAATGAGTGACCTTTTCTTTGCTAGAGGGCAGTTAGTGTCTTGTCCTTTGAGGGGAACTTTCCATCTTTCTCCAGCAGCCATACTAATGGGTGTCAAAGAGCAGATCGAGTGTGACTAAAAGAGGACTCAGTGGGAAGCTGAAGTGGATTTTCCCACCCAAATTACTTGCTCAGCAACTGGAAATCTCAAGTCATATTGGGGGCCGTTTCTGGAAACACTAACAATTTAGTAAAATTCATAGAAAAATTGAGCTAGAATTACAAGCTCTTATTTTTCCTGATGTTTTCAATGTCTGCCGTAGAGCTTCTAACATCTATAGTTTGTGAAATAAACGAGTTGATAAATGAATTAATAAACATATGAATGTATACGCGGTACTTAGGGCACATCCAGCAGCCATCAATTGAAAAGAGATCCTACAGGTGGGTCTTAATCAGAATCCCTTTTCCATCCATGTAGAGATTTTCTCTGACATATCTTACATAGGTCTCACATTTGCACTTACAGGTTCTATGAGTTCATTGAGCTGTGTGCTATTGCAGTTCTTCACGTCTGTCAGGGCCTTTAGCAGGGGTCAGTGCTATCATTACTTTTGGGAGAACAGGCAACTGAGGCTGAGTACTTTCTTAGCTCCTTTCGCAGACATGAAGCTATTGTAAATATTATGTGCAAGACGACAGTTTTGTAACTTTGTGTTTCTGTATAAATTATCCAATCTTCTTTTGTAAGCTATGGCTTACTAAAGTGTCTTTGAAAACAGGGAATTTGCATATATTGTTTTATTCAACAAATAAAACAAAGTTGTCCAGTAAGAATGGCTAAAATAACCTCAAAACTGGAGAGAATGAACCACCAGGCAACAGCTAAGACCTCATCATTTATTATAAGGCAAGGTGTACTTGGATTTTTCTCCTCGACTCCTTTATTTCTTTATTGTTTGAGAATTTCATCTAAGCCTACACATTCTCATGGAATTCAGCTCTCCATTCTCTTTCCTGTAGTTGTCCCTATCCCTCACTACTTTTCTCTTATAACTTCATGTGCTCTTTTAAAAAAAATCACCGAGTCCATGTAATGCTTCAGGTACACCAATGGATATAACACCATCTCAGAGATCACATTGATAAAGAAAACCCTCTCTCTTCCACTGGCCATCAATTGAAAAGAGATCCTCACAGGGCGACTTAATCAGAATCTGCTTCCATCCATGTAGAGAATTTCTTTGACTTATATCTTATATAGGTCTCACATATGCAGTTACAGGTTCTATGAGTTCATTTGGGCAAAGGCACTCCCATTTTTGACAAATACTATTTTCCTGCAGATTTCCACTACCTCTGACTCTTATATCTTTTTTTCTGCAATGTCCGCGATGTTTTGGGGACGGAGTATGACATAGACATCGCATTTGATCCGAGCACTCCAGAATATTTTATTCTTTGCATATCGATCAATTGAGGACCTCTCACTGTCTACTCTAATGAGAGATGTACTAATCTATGTGTATAAAGAGAAGAATTTAGGAGGAGCCATTGAATACTATTTCTATTTACCAGAATACTAATAGTATTAGGTTGTTCTGTAGAGCCTGTGTTCTCCCCAGCCACTGGTTTTTGGCCCAGTTTATTGTACCAAGTTGCCTTATAGAGTGGGCTTCAAATCCTATCAGAATGTTGTTTAACCCACAACATTGGTACCCTTACTGTCCTAGTGTCCATATTTTGCACAGCCAGTTGTCATTGTAGCTCACATGGTTTTCACTGATGGGTAAGAAAATTGATTACTCCCTCAGTATCATGCAAAGAAACTTCCAGTACCATGAAAGCTAGCAGTATGGATGAAGCTTCCAGTACATTTCCTGCTTGATTTCTTTATCTCCTCTGATTCAAGCATGTGCAGTCTTTAGCAGTAAGCTCTTACCATCAAGTTGTAGAGGGTCAACAAGAATAATGTAAATATTCTGTAGTGTCTGAAAGAGTCTATTGGACCTCACTGTCTGACAACTGAAAATGAAATAACCTGTCTTGTTCGCTGCTGGTGTTTTGTTTTGTTTTGTTTGGTTTGGTTTTTGGTTTTTGATAGCCTATTCGTTCTGGGAGAGGCACTGACCCCTTGTTACAGGATGAAGATAAAAAGATTAAAATGATTACTTTTGAAATTCCATTCTTAATTATCATGGGTTTCTGCTTTACTATTTTACAGAAGGCCAATCACAAGGCCAAAGAGCAAAATGCTGTTTGAGGCCATCGAGCTGCTCAGATCTGAGCTTACAGGTCTGCTCAGTACATTTTTGGTTCTTTCAGCGATGCCATTTGAATTCCTACAAGTCATACAGGGAGGATCTGCAGGCTAATTTTTTATGGACAGATCACCATGGATGGACTACGTCTGGGAATTGGACTGAGGGATAAGAAATGGTCTAAGAGACACATTGATGTAACTAAAAGAATTGAAAGGAGGGCACTGGTGAACTGTTGCCACTTAGTGTTTTATTTGAAGTTTAAATTCTAAAATGCACAGTGAATTGGCAAGCTAATAGTGGAATAACAAGAGAGACACTAAGAAGATCTAAAACAAGTGCTAGGAACAGCATTGGAGGCAGAGTGCTTGGAAGAAAATCTTTAGCTTTCTTCTAACAACAAAGGCTACTACATGTTACTGTCTATGCGAAAGGCACAGTTTCCTGTCCCTTTAAAATAAACCCGCAGTTTCCTAATTTTTTTTTATTGAAAATAGATCTTTTTCATTCTGATTATGGTTTCTGCTGCCACAATTTCCCCCAAGTCATTGAAAGAACACATGGAATTCGTATAAACACACAAAACAGAAACCATAATACACACACACACACACACACACACACACACACACACACACAAAGGACCTATAAGAAAACACTTCTTGACAAAGTATCTCCAAAAATACCTTTGAATTCATTTTGTATTACCATCTACTGCTCAATAGGGGGACCTACTCTTTTCTTTCTTTCTTTCTTTGTTTCTTTCTTTGTTTCTTTCTTTGTTTCTTTCTTTGTTTCTTTCTTTGTTTCTTTCTTTGTTTCTTTCTTTGTTTCTTTCTTTGTTTCTTTGTTTCTTTCTTTCTTTCTTCATCTTACATCTGGATCACAGGCCTGGCTCCTCCCAGTACCTTGCTCATAAAGCTCTTCAGCTATTCCCTCCCCTTCTCCTCTGAGAAGGGAGAGGCCCACCCTGGGTATCACCTCACTCTGGTACATCAAGTTACTGAAGGACTAGGTTAATCCTTTCCCACTGAGGCCAAACAAGCTGGCTCAGTTAAGGGAATAGGATCCACAGGCAGGCAGCAGATTCAGGGATAGCTTGCTGCAGTTGTTGAGGGGGGTGTGTCCACATAAAGACCAAGTTGAACACCTACTTACTACATATGTGCCTGGGGCAAGCAAGGTCTAGCCCATGCTTCCTCCTTGGCTGGTGGTTCACTCTCTGGGAGTCCCTAAGGGTTCTGGTTATTTGATCTGTTGGTCTTCGTATGGAGTCCTTATCTCCTTCAGTCTCTCAATCCTTACCATAAGACTACCCAAACTTTATCTAATGTTTGATCTCGGGTCTCTGCATCTGTTTCAATCAAAGGCTAGGTAGAGCTCTCAGAGCACAGTTATATTAGGTTCTTGTCTACAAGAGTAACAGAGTATTGTTAATAGTGTCAGGGATTGCTTGTTGCCCATAGAATGGATCTCAAGTTTGTTTAGTCATTGCTTGACCATTCCCTTCATCTGTCTCTGCTCCATCTATGTCCCTACACATCCTGTAGGCATGACACATTGAGTTTAAGATTTTTTTGGGGGGGTTGAAGGAATCAGAGAAAGGACTGGAAGAGCTTGAAGGGGCTCAAGACCCCATATGAACAACAATGCCAAGCAACCAGAGCTTCCAGGGACTAAGCCACTACCCAAAGACTATACATGGACTGACCCTGGACTCTAACCTCATAGGTAGCAATGAATAGCCTGGTAAGATCACCAGTGGAACGGGAAGCCCTTGGGCCTGCCAAGAATGAACCCCCAGTGAACGTGATTGTTGGGGGGAGGGTGGTAATGGGGGGAGGATGGGGAGGGGAACACCCATAAAGAAGGGGAGGGGGAGGGGGATGTTGGCCCGGAAACCGGGAAAGGGAATAACATTCGAAATGTAAATAAGAAATACTCAAGTTAATAAAAAAATAGAAAAAAACAAATAAATTAAAATAAAATATAAAAAAAGTCACAAAATTCTAACAAAAAATAGACTAAATGCCCTAAGGATACAGGAAAAAAAAAGAAAGATTTTTTTGGGGGGTAAACTGGTGTCTTTATCCCTCCACTGGGAGTTCTGCCTTGCTACAGGGTCCATATCTCTCACTGCTAAGGGTCTCAGCAGAGTCCTCCTCATACACTCCCTAGGGCTTCCCCCCAGGCCCGTCCCCAGTCTCTGGTACAACCTAGAGATACCACCCCCCCATCTGCAGCCAATTTCATTACCTTTCCTCAACTCTTTCTATACATGACCCCCCTCCTTCCCACGTATTCCCTTCCCTATCCTCTCTTCTTTGCATGTATGTATTATAGTACAGTTATCCCCTACTTTATAGCTACTATCCACATTTAAGTGAGTACATACCATGCATGTCTTTTTCGGTTTGGGTTATCACACTCAGGAGGATATTCTCTAGTTCCATTCATTTGTCTGCAAAACTCATGATGTCCTTGTTTTTAATAGGTGAGTACTATTCCATTGTGTAAATGAAATACATTTTATTTATCCATTCTTTGGTTGTGGGGCATCTGGGTTGTTTCTAATGTCTGGTGATTATGATTAAAGCTACTATAAACATAGTTTAGCAAGTGTCCTTATGGGACAATGGAGCATTTTTTGGGTATATGCCCAGGAATGGTTTTTTGAAAATTGCCAGATTGATCTCCAGAGGGGTTGTATAAGTTTACACTCTCACCAGCAAATATGAAAACATCTTGGTGTAACTCAAACAAGGCAAGTAAGAAACCAGTGTGACAAGAAATTTAGTTCTCTGAAGAAAGAAATCAAAGATATCAGACGATGGAAAGGGTTCCGATGTTCAGGGATCAGTGAGATAAACATATTGAAAGTGGTCATCTTACCAAAAGCAATCTACAGATTCAATGCAATTCCCATCAAAATTTCAAAACGATTCTTTACAGTCCTTGAGAGAACAATTCTCAACTTCATATGCAAAACAAAAAAAACTCCGGTTAGCTGAAACAATCCTGTATAATAAAAGAACTTCTGGAAGTGTCAACATCCCTGACTGCAAGCCGTACTGCAAAGCAATAGTAATAAAAACTGCATGATGTTGGTGGAGAAACAGGCAAGTTGGTTAGTGGAAATTAACTGAATATCCGGAAATAAATCTACATAACTATCTACACTTGATTTTTGACAAAGAAGCAAAATTATTCAATGGAAAAGGGAGAGCATCTTCCAGAAAAGATGCTGGAATAATTGCATGTAGAAGAATGCATATTTACTGTCTGCACAAAACTCAAATTCAAGTGGTCTAAAGATCTCACTATAAAATCTGATTTATTAAATCTAATAAAAAGGTAGGGAATAGCCTTGAATACCTTGGTACAGGAGACAATTTCCTGAACAGACCACCAATGGCTCAAGCTCTAAGATCAACAATTGGTAAATGGGAGATCATGAAACAGAACAGCCTCTGCAATGCACAGTATGCTATCAATAGGATAAAAAGCAGTCTACAGAGTGGGAAAAGATCTTTTCCAAACCTACATATGATAGTACAATCTATCCAAAATTTATAAAGGACCGAAGAATGTAGACACCAACAGCCCCAACAACCCATTTAAAAGTGGGGTATGCAAATCCTGAAGGGGAGAGAGCTGGCCTCTCAGAAGTGTGGACAATCCTGAGAACTCAGGAGAGATCACCACTTCTGCTTATATTCCTGGCCCCAGAGGAACCACCTAGAGCCCTCTGGACACAGGAACTGAGGAGCAGTCAGGGACAGAATCCTTCTGGTCACTGCCTGTGCCTAGAGCTGAAAGCCAGTCCCAAGGAGTGCTGACACATATGAGAGCAGAGGTAAGACCAACACTTCTTCTCCAAGGGACCCTCTTGGAGCCCTCAGAACACAGGAATCCAGGAGAAGTCTAGGACAAGATCCTTCCAGTTTCTGCCTGTGCCTGGAGCTGATGTGGTTCCACAGCTCTCTGTACCCAGATCTGTTGGTAGAAAGCCAGGCTCCAGGACTGCTGACACACAGGCTTAAAGGAGGGTCAAGCCACTGTCATAGACAGCAAGACTAGCCAAGACCAGAGATAATCATATGGCGAGAAGTATGCCACAGGAATCTAAGCAACAGATCCCAAGATGACTTGGAATCATCAGAGGCCAGTTCTCCTACCAAAACAAATACTGGATATTCCAACACACGGGAGAAAGCAAGATTTGGATTTAAAATCACATCTCATGATGATGATAGAGGACTTTAAGAAGGAGATAAATAACTTCCTTAAAAGAAATACAGAAAAACACAGGTAAACAAGTATAAGCACTTAAAGAGGAAACACAAAATCCCTTAAAGGACTACAGGAAAACACAACCAAATTGGTGAAGGAATTGAACAAAACCATCCAGGATTTAAAAATGGAAATAGAAACAATAAAGAAACCACAAAGAGTGACAACCCTGGAGATGGAAAACTTAGGAAAGAGATCAGGAGTCATAGACACAAGCATCACCAACAGAATACAAGAGATAGAAGAGAGAATATGGGGGACAGAAGATACAATAGAAACCATTGACAGAACCTTTGCAAATACTATAAAATGCAAAAAGCTCCTAACTCAAAACATCCAGGAAATCCAGGACACAATTGAGCAGATCAAACCTAAGGATAATATAGAAAGAAGACTTCCAACTGAAAGGGCCAGTCAATATCTTCAACGAAATTATAGAAGAAAACATCCCTAGCCTAAAGAAAGAGATTCCCATAAAAATACAGGAAGTCTACAAAACTCCAAATAGATTGGACAGGGAGAGAAAGTCCTCCTGTCACATAATAGTCAAAGCACCAAATGCACAAAACAAAGAAAGAATAATAAAAACAGTAAGGGGAAAAGTCAAGTAACATAAAATGGCAGCCCTATCAGAATTACACCAGATTTCACATCAGAGATTGTGAAAGCCAGAAGATCCTGGGGAGTTGTTATACAGACCCTAAGAGAACACAAATGCCAGCCCAGGGTACTATATCCAGCAAAACTTTCAATTAACATAGATGGAGAAACCAAGATATTCTATGACAAAACCAAATGTACCCAATATGTTTCCATAAATCCAGCCCTACAAAGGATAATAGAGGGAAAACTCCAACACAAGGAGGGAAATTACACCCTAGAAAAAGCAAGAAAGTAATCTTGCAAAAAGCCCAAAAAAAGATAGCCATACAGACATGATTCTACCTCTAACAACAAAAATAACAGGAAACAATATTCACTCTTCCTTAATGTCTTTTAATATCGATGGACTCAGTTGTCCAATAAAAAACATAGACTTACAGACTGGATACATAAACAAGACCAAGCATTTTGCTGTATACAGGTAACAAACCCCAGTGACAAAGAAAGACACTACCTCAGAGTAAAAGGATGCAAAACAATTTTCCAAGCAAATGGCCCCAAGAAACAAGCTGGAGTACTTACTCTAATATTAAATAAAATCAAATTGTAACCAAGAGTTATCTAAAAAGATAAGGAAGAAGAATACTTCATATTCATCAAAGGAAAAATCCACCGAGATGAACACTCAATCCTGATTATCTATACTCCAAATGCAAGGGCAATATAAAAGAAACCTTACTAAAGCTCAAAGTACACATTGCCTCACACAATAATAGTGGGAGACTTCCACACCCCACTCTTATCAATGGTCAGATCATGGAAACAGAAATTACATAGAGACATAGAGAAACTAACAGAAGTTATGAACCAATTGGATTTAACAGGTAATATAGAACATTACAGTCTAAAACAAAAGAATATACCTTCTCAGCACCTCATGGTACCTTCTCTGAAATTGACCATATAGTCAGTCAAAAAACAGGACTCAACAAATACAAGAAGATTGAAATAATCCCATGCTTCCCATGCAGATCACCATGAACTAAGGCTGGTCTTCAATAACAACAATAATGAGAGAAAGCCCACATATACATGGAAGTTGAACAATGCTCTACTCAATGACAACTTGATCAAGGAAGAAATAAAAAAAGAAATTAAAGACTTTTTAGAATTTAATGAAATGAAAGCATAACATACCCAAACTTATGGGACACGATGAAAACAGTGCTAAGAGGAAAACTCAGAGCTTTGAGTGCTTCCAAAAAGAAAGTAAAGAGAGCATACACTAACACCTTGACAGCATGCCTGAAAGCTTTAGAACAAAAAGAAGCAAATTCACCCAATAGGAATAGATAGCAGGAAATATTCACACTTGGGCTAAAATCAACCAAATAGAAACAAAAAGAACTATACAAAGAATCAACCAAACCAGGAGCTGGTTCTTTGAGAAAATCAACAAGACTAACCAGAGAGCACAGAGAGTATATCCAAATTAACAAAATTAGAAATGAAAAGGGAGCCTAACAATAGAAACTGAGGAAATTAAAAAAAATCATCAGATCCTACTATAAGCTTATACTAAAAAAAAAGACTGGAAAATCTGTAGGAAATGGACAACTTTCTAGAAAGATACCAAGTACCAAATTTTAGTCAGAATTAGATAACCATCTAACCAGTCCAATAAACCCTAAAGAAATAGAAGCAGTCATTAAAAGTCTCTCAACCAAAAGAAGCCCAGGACCAGATGGGTTTAGTGCAGAATTCTATCAGGCCTTCATAGAAGACTTAATATGAATACTGTCCAAACTATTTCACAGAATAGAAATAGACAGAGCACCAGCAAATTATTTCTTTGAATCTACAATTATGAAGTCATGATTAAACCACATGAAGACACAAGAAAGTAAGAGAACTTCAGGACAACTTTCCTTATAAATATTGATGCAAAAATATTCAATAAAATCCTCACAACCTGAATCCAAGAATACATAAAAAAGATGATCCATCATGATCTAGTAGACTTAATCCCAGTGATGCAGGGATGGTTTAATATACAGAAATCAATCAATGTAATCCATTATATAAAAAAACTCAAAGATAAAAACCTCATTAGATGCTGAGAAAGCATTTGCCAAAATTCAACACCCCTTCATGTTAAAAGTCTTGGAAAGATCAGGAATTTAAGGCCCATACCTAAACATAGTAAAAGAAATTTACAGCAAACCAGTATTCAACATGACACTAAATGGAGAGAACCTTGAAGCAATCCCACTAAAATCAGGGACCAGACAAGACTGCCCACTCTTTCCCTACCTATTCCATATATAAGTCCTAGCCAGAGCAATCAGACAACAAAAGGAGGTCAAAGAGATACAAATTGGAAAGGAAGAAGTCAAAATATCACTTTGCAGATGATATGATAGAATCCTTAAGTGACCCCAAAAGTTCCACCAGAGAACTCTTAAACTTGATAAACAACTTCAGCAAACAAAATTAACTCAAACTAATTAGTAGCCTTCCTCTACTCAAAGGGTAAACAGGCTGAGAAAAATATTAGGGAAACTACACCCTTCACAATAGTCCCAAATAATATAAAATATCTTGGTGTGATTTTAACCAAGCAAGTGAAAGATCTGTATGAAAAGAACTTTAAGTCTCTGAAGAAATAAATTGAAAAAGATCTCAGAAGATAGAAAGATCTCACTTACTCATGGATTGGTAGGATTAATATTGTAAAAATGGCCATCTTGGCCAAAGCAATCTATAGATTCAATGCAATCTCCATCAAAATTCCAACTCAGTTCTTCATTGAGTTAGAAAGAGCAATTAGTAAATTCATTTGGAATAACAAAACTCCCAGGAGAGTGAAAACTCTACTCATCAATAAAAGAATCTCTGCGGGACTCACATCCTTGATCTCAAGCTGTATTACAGAATAGTAGTGATAAAAACTGTATGGTATTGGAACCAAGACAGGCAGGAAGCTCAAGGGAATAGAACTGAAGACCCAGAAATGATCCCACACACCTATGGTCACTTGATCTTTGACAAAGAAGCTAAAACCATCCAGTGGAAAAAAAAAGATAGCATTTTCAACAAATGGTGCTGCTTCAACTGGTATTCAGCATGTTGAAGAATGCAAATTGAGCCATTCTTATCACCCTGTACAAAGCACATGCCCAACTGGATCAAGGACCTCCACATAAGACCAGATTCTCTCAAATTAATAGAAGAAAAAGTGGGGAAGAGCCTCGAACACATGGGTACTGGGAAAAATTTCCTGAACAAAACACCAATGGCTTATGCTCTATGTTGAGGAATGGAAAATGAGACCTCATAAAATTACAAAGCTTCTATAAGGCAAAGGACACCGTCATTATGGTAAAACAGCAACCAACACATTGGAAAAAGATCTTTACCAATTCTGCATCTGATAGAGAGCTAATATCCAATATATACAAAGAACGCAAGAAGTTAGATTCCAGAGAACCAAATAACTCTAGTAAAAAACGGGGTACAGAGCTAAATATAGAATTCTCAGCTGAGGAATATTGAATGGCTGAGATGTACCTAAAGAAATGTTCAACATTCTCTGTCATCAGGAAAATGCAAATCAAAACAACCCTGAGATTCCACCTCACACCAGTCAGAATGGCTAAGATAAAAAACTCACATGACAAGATATGTTGTCAAGGATGTGGAGAAAGAGGGACAGTCCTCCCCATTGAAGGAATCAGAGAAAGGACTGAAAGAGCTTGAAGGGGCTTGAGACCCCATATGAACAACAATGCCAAGCAACCAGAGCTTCCAGGGACTAAGCCCCTACTCAAAGAATGTACATGGACTGACCCTGGGCTCCAACCTCATAGATAGCAATGAATAGCCTAGTAAGAGCACCAGTGGAAGGGGAAGCCCTTGGTCCTGCCAAGACTAAACCCCCAGTGAATGTGATTGTTGGGGGGAGGGCGGTAATGGGGGAGAATGGGGAGGGGAACACCCATATAGAAGGGGAAGGGGAGGGATTATGGGGGTGTTGGCCTGGAAACCAGGAAAGGGAATAACAATTGAAATGTAAATAAGAAATACCCAAGTTAATAAAGACGGAGAAAAAAAGGAGAGAGAGACAGTCCTCCATTTTTGTTGGGATTGCAAGCTGATACAACATCTCTGGAAACAATCGGAGGTTCCTTAGAAATTTGGATATGATGATCCAGCTGTACAACTCTTGGGCATATACCCCAAAGATGCTCCAAGATATAACAAGGACACATGCTCCACTATATTCATAACAGCCTCAGTTATAATAGCCAGAAGCTGGAAAGAACTCCAGTGTCCTTCAACAGTGGAATGGGTACAGAATGTGGTACATCTATAGAATGGAGTACTACTCAGCTATTAAAAACAATGATTTCATGAAATTCATATAGCAAATGGATGGAACTAGAAAATATCATCCTGAGTGAGTTAACTCAATCACAACAAAACACACATGGTATGCACTCAGTGATAAGTGGATATTAGCCCAAAATTTCTGATTACCTGACACACAATCCACAGACCACATGAAGCTCAAGAAGAATGATGATCAATGTGCAGATGCTTCAGTCCTTTTTAAAAGGGGGAACAAAAGTATTCATAGGAGGACATATGGAGACAGAGTATGGAGCAGAGACTAAAGGAATGGCCATTCAGAGCCTGACCCTCCTGAGGATCCAGACCATCTGTCTGTCTGTCTATCTATCTATCTATCTATCTATCTATCTATCTATCTATCTATCTATCTATCTATCTATCTATCTACAGCCACCATACCCAGGCAATATTGCTGATGCCAGGAAGTGCACGCTGACAGGAGGTTGATATACCTGTCTCCTGAGGTGCTCTGCCAGAGCATGACAAATACAGAGTTGGATCCTTGTAGCCAACCAGTGAACTGAGAACATGGTCTCCATTGGAGGAGTTAGAGAAAGGATTGAAGGAATTGAAGTGACTTGCAACTCCATAAGAACAACAATACAAACCAACCAGAGTTCCCAGGGACTAAACTACCACCCAAAAAGTCCACATGGACAGACAGACCCATGGATCCAGCTGCATATGTAGCAAAGGATGGCCTTGTTGGGCACCAATAGGAGTCGAAACCCTTGGTCTTGTTAAGGTTGTACCCCTCATTGTATGGCAATGTCAGTGTGGGGAGGGAGGAAGGGGTGGATTGTTGGGTGGGGGAACACCCTCATACAAGAAGTGGGGGAGGATGTTATAGGGGGTTTATGAATGGGAAACTGGGAAAGGGAATAACATTTTAAATGTAAATAAAATAATAGCCAATAAAATACAAAAGTACAATTAAAAAGTGGGGTACAGAACTAAACAGAGTATTCTCAACAGAGGCATATCAAATAGACAAGAAACACTTCTGTAAGTGTTTAATGTCCCTAGTCATCGGGGAAATGAAAATCAAAACTACTCTGAAGTTCCATCTCACACACACCAGAATTTCTAAGATCAAAAACCTCAAAGAACAGCACATGCGGCTGAGGATGTGGAACTAACAAGAGAAACACTCCTACATTGCTGGTGGAAGTGCGAACTTGTATAGCCAGTCTACAAAATTTGGTAGTTTCTCAGAAAATTTGGAATAGTTATGTCTCAAGACCTAATTATACCCAAAGATGCTCCATTGTTCCACAAGGACACTTGCTAAACTATGTTCATAGCTTCTTTATTCATTAACAGCCAGAAACTGGAAACCATCCCAGATGTCTTTCAACTAGTGAATGGATAAAGAAAATGTGTTTCATTTACACAATGCAATGCTACTCAACTATTAAAAACAAGGGCATCATGAATTTTGCAGGCAAATGGATGGTACTAGAAACTATCATCCTGAGTGAGGTAACTCAGACCAAAAACAGACATGCAGACATATCTTCACTCATAAATGGGGTCCTATTCTTAATAGAATTTTATCTATCCAATGAGACTTCAGTGGAGAAACCTAATTTTTCCTTTATTGGCAGTTATCAATTAGAGATTGTTTATGTGCTGTGGAAGGGAGCTTGTTTCTACTTCCCCTGTAAGTACTGGGACCCCTGTCTGGCCCAAGTCAATTCTGGCCCTGTTCATGTTGCCACAGTTGGTCCCGCTGTATTTAGAGGACCTTGTTTCTTTGGTGTTGTCTTTTCCCTCTGCCTCTTTTTTTTTTTTTTTTTTGGTTCTTTTTTTCGGAGCTGGGGACCGAACCCAGGGCCTTGCGCTTCCTAGGCAAGCGCCCTACCACTGAGCTAAATCCCCAATCCCTCTCTCTGCCTCTTAAACCTTTTTTCTTCCTCTTCCACAGTGTTCCCAAGCTGTAAGGGGAGGGACTTCATGAGGACATTCTGTTTAGGACTGAGTTACTGGGACAGTTCTTGTGAACTTGGTCTCTGCAATCAGTCAAGAAACTAGGAAGGAGACCATGAGAGAAGAGGAAGAGTTCTTACACTGTGTACATATATTGGGTGAGTAATGGAATACACAGGCCATGAAATCAAGTGGGAGCAACCTTTGTGAGTAATAAAATCAATAAGATGAAGAAGGGGTATGAGATGAGAAAGGGAGGGGAGAGGAAGAAGAATGAAGTCCATTGATAAATATGTAGGCAAATAGCCTAAAACTCATTACTCTAAATACTAATGAGTTAGATTGAAAAAATATAAAGTAACTACGCTTTAACTCTTTTCACACACACACACACACACACACACACACACACACACACACACACACACACCACACACCACACAGAGACCGAGAGACATACACATACACAGACACACATTGACTTCTATAATAGGAGGATTCCATATATCTATTTCTAACAGTCTTTAGGGTTATTTTCCCATCCCTATACAGGAAAATTTTCTTCCTCAACACCTAGATGCAGCTGGAAATGGGAACATCTTTTGGAGGTATTGACAAGTGAGGTTCCATAGAACCCCCAAACATTATCTGTTGGTGCTTCTGTGCTTAGTCATGCTCCAAGACTTAACTCTAAAACCCCATTGCTTGAAGACACCACATCCTGGAACATGAAGATATCAAGTGTTACTGATTTGGAAGCTTCATACTCACTTGCTAACTTTCATAATGCTGGCAGGTGCTATGCAAGCCATATGAGGAGAGAAGCAATCATTAATCAACAGCCAGCTGTGAACTCCGTGAACTACAATAATGACCGGCCTAGGAAGACATGCCCTCATTTGTGAACATTTCCAGAAGATGTTGATTAACACAGAGATACACAACTGGCCAAGGTACAGGGGATGCTCAGTCCTTAAAAGAACAAATATGCCATATCCCTCTCCTGAGTCTTAGGATATATGGCAAAAAAAGTGGAATAGAAGAGGAGGTCTAGAAGTGAATATAAGCGGAGTCCGTGATAAATTGTATGGAAATATGATGAAACTCATTCTTTTACATAACAAATGTGCATTCATAAAACAAAACCACTTCCCTCAAAAGAAAATAAGTATCTTCTACTTTTTTAAAAACATCAAGGCAGCTGAGGGTAGGGGCTGAACAAATGCTTAGATGACAGATATTCTGCATGTCATCTAGAGCCAGGGAGAAATGATATTGTCTGAAGCCACTGCTGCATATCCTGTCTCATACTGCTAACTTAATTAGAGTTCTCTGGATGGTGCAAGTCAACAGAAACAGACTGCAAATACTTAACCCAAATATAAGTGTGTTAGAGGAACACAGGTACTAGACAAAACCACACGAAAATTAAACAGCCAGTATTCTGAAAATGGGGGATCTGACCTAATCATTTAAGCAGAAAAAATTGAGCAAAATGGATTAATTCCAGTCACTTTTTGTATTAACTCTGCATAATATTTAGATTCACAAGACAGAGGGTCATATAGACTTGTTTGAGGGTTGTTCAGATACTTTTCAGGGGAGAACAATGTTAGATCTCTATGAATGGTTCAGTAAGATGCCATGAAATTGAGGGATTATTCCTCAAGGGAGATCAGGTGAGGGCTATGAAATGAATATCAACCCAACAGGAAACAAAAGCAGAAGCAGGACTATTTTGAGGAAGGAAAGGGACCATGCAGTGGTGGTGGAGAGCATGATATAATGAGGGTAAACGTGCAGAGTGCAGTAGTACATATTTGTGACAATGTCATAATGAAACCCATTTTATTTTGTACACCAACTCAAACAAATGAATTGAATAAGACTTCTCAAGAGAAAACTCCTTTGCATCATTTCTCCTTCAGTATACACAGTTGCACCTTGCCCTGGATCTTTAACAGATGTCTTTTAAATTATGTGTTGTCTCTGAATGTCTGCAAATCCATGTACATGCACATGAGTGCAGGCATCCATAGAGGACAGAAGAGGGAAATGGAAGAATGGAACTAGAATTCCGAGCCATTAGGGGACACCCAACCTAGGTGCTGGGAATCAATCTTGAGTCCTCTGCAAGAGCTCACTGTCTTAATTCCTGAGTAACCTCTCCAGCCCCATCATTAGAGCTGTGCTAGGGTAGTGCTGGGGATGTGTAGACTACTTTGGGTGATATGGGACTCTGTAAGCTACAACCTGTCAAAACTGAACCACAAACACACAGAAACTCTCACTTATCAACATGTTATTTGCAAAGACTTTCCCAAGGAAGGAACATGCACAACTATTGTGTCTGGTCAAACTGTTACAGGAAACAATGCCAAATCTCTCAGCTAATCTCATGAACTGTTTTCTTAATTTTCTGGATTGTCCATTATTAGTACATAATATACAATTGTTAAGTTGTTTTGATATTGATTTTACGTAATTTGTAATTTTTATGTAATTATGTAAAATTGATATTGGTTTTATGTAATTTTGATAGATATTACAAATAGTGTTTTTATACAAATAGAAAATTATTGCTACAAATTATGTTTGCATTGGGAAGGATCAAACCTAGGGTTTACCATATATTGGGAATGGGATATACTTCTGTGGCACATACCTGACCTACTACTAAAAGGATAAACTAAAAAGTTTCTATATATCAAATAAACCACAAAATTAAAATACAATGTACAATATGGAAGAAGACATTTGCAAGCAATCTATTTTATTAAGTGTTAATATTTAAAAAGAATATACACAATGCAATTGAAGTTAAATAAACTAATCCAAACAAATGAATCTAAGTGGCGGATAAGTTGAAATATTATTTCTCTAAAGAAGGTTTATGTGTAGGAACTTGTATTTGCAAAGGTGCCCAACACCACTGAAAATGAACAATGCTAAACACAAGGAAGTCATGTCATCACCTTATGTCCGTTAAGATGCCTATACTTTAAAAACTATTAGCTTTGGTGTGGACTAAAGGGAATCTTTGTATGAAAACCCTGGCAGATCCCACAGAATCTTAAAAATGGTGTTACCTTGTGACTCAGCTATTCTACTTTTGATTTTATATGCAAAGAAACAAAATCAGAATCTTGAGAAATCTGCATTCCCATGTCCATTGTAGAATTAATCACAGTAGCCAACATATCAGACAAGCTTACAGGAATAGCAAAAGAAAATATAAAGCAAGCATATATAATAATAAGCTGTAATGGTAAAGAATTGTTGGATGAACCCAAGGACATTTGCTAAATAGGTTAAACCAAACCTTGGAAGGCAGGTATTGTATTTGTCACTTGTGAAGTCCAAAAATCTTCAAACTCATACAAACGAAGTGGATTGTTAACTGTCAGGGGCTGGGTCTGTGGGGAAACTGAGAAGGCATTAATCACAAGAGACAAATTTTGCTTGAACGATCAACATGTTCTGGGGGGATCCAAAATATGGTGATAGACGCGTTAAGTAATTTGTGAAAACATGACACATGGCTTATACCTATATCAAGTCATCATGTTTCATACCTCAAATACATAAACCTTTTGAGTTATCTTTTACATCTCTTTAAATTTACTTAGAATTTTAGTTTTTGTTTTTTATTGAATTCATTCATACAATATTTTGAACAACATTCTTTCTCCATAACGCCTATCATTATCTCCCTGCATCTATACCCATTCAAATTTATGTTCTTTTTCTATCTCTCTCACATGCATATACAAAGGAAGAACAACAAAAAGAAAAATAACATCAAAACAGACATCTCTAAAATAACCAATAGTATGAAACAAAACAAAAAGCTCACACAGACATACACAGACACAAATACATACATACATACATACATGCGTATGTACACATACACAGAGGCATCCTCCTGCACATGAAAAGTCGTCTGTTTTGTGTTAGCCTGCTACTCCTAGACATCAACCATGCTCTGGAATGTGGTTGATAGACGAAGTGACACTCCATTGGAGAAAATGGATTATTCCTTTCCCAGCAAATAACAATTGGAAATAGCTTCATGGTTATGGGTGGGACTTGGTGTTCACTTCTCCTCTATGCTGGCATTTTTGTCTGATTTGAAAATATGCAGGTTTTGTACATGTCGTTACAGACTCTGAGATCACATCTATTTCAGTCCTGTTGGGCTTAGAGATGCTATTGTCTTTTTGAATTATTTTTAAAGGTTTTATTCAAGTTTGTGAGTCATAAATGTGCAAGGGCAAGCTCCATTAGTAAATACATTGGCCATTACTATGGACTGCAAGGCTCGCAGCATCTTTACTAACTTAACTATCAATTAATACAAGCATCAAATTAGGATTGCTAGCCACATAATCATGCAACCGAGGAAAAACATCCCAAAATAATTAGAATGGAAAATTAGTGTGTTTGCATATTTGAGAGCTAGCTAAGTTCAGTATTCATTGAGATTGTTTGAAAATGGTTCTCTTGTTTCCAAGTCAGGAGTCTAAGTGCTGTGGTGATTTTTAAGATAAATTTTCTATTTGAATGCTTTCCCCTTTGTCAGACAGTTAGTTCCTCCACAGAGGTTCTTGGAAAGTGCCTCCCTATCCCCCTTGGTACCTCTGGTGAGCTTGCAGTACCGATACTTAAAATTACCTGCAAATGGGAGCTTTGTGAAAAAGCCAGCTCAGGAAAATTAGGTGCAAATGTTTTCTCCAAACCAGTGCTTCTCCAGCCAGAAGTACCACTGGAAGTTTTTAACAATTTTGCTGTTGCTAAATTCCACCTTAGACCCAGTGAATTATAATTTTTGATAAGCTTTAACCTTTTTTCTCTCTCTTCTTTGTTCTTTGAGAATTTCGTACAAAGTGTTTCACTCCCTCCCTCATAATTTCCCATATTGATCAGTCTTCCCTAGTCCCTTTATGTCCTCTTTAAACACAATCCATCAGTCCATCAAGTCCATTTTGTACTGCCTCATATTCTCTTCCAGTTGAGCATGGCTGACTTATGACAGGATACGCTCTTGAAAACTGACTCCCCTTCTCCCAGTAGCTACCAATTGCCGATGGCTCTTGATAGAGACAGTAATGATGCTCACCTCTCTCTACTGGAAGTTTGTCAGGCTTGCATTTGCACAGGTCCTATGTGTGTTGTTGCGACCATTGTGAATTCATAAGTGCAACTGCCCTGTTGTGTCAAAAGAAAAGTCCCGTTTTCCTTGTAATTATACACTACCTCTGGCTCTTAATACTTTTTCTGGGCAGCAGCTCTCTGCCCCCAGACCCTGTGAGAGAGAGACCCAACCGCCTGGTCAGGTGGGCACTCCTGAGGCTGCAGAGCGGAAGAGACCACCAACACTGCTCACCCCTGCCCACATCCCTGGTCCAAGAGGAAACTGTATAAGGCCTCTGGACTCCCGTGGGGGAGGGCCCAGGAGCGGCAGGACCCCTGTGCCTGAGACACCACCAGAACCAGAAGGAAACAGACCGGATAAACAGTTCTCTGCACCCAAATCCCGCGGGAGGGAGAGCTGAACCTTCAGAGAGGCAGACAAGCCTGGGAAACCAGAAGAGACTGCTCTCTGCACACACATCTCGGACGCCAGAGGAAAAAGCCAAAGACCATCTGGAACCCTGGTGCACTGAAGCTCCCGGAAGGGGCAGCACAGGTCTTCCTGGTTGCTGCCGCTGCAGAGAGCCCCTGGGCAGCACCCCACGAGCGAACTTGAGCCTCGGGACCACAGGAAAGACCAACTTTTCTGCTGCAAGAAAGCTGCCTGGTGAACTCAAGACACAGGCCCACAGGAACAGCTGAAAACCTGTAGAGAGGAAAAACCACACGCCGGAAAGCAGAACACTCTGTCCCCATAACTGACTGAAAGAGAGGAAAACAGGTCTACAGCACTCCTGACACACAGGCTTATAGGACAGTCTAGCCACTGTCAGAAATAGCAGAACAAAGTAACACTAGAGATAATCTGATGGCGAGAGGCGAGCGCAGGAACCCAAGCAACAGAAACCAAGACTACATGGCACCATCCGAGCCCAATTCTCCCATCAAAACAAACATGGAATATCCAAACACACCAGAAAAGCAAGATCTAGTTCCAAAATCATTTTTGATCATGATGCTGGAGGACTTCAAGAAAGACGTGAAGAACTCCCTTAGAGAACAAGTAGAAGCCTACAGAGAGGAATCGCAAAAATGCCTGAAAGAATCGCAAAAATCCCTGAAAGAATTCCAGGAAAACATAAATAAACAAGTAGAAGCCCATAGAGAGGAGACACAAAAATCCCTGAAAGAATTCGAGGAAAACATAAATAAACAAGTAGAAGCCCATAGAGAGGAGACACAAAAATCCCTGAAAGAATTCCAGGAAAACACAAACAGTTGAAGGAATTAAAAATGGAAATAGAAGCAATCAAGAAAGAACACATGGAAACAACCCTGGTTATAGAAAACCAAAAGAAGAGACAAGGAGCTGTAGATACAAGCTTCACCAACAGAATGCAAGAGATGGAAGAGAGAATCTCAGGAGCAGAAGATTCCATAGAAATCATTGACTCAACTGTCAAAGATAATGTAAAGCGGAAAAAGCTACTGGTCCAAAACATACAGGAAATCCAGGACTCAATGAGAAGATCAAACCTAAGGATAATAGGTATAAAGAGAGTGAAGACTCCCAGCTCAAAGGACCAGTAAATATCTTCAACAAAATCATAGAAGAAAACTTCCCTAACCTAAAAAAAGAGATACCCATAGACATACAAGAAGCCTACAGAACTCCAAATAGATTGGACCAGAAAAGAAACACCTCCCGTCACATAATTGTCAAAACACCAAACGCACAAAATAAAGAAAGAATATTAAAAGCAGTAAGGGAAAAAGGTCAAGTAACATATAAAGGGAGACCTATCAGAATCACACCAGACTTCTCGCCAGAAACTATGAAGGCCAGAAGATCCTGGACTGATGTCATACAGACCCTAAGAGAACACAAATGCCAGCCCAGGTTACTGTATCCAGCAAATCTCTCAATTAACATTGATGGAGAAACCAAGATATTCCATGACAAAACCAAATTTACACAATATCTTTCTACAAATCCAGCACTACAAAGGATAATAAATGGTAAAGCCCAACATAAGGAGGAAAGCTATACCCTAGAAGAAGCAAGAAACTAATCGTCTGGGCAACAAAACAAAGAGAATGAAAGCACACAAACATAACCTCACATCCAAATATGAATATAACGGGAAGCAATAATCACTATTCCTTAATATCTCTCAATATCAATGGCCTCAACTCCCCAATAAAAAGACATAGATTAACAAACTGGATACACAACGAGGACCCTGCATTCTGCTGCCTACAGGAAACACACCTCAGAGACAAAGACAGACACTACCTCAGAGTGAAAGGCTGGAAAACAACTTTCCAAGCAAATGGTCAGAAGAAGCAAGCTGGAGTAGCCATTCTAATATCAAATAAAATCAATTTCCAACTAAAAGTCATCAAAAAAGATAAGGAAGGACACTTCATATTCATCAAAGGAAAAATCCACCAAGATGAACTCTCAATCCTAAATATCTATGCCCCAAATACAAGGGCACCTACATACGTAAAAGAAACCTTCCTAAAGCTCAAAGCACACATTGCACTTCACACAATAATAGTGGGAGATTTCAACACACCACTCTCATCAATGGACAGATCATGGAAACAGAAATTATACAGTGATGTCGACAGACTAAGAGAAGTCATGAGCCAAATGGACTTAACAGATATTTATAGAACATTCTATCCTAAAGCAAAAGGATATACCTTCTTCTCAGCTCCTCATGGTACTTCCTCCAAAATTGACCATATAATTGGTTAAAAAATGGGCCTCAACAGGTACAGAAAGATAGAAATAATCCCATGCGTGCTATCGGACCACCACGGCCTAAAACTGGTCTCCAATAACAATAAGGGAAGAATGCCCACATATACGTGGAAATTGAACAATGCTCTACTCAATGATAACCTGGTCAAGGAAGAAATAAATAAAGAAATTAAAAACTTTTTAGAATTTAATGAAAATGAAGATACAACATACCCAAACTTATGGGACACAATGAAAGCTGTGCTAAGAGGAAAACTCATAGCGCTGAGTGCCTGCAGAAAGAAACAGGAAAGAGCATATGTCAGCAGCCTGACAGCACACCTAAAAGCTCTAGAACAAAAAGAAGCAAATACACCCAGGCGGAGTAGAAGGCAGGAACAAATCAAACTCAGAGCTGAAATCAACCAAGTAGAAACAAAAAGGACCATAGAAAGAATCAACAGAACCAAAAGTTGGTTCTTTGAGAAAATCAACAAGATAGATAAACCCTTAGCCAGACAAACGAGAGGACACAGAGAGTGCGTCCAAATTAACAAAATCAGAAATGAAAAGGGAGACATAACTACAGATTCAGAGGAAATTCAAAAAATCATCAGATCTTACTATAAAAACCTATATTCAACAAAACTTGAAAATCTTCAGGAAATGGACAATTTCCTAGACAGATACCAGGTATCGAAGTTAAATCAGGAACAGATATACCAGTTAAACAACCCCATAACTCCTAAAGAAATAGAAGCAGTCATTAAAGGTCTCCCAACCAAAAAGAGCCCAGGTCCAGACGGGTTTAGTGCAGAATTCTATCAAACCTTCATAGAAGACCTCATACCAATATTATCCAAACTATTCCACAAAATTGAAACAGATGGAGCACTACCGAATTCCTTCTACGAAGCCACAATTACTCTTATACCTAAACCACACAAAGACACAACAAAGAAAGAGAACTTCAGACCAATTTCCCTTATGAATATCGATGCAAAAATACTCAATAAAATTCTGGCAAACCGAATTCAAGAGCACATCAAAACAATCATCCACCATGATCAAGTAGGCTTCATCCCAGGCTTGCAGGGATGGTTTAATATACGGAAAACCATCCACGTGATCCATTATATAAACAAACTGAAAGAACAGAACCACATGATCATTTCATTAGATGCTGAGAAAGCATTTGACAAAATTCAACACCCCTTCATGATAAAAGTCCTGGAAAGAATAGGAATTCAAGGCCCATACCTAAACATAGTAAAAGCCATATACAGCAAACCAGTTGCTAACATTAAACTAAATGGAGAGAAACTTGAAGCAATCCCACTAAAAGCAGGGACTAGACAAGGCTGCCCACTCTCTCCCTACTTATTCAATATAGTTCTTGAAGTTCTAGCCAGAGCAATCAGACAAAAAAAGGAGATCAAAGGGATACAGATCGGAAAAGAAGAGGTCAAAATATCACTATTTGCAGATGACATGATAGTATATTTAAGTGATCCCAAAAGTTCCACCAGAGAACTACTAAAGCTGATAAACAACTTCAGCAAAGTGGCTGGGTATAAAATTAACTCAAATAAATCAGTTTCCTTCCTCTATACAAAAGAGAAACAAGCCGAGAAAGAAATTAGGGAAACGACACCCTTCATAATAGACCCAAATAATATAAAGTACCTCGGTGTGACTTTAACCAAGCAAGTAAAAGATCTGTACAATAAGAACTTCAAGACACTGAGGAAAGAAATTGAAGAAGACCTCAGAAGATGGAAAGATCTCCCATGCTCATGGATTGGCAGGATTAATTTAGTAAAAATGGCCATTTTACCAAAAGCAATCTACAGATTCAATGCAATCCCCATCAAAATACCAATCCAATTCTTCAAAGAGTTAGACAGAACAATTTGCAAATTCATCTGGAATAACAAAAAACCCAGGATAGCTAAAGCTATCCTCAACAATAAAAGGACTTCAGGGGGAATCACTATCCCTGAACTCAAGCAGTATTACAGAGCAATAGTGATAAAAACTGCATGGTATTGGTACAGAGACAGACAGATAGACCAATGGAATAGAATTGAAGACCCAGAAATGAACCTATACACCTATGGTCACTTGATTTTTGACAAAGGAGCCAAAACCATCCAATGGAAAAAAGTTAGCATTTTCAGCAAATGGTGCTGGTTCAACTGGAGGGCAACATGTAGAAGAATGCAGATCGATCCATGCTTATCACCCTGTACAAAGCTTAAGTCCAAGTGGATCAAGGACCTCCACATCAAACCAGACACACTCAAACTAATAGAAGAAAAACTAGGGAAGCATCTGGAACACATGGGCACTTGAAAAAATTTCCTGAACAAAACACCAATGGCTTACGCTCTAAGATCAAGAATCGACAAATGGGATCTCATAAAACTGCAAAGCTTCTGTAAGGCAAAGGACACAGTGGTTAGGACAAAACGGCAACCAACAGATTGGGAAAAGATCTTTACCAATCCTACAACAGATAGAGGCCTTATATCCAAAATATACAAAGAACTCAAGAAGTTAGACCGCAGGGAAACAAATAACCCTATTAAAAAATGGGGTTCAGAGCCTAACAAAGAATTCACAGCTGAGGAATGCCGAATGGCTGAGAAACACCTAAAGAAATGTTCAACATCTTTAGTCATAAGGGAAATGCAAATCAAAACAACCCTGAGATTTCACCTCACACCAGTGAGAATGGCTAAGATCAAAAACTCAGGTGACAGCAGATGCTGGCGAGGATGTGGAGAAAGAGGAACACTCCTCCATTGTTGGTGGGATTGCAGACTGGTAAAACCATTCTGGAAATCAGTCTGGAGGTTCCTCAGAAAATTGGACATTGAACTGCCTGAGGATCCAGCTATACCTCTCTTGGGCATATACCCAAAAGATGCTTCAACATATAAAAGAGACACGTGCTCCACTATGTTCATCGCAGCCTTATTTATAACAGCCAGAAAATGGAAAGAACCCAGATGCCCTTCAACAGAGGAATGGATACAGAAAATGTGGTACATCTACACAATGGAATATTACTCAGCTATCAAAAACAACGAGTTTATGAAATTCGTAGGCAAATGGTTGGAACTGGAAAATATCATCCTGAGTGAGCTAACCCAATCACAGAAAGACATACATGGTATGCACTCATTGATAAGTGGCTATTAGCCCAAATGCTTGAATTACCCTAGATCCCTAGAACAAACGAAACTCAAGACGGATGATCAAAATATGAATGCTTCACTCCTTCTTTAAATGAGGAAAAAGAATACCCTTGGCAGGGAAGGGAGAGGCAAAGATTAAAACAGAGACTGAAGGAACACCCATTCAGAGCCTGCCCCACATGTGGCCCATACATATACAGCCACCCAATTAGACAAGATGGATGAAGCAAAGAAGTGCAGACCGACAGGAGCCGGATGTAGATTGCTCCTGAGAGACACAGCCAGAATACAGCAAATACAGAGGCGAATGCCAGCAGCAAACCACTGAACTGAGAATAGGTCCCCTGTTGAAGGAATCAGAGAAAGAACTGGAAGAGCTTGAAGGGGCTCGAGACCCCAAAAGTACAACAATGTCAAGCAACCAGAGCTTCCAGGGACTAAGCCACTACCTAAAGACTATATATACATGGACTGACCCTGGACTCTGACCCCATAGGTAGCAATGAATATCCTAGTAAGAGCACCAGTGGAAGGGGAAGCCCTGGGTCCTGCTAAGACTGAACCCCCAGTGAACTAGACTATGGGGGGAGGGCGGCAATGGGGGGAGGGTTGGGAGGGGAACACCCATAAGGAAGGGGAGGGGGGAGGGGGATGTTTGCCCGGAAACCGGGAAAGGGAATAACACTTGAAATGTATATAAGAAATACTCAAGTTAATAAAAAAATATTATTTAAGCATAAAAAAAATAAAAAAATACTTTTTCTGTCTCCTCTTGACTCCAGAACCTTGGGAGGATGACTCGTGGTGTAGATGTCACACCTACAATTGAGAATTCAGTAGTCTCGTATTCTCTACATATTGACCTATGTGGCTCTATGTTAATTGCCACCTATTGCAAATAAAATCTTCTCTGTTTTCATTAAATGAAAAAAATAAGAAATGATAATGAAAAGAAAGCCTCTGTAGTGAGGGTTGAGAAATACATTAATTTACAGGCCTAATAATAAGCAATTAGGAATCAGTTTAATAGCATGTCCACATAATATAATTATAGTGGTAGGTTCCTCCCTAGAATCTATTTCCTGTTAGCCAACGTTCTTGTCCCAACAGAAGTTCAATGTATGGGTTTCTCTTTGTGGAGTAGAATTCAGAAAGTGGTTGGTTGTCACCATGATGTTTGTGTCACTATTGCACCAGTAGGTATGTATTATTCTTTCAGTTATTATTATAGTTCCTAGGGTTCACAGCTGGGTGGGATTGATGATTACAATTTCCTTCAGTACCATGAATAGCATCTTTCTTCATTGTGAAAGTTAGCCCATAGGAAAGCTTCACATCCACATTTTACCTATGCTTAGACAGTGAGGATAGGTTATAGAAAATCCTTGAAAAAAATCACTAGGAGTGTACAAATGTGCAATGCCTTGCTATAGTACAATATCAACAGGTTAACAAACAGGTTTCCATCCCTTACTGTGCTTACCAGTAATATTTATTCTCCTTACACTATTACCCTGGAGGTCTATGACTGGTCGTCTGGTTGTATGGGATTTGGTTTTTCCATGGTGTATCTTTAATGTACCCAGTTAGTTCATGGCTAGGGTCTTCTAAGTTAGACTACAAAAGCAGTTACATCACTCAATTAGTCTGACTTTTTATAGCTAGGTTACAAGGAACAGAAAATATGGTCAGTTCGCAAGAATCAGTCTCGCTTTAGGTAACATGATCATCATTTCCAGCATATGTGAGAAGGAACTAGTGACCCTATGCTTTTTAGTATTGGCTACTTTTTTTCCTTCTAGATTGCAAAGAATATTGGCAATTAAAAAGGGGAAATTTCAGGGATTTGGCACTTGATGCTGACATTCTGTTTCTAGGGTTTATGCAAGGGTCTTGACATGAATAGTGTTAAATACTACACAAGTAATTGAAAAAAACATAAGAAGACAGAGAAACATTAATACAAATAGAAGAGTGGAAATTTCCAATACTGGGAAGGAATCCATTGAACTCACTGTTGCATACAGGACACTATTAGATCACACTAATTTTCTCTAGTGAAGGATCAAAACCAGATCATCATTAGATAATAGTGAGCCCTGTGCTTATCAGTAATATCTATTCTCCTTACACTATTACCCTGGAGGTCTATGGTTGCCTCTCTTCTGCTTGCAAGATAATCATTGTAGAAGAAGGACAGAAAATACATTTTCTGGCTAGTTTACTATACACAGAACTCTTAAATAAATTTTGTGCTCTTAAATATGTTATCTGCAATGAAAATTTTTATTCTAGTGTGTTCAGAAAAACTAAGTGGAGTTAAATAATTCCGTTCCCAGATGCCATAAGCAAAATGACATATGACAGGCTGATCAAATGTCTCCTTCATTGAGCCTGAGATAAATGACATAAGCAGAATTCTTTTGCTTGTTAGTTTGCAATGGTAAGAGATGCAGCGGAGTGGCTGGGCAGGGTACCTGGTTCACTTGGAACAACAGAGGGAGCTCACTTTCCAATTACATTTCCATGTGCTAGCATGCTGTTCTTCTCATCTCTTATCCTGACAAGCTACTACTTGTCTCTAAACTATATTCTCCATCCATTCTTTAGAATCTATCAGTGTCCTGATAGGTTTTCAGCAAGTTCTTTATTTGCCTTGTTCATGAAAGGTTTCTTTTTATCTTACATTTTTTTTTCATTTTTACAATGAAGAAGCCTGTTTATTGTATTTTGTTTATAACAATAGCGGTAATAATAGCAATACCAGTACAATGTGGTTTGTTTTTGGTTTAACAATTTTATGCTCTCCTTCAGGTGTAGTTTTATGTTTGAAGTTTTAGTTACCCGTGAGAAATCAAAATCTGAGAATGATAATATCTTTTTCGACTAATTCAAGAGGTGGGAAGAAACAAATAGCATTCATGTAGCTTTTATAACGATTTCATTGTAAATGTTATATCTTACTGTTTGTTGTTTCTAATCTATTACTGTGTGTAACTCATAAATTAATATAACCACTATACATATGAAGGAACATATAAACACACACACACACACACAAATACATACACAAAAGTATATACACAATTCAACAGTATCTGCATTTTCAGGTAAGTTTCTTTTTAAATTTTTGTATTGGATTTTTAAATTTACATTTCAAATGTTATCCCCTTTCCTGGTTTCCCCTCCGGAAACCCCCTATCCCATCCCCTCTCCCCCTGCTTCTATGAGGGTGCTCCCCACTCACTCATGCACTCCCTCCCACCTCCCTTCCTTGGCATTCCCCTACCCTGAGACATCAAGCCTTCCCAGGACCAAGGGTCTCTCCTCCCACTGATGTCTGACAAGGCCATCCTGTTCTACATATGTGGCGGCTGGAGCCATAGGTCACTCCATGTGTACTCTTTGGTTGGTAGATTAGTCCCTGGGTGTTCTGGGGAGTCTGGTTGGTTGATATTATTCTTCTTCCAATGGGGTTGTACATCCCCTCACCTACTTCAGTTCTTCCTCTAACTTCTCCTTTGGGGACCTCGTTCTCAGGCTGCGAGCATCTGCCTCTGTATTCATCTGACTCTGGCAGAGCCTCTCAGGAGACAGCTATGTCAGGCTCCTGTCAGCATGCACTTCTAGGCATCAGCAATAGTGTCTGGGTTTGGTGACTGTATGTGTGCTGGATCCCCAGGTGGAGCAGTCTCTGAATGGCCTTTCCTTCAGTCTCTTTTACACACTTTGTCTCCGCATTTCCTCCTGTGAGTATTGCCAGGTAAGTTATAAGAGCCTGGCAACATATCAATAAGGGGGTAACTACATTACTCAATATAACTTTGTTTGAAATCATCTCTGGTGCACAGAACCCAGATATGTAAGAACACTTTAGATATACTTGGAAGGCTGGAATAAACATCAGACAGTAGGAGGTGCTGGAAAACATTTGGGAAATTGAAGCTCTTATACATTGTGAGAATGTTAAATGGCAACGACAGTTTTGTAGTTTCTGTAAATAGTTGAGAACCTGGGTACATAAAGTTTTACATGAATGTTCATAAAAGCTTTTATTTGTATTATGGAAAATTTTTTCTTACAATGTATTGTAATTGTAGGTTCTCCTCCACTAACCCCTCCCAGTTTCTCCTTAATCTAGATCTCCCCTTTTCTGTATCTCCTTAAAAAAGAACAGACTTGATGCTCCTTGAGCAGGCTTGGTGATCCCTGTCTGCAAATCCTTTCCTACTAGGTCCTCTTGGGCACACATAAAAATAGTTAGCTGCACCTCATGCCCTGCTCTCCATTTTCTTCCCCAATGAGGTCTACCAGCAGCAGGGACAACCAAGTCAGACCCCACAATCTCTTGCCTTTTAAGTTCCCTTAGGGCATATCCAACAGTGGTATTTGTACCGGGTGCACTGAGCTTCATTGTCTGACCTTCAACTCTGCCTGCATTTCCAGAAGTCAGACAGCACCAGAATAATGACATGGTTGAAGGCAGGCATAAGAGGCAATCAAGAAGAACCAGGGCAATATGGCACTATCAGAGTCCAGCTAACTATTCTAGCAAGCCCTGGATCTACCTCTTAACACAGCTGAACTACAGGAAAATGACCTTAAATTTAATCTTATAAAGATGATAGAGGCCTTTAAAGAGGAATTGAATAAATTCCTTAAAGAAATACAGGAAATTCAATCAAACAGGTGAAGGAAATAAATAAAACTGTCCAAGACATAATAATGGAAATAGAAATAATAAAACACAACAGACAGACAGACAGACTCATTGAGGGAATCTTGGAGATGGAAACCTAGGCATTATAAGCACAGGCATCACCAACAAAATATAAAAGATGGAAGACAGAATGTCAAGTGTAAAAGATACTACAGAAGAAATTGGTCCATGAGTCAAAGAAAATGTTAAATCTAAAAAGTTTCTGACACAAAACATCCAGGAAATTTGGGATGCTAAGGAAAGATCAAACCTAAGAATATTAGGAATAGATGAAAGAGAAGATTTCCAGCTCAAAGGCCCAGAAAGTATTTTCAACAAAATCATAGATGAAAATCTTCCTAATCTAAATAAAGAGATGCCTATAAATATAGAAGAAACTTACAGAACCCAAGATAGACTGGACCAAAAAAAAGGAAATTTTCCTGCCACATAATACTGAAAACACTTGAACTAGAAACGTAGGACAATAGAACCTTTCAGGAATCTATGAGGGTGATTCTAGCTAAGACTCCTACCAAAGGATATGGTGCCTCAACCAGCCATCTCTCTTAACCAGGCAAGACTCCCAAGGGAGGGATTGAGACTTGAACTAAGCCACAAGATATTAGATCCACAATTTGTCCAGACCACAAGATGTACAGGGGTAAAGATGGAGCAGAATTTAATGGAAAGGATAACCAATGACTGGCCCAGCTTGAGACGCATTTCCGGAGAGGGAGCCCACTGCTGACACTATGAATATGATAATCTGCTATACTTGCAGGCAGAAGCTTAGCATAAATGTCATCAGAGAGACTTCGCTCATCAACCTTTTCAAACTGACAACCAAACACTAAGTGGAGCTTGGGGAATCCTAAGGAAGAGGAAGAGGAAGGATTGAAAGAGCCAAAGGGGTCAAGGATACCACAAGAAACCTATAGATTCAACTACAATGACTTTATGGGGGATCATAGACACTGAACTTTCAATGAGAAAGCATGAATGGGTCTAGGCCCTCTGAACATACGTTGTGCAACTGGGTCATATATAGGACTCCTAAAGCTGGGGCAAGTGCTGTCTCTGAATACATTGCCTGCCTTTGGACTTCTTTCCCCTAACTGGGCTGCCTTGTCTAGCTTCAGTAGAAGAATATGCATCTAATTTTACAGCAACTTTATACACCAAGACTGGTTGATATCCATTGGTGATCTCTCCCTTTCTGAGGAAAAGTTGAGGAGCTGTAGATGGGGAAAGACAGGAGGTAAGAGGAAGGGTCTGGGAGGAGAGAAGGGAGGGGAAGCTGAGATAAAGATGCAAAGTAAAAGGAGACGTAAAAAAGCTAATTTAATAAAATTTTAAAAGGTTTTTAAAGGATAATAATAAAATAAAATTTAAAAAAGATGAACAAGCAAACACAAAACCCTGAAATCAATCAAAATAGGACAAAATAAATGAAAGGAAAAATACCAAAGTAAAAGCACAAGAAACACATAAACACAGAGATACGCACACTCCCACCACAGAAATCCCATAAAATGCATACTGGACATCATAACATATGCAAAAGACTTGTGGAGTTAAAAAAAATAACCTGATGCAACATTCTGAGATAATCCTCCAAAGATGTCATAGGTTTGTTTTTCTCTTGGCCAACTCTTGCTGGGCATGCAGCCTACCCTTAAGAGTAGTTTGTTTCCTGAGTGAGACACACTGCAGAAAGCTATTTTTCTTTACTTGCAAGTGGTTTTAATTGAAGACAGCTTCTAGATTAGGGAAGGTGCATGTGTCCACTTCTCCTTTTAGTTCTAGGACTCTATCTGGCCAGACCCATGCGGGCCCTGTGCATACTGCCTTAGTTTCTGTGAGTTCATATGTGCATCGGTTCTTCTGGACCATTGGTTTAGAAGACCTGGTTCCTTGCTGTTTTTCATCCCATCTGACTCTTCTATTTATTTTGTTTCCTCTTCCACAAGGTACTCTCCTTTAGGGGAGAATGTTTCCAGGTCTCATTCTCTGCATATTGTCTGGCTGTAGAATATTATTTAGAATTTCCCACATAGTGTATAGTCCAAATGTCCATTAAATGGTGAAGAGATAAATAAAACATGAGTTATCCACACAATGGAATAGTATTTATGTATATAAACTATATGTATATAAATACCATAGAATAGTATTTATGTATAAAAGGATGACTATTCTAACATGAATGAATCCTGAGTACACGTAAGAAAGTTTGAATGCGCTGCTATGAAATGTCCTGACACAGTTTATGCCTGTGTTTTCATTTCCTTGCAAATCTTTAGGGGTAGATCGTAGATTAGTGTCCCTGGGGGCCAGGAGGAGTGGAGAACTGGAAATTATTGCCAAAAGATGTGGTTTCTTTGGGATAATTAAAGTGTTTTGGAATAATTGAGTAATGATTATTGAAAATTTTAATGGCCACATTAAATAATCAGATCATAAAATTTAAAAAGATGAGTTTTGTGATATGATACTATTATCTTGATAAAGTTTCTATGTGGAAAGAGAAAGCACACATGGAGAAGCTATGCCGTATGCACGATTAGATTATCAGAATTAATTCACAAAGACTTGTCAAAAAAGGTGTCATATTTATACCAATATGGTGGTTTGAATATGATTGGGCAACAGAAGTGCCAGTATTAGGAGGTGTGGCCTTGTTGGAGGAAGTGTGTCACTGTGTAGGTGGGCTTTGAGGGTTCCTAGTGCTCAAGCTCTGCCCAGTGTGGAAGAGTGAGTCTCCCCTGACTGTAGTTGGATCAAGATTAAAAACTCTCAGATCATTCTCCAGCATCATGGCTGTCTGGATGCCATGTTTCCTGCCATGATGATAATGGACTCAACCTCCTCTAAAACTGTAAGCCAGGCTGTGGAGAGCCAGAGTACTGCCATGAAAGCAGTGTGTAGCCAAGGCCATGAGAACAGTGTGTATAGCCAAGACAAGAGATCAGTCTTCCAAGGTCAGAGAGTAGTGTATACAGCCAAGAGGAACTTTTATCTGTGTTTAGTCTTTAGAGGAATGTTCTCAAAAAGAGCTTTGTTTGCTGAAGTTCTTATAAGCTGGAGCTGCAGAAATAAACTTTGAGTCTTGGCCAGGATCAGGCTTGACTCCATTCCTTGTGTCTGTGTCTCTTCATCACCACTCCTCCATTCATTTTTCAGGTTGACTTGTACCTGAAGGCTGGGTCGAAGAGGCACCCAATGTGGGACATGTCTATGGGGGATTCAATGACTGACACAGCTGAAAAGGAGTGCTTGATAAAACAAAGAAGATGAAAAGTAAGTGAGTGGCACAATGAGACAGATTAGCAGTAGGCTGTTGTTTCTTCATATGCCTAAAAGCATGTTAAAGACACAAGGGGCCAAGGTAAGTTCTCAAGGTGAATTCTCAACAGTTGATGAGATTTTTAAAGTTGATTAAAGAAGTTTGTCCTTGGTTCCCAGAGTAAGGCACGATAACTGTAGGAACCTGGAGAAAAATTGGAATATACTTGACAGATAATTACACTGTTCATGAACTTGAAAAGGTCCTTGTAGATACTTTTTCTTTGTGGGCTTTAATCAGGGACACTTTAGACACTGACCATGAGTCTCAAAAAATGAAGGAATTAATTAGACAAGCTGAGGAGTAATTGGGGAAGTTAAAAAAAAGGACACTGGGGTGCAACTATCAGTAAGCTACCACTGTGACTCCTCTTTCTTCTCTGACAGAATTCCCAGATAAAGAAGGAGATGAAGAGTTAGACCCTAGACATGAAAGAGAGAGAATGGGTTTCAGAAAAGCAATTGTCCCCCCTACCCAGTGAAGCTTTGGTGAAGGAAAATGAATGTAAGCTATTTCAGAGCTCTTCTAGGGACAGGAGGAGGTCAGAAGACGCCCTGCTTCCTCTCTGGCTCCTACTGGAGGAGTGCTTAGTTTTGGTTCCTTAGGTAGGATATCTGGGTCCCTTCGGTGGCATATTTAGCTCTCTTCCCTCTCTATTGTTTGCCATTGATGTGCCTATCTGTACATGTCTGACAGTTTTTGTCTGTGTTTTTATTTCATTGCTTGATTATTTCTCTGTGTTTCATGTTGAAAAGAAAGAAAAAGTAGTTAAAACTTTATCTGCTGGCTGTCCACCCCTTGATTTAGTTTTACCTTTTTTTTTAAAGCAGTCTCAATATGCACAACCAAAACTGGTAAGTTACTCTGCACCTGTAGCTCAGAGTCCTGTACAGCTAGAGAAGTTCTGCTAGGGGCTGATTGTCTGCACAAACTGCTCCTAATGGGGTCAGCAGCTTCTTGACTTCTATGTTAAGGTAGTTGATAGGTATTTTCCTAGAAAAATCTCTGTGATTGTCTTTATTGGGTTCATCAGGTGACAAGGTGCTCCTCTCTTGAAATTATAGCTAGAAAAAGTAAGAAAATCTTGTCTGGTTTAAACATGCAAATGTGTACAGACACTTCATGCTCGCTTCTGACGGCCCTTAAAAGAATAAATATGATCTGCATTTCTTGGTTATAGATTATTGGTTTATAAGTTATTGGGTATGATTAAAAACTTGTAACATTGGTGACAGAAAGTGAGTTTAAAACTGGTAGCTCCAGGTTGAAGTCATTGTAAACAACAACTTGTGGCATGAACCAACCCAGGAAAACAGAGCTCTAAAGATACCTCTAAATTGAGATAATATTTTATGTAGTTCTTATCCTAGAAACCAGACTTATAAAAGATAGGATTTAAAACAATGTCTCTTTAATGAGATATTAAGAACTCTACCATCATGTGTTCAAATATAAGAACTGGCAGCCAAACTTTGTAATATGAAAGAAATACACTTGGTATTGATTTTAGTGAGAATGGATTGTTTACAGTGTTAAAAATTGGGTTTTACATTCCAAAATTATGCTCTAATATTGCAAAAGAAACTTAAAAATTATAGTTAAACTGCCCGTGTTCCATTAGCTGCAGTTTACAATTCAATCACAAGCTCAAAATTTTAGTTTTCCCTGGAATTCACCCATATTTGTAATTAAAAAAGTCAGGCAAATGGAGATTATTGCAAGATTTGCGAAAGGTTATTGAAGCTAGGAACTTATGGGAACATTACAACCTGGCTTATCTACTCCAGCTGTCATTCTAAAATAGGTATAAAATGATTATAGATTTAAACTACTGTTTTATACTATTCCTTTGCATCGTTGCGATTTTAAAAGCCTTGCAATTAGCATGTCTGCCTGTAATTTTAAAGAACCCATGTAGCAATATCATTGGAAATTTTTGCCTCAAGGAATGACCAATAGCCCTACATTATGTAAAAAAACTTGTTTCTGCTTCAATACAAGAGGCTAGGACTTTGAATCCTTCAGTGTATATTATTCATTATATGGATATTTTGTTATCTGATCCTTCTGGAGGAGTTTTACTACAAGTCTTTGCTCTTACGCAACAATATTTAAAATCTTAGGGAGCAGTTGTTGCTCCAGAAAAGATCCAAAGGCAATATCCTTTTCGATATTTGGGACATCAGTTATATCTTAAATTGTGGCACAGAAAATTCAAATAAGAAAAGATAGTTTATTTTCAAAAGCTGTTAGATGCTAATTGGCTAAGACCTCACCTTCAGCTTGATACAGGAGAACTTAAACCTCTGTTTGATATTCTTAAGTGGGATGAAAATGTAAATTTCCCTGGACAAGTAGCTGATGAGGGACAATAGCTTTGCAGAAAGTAGAGGAAGCTATTGGCCAAGAACAGATAAATTATATAGACTTTGACCAATTGTTGTCTGTTTCACAGCAGTTCTTTGGCAAAAGGGACCATTAATGTGAATTCATCTTTCTTTATGTCCAAGTAAAGTTTGAACACCCTATTATGAAGTAGTTGCTATATTAATATAGACCTGTAGAATAGAATCATGAGAGTATTTTGGGAAAGAACCTGGGGAAATATTTATTCCTTGTTCCAAACAGCAATTAAATTGGTTATTACAGAATACTGATATTTTGCCTACTGCATGTGCAAACTTTTTAGGCAAATCTGATAATCATTATCCAAAAAACAAGTTGATAGAATTTGCCTCTGTGCATGCTTTTGTATTTCCTATAAATTTGTGCATGCAGCCAATATAGAATGTGCTTTCTGTATTTACAGACAGCTCATCTAATGGAAAGGCAGCATATGTAATTGGATCACAAGTTTATTCTCTTGAGTTTCTCCCTGCTTCAGAACAAATAACTGAATTACGTGCTATAGCCACTGTTTTCAAAATGTTGAAAAATCAAGTTTTTAATTTGTATACTGATAGGCAATATATATCTCATGGTTTACAATTGCTTGAAATTGTTTTTTAGATACTGCTAATTCTCAGATTTTCAATTATTTATGCAAATAGAACTTAATTTAAGAGAATGTACTGTTCCTTACCTTACAGGACATTTAGGAGCTCACACTGGATTACCCAGACTCCTTAGTGAGGCCACAGAAAATATGCATATCAGGCAGATTATAGGCCTTACACAGAAACAATTGGCCAAACAATATCATTGTTTACATCATTAAAATAATAGTAGCTTGAGACAACAATTTGGTATTTGTAGATAATGTGCATATCAAATTGTAGGGACTTGTCCTCAGTGTCCTCAGTTTCTTTCTTTATCATATAATGGTGTTAATTCTCGAGAACTCATACCTAATCTATTATGATAAATAGATGTTAGTCATATTTCTGATTTTGGAAAATCAAACTATGTACATGTAACTATTGACACCTTCTCAGGCTTTCTAGTTGCAACTGCTATAACTGATGTAAAGGTGGTTTAAATGGCATTTGAGTAACTTTACCCACTGGCCTAGGGGCTGAGGGATACCAGGCACTGCAGCATTTTCCACATTGTGGGATGAGGGAATGCATGAATATCACAATTTCCTGGAAAAGAGATATGGGGAAGAAGCTTGTACTTTATCAGGGTCATGGGACTAACCTCAAGATTTTGGGCTGGTCAGAATATAGGGGAGTGCCTAGTATGACTAATTAGGCTACTGGCTCTCCATCTCCACCCATCCTCCCCTCATCAGCTTTGTTTGCTGAACTCTATTGGATACACACGGGTGCTCATTCTGAAAGATCAAGGCCAGCTTGTATGAAAGGGCCTATTGAAACATGTGTTCTCATGTCTTATATCCTATTAGGAAATATTAGCATTGTTATACATTCTGAAAATAATACTTTTTCTGTGTCTTGTGTTGGCTTTAATTTGATTAATTGTCTTTTAAAAACTTATTCTAAGCATTGTATAATGATTTTTCAACAAGCTCTTTTGTGATAGTTCCTGTAAATTTTACTGAAGATTGGTTTGATGACAAGGATTTACAGGTAATTGAAGAGTGAAAAAGGGTGTTGGCCAGGCCTATATGCATGATAGTTTTAATATTAGCAGCTGTTGTACTTTTTATTACTTTAATAGCCACTGCTACTACAGCTGCTATTGTCCTATCCCAAAGTGTTCAAATAGTTTATTTGGTCAACTTGCACACTCAGGAGGATATAAATAATAAGATACAACAGAAATCAGATTCCTTTCTTGACATGGTTAATTTCTTGGGGGAAGAAATACAGGGGTTAAAAATGCAAACTAGATTTAGGTGTCCTGCTAATTATCAATGGATTTGTGTGACACCAAAAATATTTTCATCGGATATTTTATGTATTTACATTTCAAATTTTATTCCCTTTCCCACTCTCCCATATCCCCTCCACTGCTTCTATGATGGTGCTCCCACTTCCCTCAACACACACTGCCTCCTCAACACCCTGGCATTCCCTCACACTGGGACATCAAGCCTTCCCAGGACCAAAGGCTTCTCTTCCTGCTGGTGCCCAACAAGGCCATTCTCTGCTACATATACAGCTGAAGCCATGGGTCAGTCCATGTGTGCCGTTTGGATGGTGGTTTAGTCCCTGGGAGCTCTGGATGGTTAGTATTGTTGTTCTTATGGGGTTACAAACTCCAATGTCAAATGCAAATCACCAGCACCTGCTGTCACCTGAGGTTTTTTTTTTTTTTTTTTTTTTTGGTTCTTTTTTTTTTCGGAGCTGGGGACCGAACCCAGGGCCTTGCGCTTCCTAGGCAAGCGCTTCTACCACTGAGCTAAATCCCCAACCCGTCACCTGAGTTTTTGATGTTAGCCATTCTGACTGGTGTGAGGTAGACTTTCAGGGTTGTATTGAGTTGCTTTTCCCTGATGACTAATGATGTTGAACATTTCTTTAAGTGCTTCACAGCTATTTGATATTCCTCAGGTGAGAATTCTTTGTTTAGCTCCATACCCCATTTTTAATAGGATTATTTGGTTCTCTGGAGTCTAACTTCTTAAGTTCTTACCCCTCCTTTGGATGTAGGATTGGTAAAGATCTTTTCCCAATTTGTTGGTTGCCATTTTGTCCTATTGACAGTGTTCTTTGCCTTACAGAAGCTTTGTAATTTTATGAAGTCCCATTTGTCAGTTCTTGATCTTAGAGCATAAGCCATTGGTGTTCTGTTCAGGAAATTTTCTTCTGTGTCCATGTGTGCAAGGCTCTTCCCCACTTTTTCTTCTATTAGTTTGAGTGTATCTGATTTTATGTGGTGGTCTTTGATCCACTTGGAGCTGAGCTTTGTACTGGGTGATAAGAATGGATCGATTTGCCGCCTTCTACATGCTAACCCCCAGTTGAACCAGCACCATTTGTTGAAAATGCTGTCTTTTATCCACTGGATGGTTTTAGCTTCTTTGTCAAAGATCAAGTGAACATAGGAATGTGGGTTCGTTTCTGGGTCTTCACTTCTATTGCATTGATCTATCTGCCTGTCTCTGTACTAATACCATGCAGTGTTTATCACCATTGCTTTGTAATTCGGCTTGAAGTCAGGGATGGTGATACCCCCAGTAGTTCTTTTATTGTTTCTTTTTTCTTTTTTTGTTATTCCAAATGAATTTGCAAATTGCTCTTTCTAAATATGAAGAATTGAGTTGGAATAATTATGGGGATTGCATTGAATATGTGGATTGCTTTCAGTCCAATAGTCATTTTTATTATTTTAATCCTGCCCATCCATGAGCATGAGAGACATTTCCATTTTGAGATCTTCTATGATTTTTTTTCCCTTCAGAGACATGAAGTTCTTGTCATACAGATCTTTTACTTGCTTGGTTACAGTCACACTGAGGTATTTTATATCACTTGTGATTATTGTGAAGGGTGTCATTTCCCAAATTCTTTCTCAGCCTGTTTACTCTTTGAGTAGAGGAAGGCTACTGAATTTTTTGAGTTAATTCTATATCCAGCCACGTTGCTGAACTTTTTTTTATCAGGTTTAGGAAATTTGTGGTGGAATTTTGGGGGTCACGTATGTATACTATCACATCCTCTGCAAATAGTGATATTTTGAATTCTTCCTTTCCAATTTGTATCCCTTTGACCTCCTTTTGTTGTCTAACTGCTATGGCTAGGACTTCAAGTATTATATTGAATAGGTAGGGAGAGAGTGGGCAGCCTTTTCTAATCCCTGATTTAGTAGGATTGCTTCAAATTTCTCTCCATTTAGCTTAAAGTTGGCTACTGGTTTGCTGTACATTGCTTTTGGTTTGTTTATGTATGGGCCTTGAATTCATGATCTTTCTAAGACTTTTAACATGAAGGGGTATTGAATTTTGTTAAATGTTTCTCAGTATCTAATTAGATGATCATGTGTTTTTTTTCCTTTGAGTTTGTTTATACAGTAGATTGCCTTGATGGATTCCCATATATCTAATCATCCTTATGTCCCTGGAATGAAGCCTACTTGCTTGTGGTGAATGATCATTTTGATGTGTTCTTGGATTTGACTTGGGAGAAATTTATTGAGTATTTTTGCATTGATATTCATGAGGGAACCTGGTCTGAAGTTCTCTTTCTTTTTAGGAAATTTGTGTGGTTTAGGTAAAGGCATAATTTTGGCTTCAAAGAACAAATTGGGTTGTGTGTCTTCTGTTTCTATTTTTGTGGAATAGTTTGAAGAGTATTGGTATTAGGTCTTCTGTGAAGGTCTGATTGAATTCTTCACTAATCCCATCTTGTCCTGGGATTTTTTTTTTTTTTTGGATGGGAGATATTTAATGAGTGCTTCTATTTCTTTAGGGTTTATGGGACTGTTAAATGGGTTTTTGACCCTGATTCAACTTTGGTACCTGCTATCTTTCTAGAAAACCGATCATTTCCTACAGGTTTTCCTTTTTTTTTTTTTTTTGTATAAGTATAAGCTTTGTAGTAGGATCTGATGATTTTTTGAATTCCCTCAGTTTTTGTTGTTATGTCTCCCTATTTATTTCTAATTTTGTTGATTTTGATACTGTTTCTCTGTTTTCTGTTTATGCTGGCTAAGGGTTTATCTATCCCAAAGAGCCAGCTCCTTGTTTTTTTTTTTAATTTTTTTTATAGTTCTTTTCATTTCTACCTGGTTGATTTCCGCTTTGAGTTTGATTATTTCCTGCCATCTACTCTTGGGTGAATTTGCTTCTTTTTGTTCTAGAGCTTTCAAGTGTGCTGTCAAGCTGTTAGTCTATGCTCTCTCCAGTTTCTTTGGGGGTACTGACAGCTATGTATTTTCTTCTTAGAACTGCTTTGTGTCCTATAAGTTTGGGTATGTTGTGTCTTCATTTTCATTAAATTCTAAAAAGTCTATAATTTCTTTCCATATTTCTTCCTTGACCAAGTTATCATTGAGTAGAGCACTGTTCAAGTTTCATGTATATATGGGCTTTCTGTCATTTTGTTGATATTGAAGAGTAGCCTTAGTCCATGGTTATCTGATATCCATGGGATTATTTCAATCTTTTTGTATCTATTGAGGCCTGCTTTGAGACTGATCATATAGTAAGTTTGGAGAAGGTACCATGAGGTGCTGAGAAGAAGGTATATTCTTTTCTTTTAAGATGAAATGTTCTATAGATATCTGTTAAATCCATTTGGGTCATAACTTCTGTTAGTTTCACTATCTCTCTGCTTAGTTTCTGTTTCCATGATCTGTTCATTGATGAGAGTAGGGTGTTAAAGTCTCCCACTATTATTGTATGTGGTGCAGTGAATGCTTTGAGCTTTAGTACAGTTTCTTTTATGAATGTGTATGTCCTTTGAAGCACAGATGTTCAGAATTGAGAGTTCTTTTTGATAGATTTTATTCTTTGAACGGTATGAAGATCCTTCCTTATCTTTTTTGGTATCTTTTGGTCGGAAGTTGATTTTATTTTGAAATTAGAATGGCTACTCCAGTTTAGTTTTTGGGACCATTTGCTTGGAATATTGTTTGCCAGCTTTTTCCTCTGAGGTAGTGTCTGTCCTTGTTACTTAGCAAAAATGCTGGGTCTTGTGTACGTATCCAGTTTGTTAGTCTGTATCTTTTTATTGGGTAATTGCATCCATTGGTCTTGAGAAAGATTAAGAAACGGTGGTTGTTGTTTCCTTTTACTTTTGTTGTCTGAGGTGGAATTATATTTGTAAGGCTATTTTCTTTTGGGTTAGTTGAAAGATTACTTTCTGTCTTTTTCTAGTGTGTAGTTTACCTCCTTGTCTTGGAGTTTTCCATCTATTATCCTTTGTAGTTCTGGATTTGTGTAAACATACTGGGTAAATTTGGATTTGTCATGAAATATCTTTGTTTCTCCATCAGTTGTAATTGAGAGTTTTGCTGGATATAGTAGCCTGGACTGGAATTTGTGTTCTCTTAGGGTCTGTATGACATCTGTCCAGGATCTTCTAGCTTTCATAGTCCCTGTGGAGAAGTCTGGTGTAATTCTGATAGGTCTACCTTTATATGGTACTTGACATTTTTCTTTTACTGCTTCTAATATTATTTCTTTGCTTTATACATTTAGTGTTTTGATTATTATGTGACAGGAGGAATTTCCTTTCTGGTCCAATCTATTTGGAATTCTGTAGGCTTCTTGTATGTTCATGGGCATTTCTTTCTTTAGGTTAGGAAAGTTTTCTTGTATAATTTTGTTCAAGATTTTCACTGGCCTTTAAATTGTGAATCTTCACTCTCTTTTATCCTGATTGTCCTTATGGTTGTTTTCTCATTGTGTCCTTGATTTCCTGAATGCTTTGGGTTAGGAGCTTTTTGCATTTTGTATTTTCTTTGACTATTGTGTCATTGTTTTCTATGGTATCTTCTGCCCCTGAGATTCTCTCTTCTATTTCTTGTATTATGTTGGTGATGCTTGCATCTCTGACTCCTGATCTCTTTCCTAGATTTTCTATCTCCAGGGTTGTCATTCTTTATGATGTTTTTATTGTTTCTATTTCCATTTTTAAATCCTGGAAGGTTTTGTTCAATTCCTTCACCTGTTTGGTTGTGTTTTCCTGTAACTCTTTAAGGGATTTTTGTGTTTTCTCTTTAAGAGTTTCTATTTGTTTACCTGTGTTTTCCTGTATTTCTTTAAGGAATTTATTTAGGTCCTTTTTAAAAATACTCTATAATCATGAGGTATGATTTTAAATCCAGATCTTGCTTTTCTGGTGTGTTGTGGTATACAGGACTTGCTGTGGTGGGAGAACTGGATTCTGATGATGCCAAGTAGTATTGGTTTCTGTTTCTTACATTCGTGCACTTTCCCCTTATTATTTCATTATCTCTGATTTAGTTGGTATTTCTGTCTCTGACTGGAGCTAGTCACTTCTTCGGGCCTGTGACCCTTTGATCTTAGGAGTAGGAACACTCCTGGGAGACCAGTTCTCTCCAGGCATGATTTGGGTCTGTAGGGTTGTGGGACAGCCCCAGATCTGGGTGCAAATGGAAACTGGAAGTATCTTTTCCCAGGTTGCTCTGCAGTTCCATATATATATATATATATATATATATATATATATATATATATATATATATATATATGGGCCACATGTGGGAGAGGCTCTGAACGGCCATTCCTTCAGTATCTGCTCTAAACTTTGCTTCCCTATCTCCTCCTATGGATGTTTTTGCTCCCCTTTTAAAGAAGGAGTGAAGCATCTGCATTTTGATCCTCCTTCTTGAGTTTCATGTGGTCTGTGAATCTTGGGTAATTTGAGGGTTGGGGCTAATATCCATTTATCAATGAATACCTACCATGTGTGCTTTTCTGTGATTGTGTTACCTCACTCAGGATGATATTTTCTAATTCCATCCATTTGCCTATGAATTTCATGAAGTCATTGTTTTTGATAGCTGAGTAGTACTCCATTGTGTAGATGTACCACATTTTCTGTATCCATTCCTCTGTTGAAGGGCATCTGGGATCTTTCCAGCCTCTGGCTTTGTAAATAAGGCTGCTATGAACATAGTGAAGTATGTGTCTTTGTTGTTTGTTGGAACATCCAGGACAGGTATAGCTGGGTTCTCAGGTAGTGAAATGTCCAATTTTCTGAGGAACCTCCAGACTGATTTCCAGAGAGGTTGTACCATTTTGCAATCCCACTAGCAATGGAACAGTGTTCCTCTTTCTCCACACCCTCACCAGCATCTGCTGTCAGGATGTCTTTGATCTTAGCCATTCTGACTGGTGTGAGGTGGAATCTCAGGGTTCTTTTGATTTGCATTTCCCTTATGACTAAGGATGTTGAACATTTCTTTAGATGTTTCTCAGCCATTCGATATTCCTCACCTGTGAATTCTTTGTTTAGCTCTGTACCCCATTTTTAATAGCATTATTTGGCTCTCTGGAGTCTATCTTTGTGACTTCTTTGTATATTTTGGAAATTAGCCTTTTATCAGATATAGGGTTGGTAAAGATCTTTTCCCAATCTGTTTGTTGCCATTTTGTCCTAATGACAGTGACCTTTGCCTTACAAAAGCTTTGTAGCTTTATGTCAATTCTTTCCCTTAGAGTATAAGCCACTGGTGTTCTATTCAGGAAATTTTCTCCAGTGACCACTTTTCTTGAGTGTATCTGGTTTGATGTGGAGGTCCTTGATCCACTTGGAGTTAAGCTTTGTATAGGGTGATAAGAATACACCAAATTTTTTTAATGATACTATATATAGATGGGAGAGTGTGTGCAATCCCACTTTCATGGTGTTTGGAATCATGAAGATTTATCGTTGGACTTATTAAAATTACACAAAGAAGTTATTAATTTAGAGAAAGCAGAGCCTCTACATTTTGCTGCAGCTCACGCAGCTTGCAATTTACTAGGACACTTGCAGGGTTGGTTTCCTCTTGGCCTGCACTACTACAACAAACTTTGCTGTTGTTGTCGTCACGCTTGGCATAGTATTGTTCCTCTGTTTACTTCTGCCATGTGTCCTTGAGTACATGTTGTCACAATTTTTACATTTAAAGAGTCAGATATATGGCCTCCATCGAAAAACATCCATCTCTCTAGTTTGACTGAATTCGACCAATGATGGGTAAGAGTGTTTTTGAGCTTGTATCAACAAAGACAGAACATACATCATGCTAGGTATGCTTTCACAATGCATAAGAAGGAACAATATAGACGCCAACCAATAAGACAAGGATATTCAGCTATAGTATCCTTTATTAAATAAAATAAAGGAGGGGAAACTGTGGAGAGCCAGAGTACTGCCATATGAGCCATGTGTATAGCCAAGACCACGAGAACAGCATGTATAGCCAAGGCTAGAGAGCAGTCTGTTTTTGCCAAGGTCAGAGAGTAACGTATGCTGCCAAGTAGAACTCTTATGTATGTTTATTTAGTCTTTAGAGGAACTTTCTCAAGAAGAGTTTTGTTTGCTTATAAGCTGGAGCTGCAGGAATAAACTTGAGTCTTAATCAGGATCAGGCTTGACTCCATTCCTTGTGTCTGTGTCTTTTCTTCCCTATTCCCCTATTCATGTTTTCTGTTGATTTGTACCTGCATACTGGGTCACCAGACCTGAATTAAATGCCCTTTATAAGAGTTGCTTTGGTCATGATGCCTCTTCTCAGCAATGGGAATCCTAAATGAGACAACCACTTAGTTGCAATATAGGAACTCTTTCTGGTAGTTAAATCGAAGAAACAATGATATGTTTAGTACTAAAGGGAAAATATGCTTCTCTGTAGAAAAGTAAAGTGGCATTAGTTGTGAATGACATCCTGTGAATGGTTTAAGAGCTTTTTTAAAAAGCAGCTTCATTATCTTGTCTTGCGCACAGATGACATGAATTAATCTCCTTTTTAGATACAACTGCCAAATGTTACCCGTTTCAGAGGCTGCACTTCATAAAATGTGGGTAGACATGAGAAAGGATATTGACTTTCCCATGTTCATTTTCTATTCTGCTACTTTGCATAAAGTGGTCTGCAGCTCTAGTTTTCTGGTGGCATCTTTATAACCTCCTATGTATAGCATCATGCCATTGAAAAGAAGGATATTTTGAAGTTTTCTATTTGTGTCCCTTTCATTTCTTTCTCTCTCTTTCTCTTTTTAACAAATTATTCTGAGTGAGGTAACCCAGAAAGACAAGTGTCATGTGTCTGCTCTTATTTTTACATGCAAGCTTTGATTCTTTAGATATGTATTTTTTTTCATTAGAAATACTGGTAGCACTCAGGAAGCTGGTAGGGGCACCATGGGATATTTTAAGGGAGAGAAGATCTAACAAAATATAAAGGGATAAAGGGAATTGGGAAGGATAGAAGAGGGAGTACAGAGGCAAAACTAACACTAAAACCTTTTGTGAAAAGTCATGTGGGTAACTACTACTATAGGAGAGTCCTAAAATATATAACTACCCACACATAAAATAACTTAGGTGGAATTACTCTATAATGCCTCTTTTGCATACCATAAACTAATGAATAAAAAGGTTTCTGTAAGAAATGGGCTTTCTCTTTTGGAGATGTTGGCTAATAAACTTCCATAAATTTTCCCCAAACACTATAATCTATTGCCATTGCTTTCTGTCATCCTCCAGAACTTGACATCTAGACTCTATTACTGAAGACCCATGTATTTCAGTCAAAGGATACAGAGAAACCAAACTGCTGCTGTATTAGGACCTTAATACTCACTGGCTTGCTTTTATGTATTGGCAGGTACTATGCATGCTACTGGAAGGCAAAAGAAATTACAAGTCTTATTCAGCTGTGAATACTATGATCTACAGTAATGACTGGCCTGGTAGATAGTGGCACAAATGTTATGAGAATAACCAACCATATTCTGTTAAAATTTAAGGCCCATTCCAAGAAACGGAACCCATATGTGGTATTGTTTTAAGGCCAAGAACCTGTGGCTCAACATTTTATAGCTTCTCTAGAGGACCTCCTGTTATTTTGCTAAATGGATACACAATCAAGCTAGCTTCTAATTTCTGTACCCAAAGATTATTACAAACTCAGCTTTCATGAAGAAGAGGAGCTTTTCCCCCAGTAGATACTTATTGGTGGTTAACAGATAGGCTTACAACTAGTTAAGAAGGAGAAAAGAATAATACAGAGTGTTGAGCCCTAAATGAGACATCTGTATCAAACTACCTTATCCTAAAGCTTTGTGATTATTGTAGAATAAGAGGAAGAGGGACTGTAACAAACAGAGGTGGTAGAGAACTATAGGGAAACTGTTTCATAGCATAACATATATTGAACTCACAGTAGTTGTGACAGCATGAACAATACCTGTACAAATTTATGCTAGAAAAAAATACAAGAATGTAGGTAGAGGTGGGTCTGATGTATTCCACCTGACAGAGGAGCATTCAATAGGGTTGTGTCCCTTGATAGGTCAATCTTGGCATTGACAGTTTTCATTTAAAGGAGGATACAAGGGTGGGTGGTAGTTAGGGATTGATAAGGGAAGAGTTGGGAGAGAGTAGTGAATATGGCAAAAATACATTATAGAAAATGTTTAAAGAATTAATTAAGGTATTTTAAAATAGTATACATCCTTCACGAATGCTCTTCTTTGTGTGATTAGGTTTTTATAAATAAATCATACCACACCTACTAATAAATATAAAATAATTATAAACCATTAACTCTCTACTTTTGTACTTTATTTTTCCTTTACACTTTTTAATGTGGTTGCAAGTTTAGTCCGTTAAAGACTTTTTTATAGTATATTTGAGAAATAATGTAAAAATTCTTCGTTTTATAGTAACAGTTTTAATAAAGTTTCTAATTTTATCCAATTTATCCTATTTTGTCTGGAGTAAACTTTATTACTATTTATAAAAACTCCCCTATTCCTCTTTTTATCTATTAGTTTTCCCCTTGTTTGTTTTCTTTGAACCTTTTTCATGTCCCATGCTTTAGAGAGCACCCTCTACAGAGTTCATCATTAGTCATGAGATCTCCTCCACATAGGAGATTTTTTCTAATCACTCACTTTAAGTAGCCAACATTTCTGTCCTTTATATATCTTACTTTGTATTATATTTTGCCTTATATATTTTTTTTATTAACTTGAGTATTTCTTATATACATTTCGAGTGTTATTCCCTTTCCCGGTTTCCGGGCAAACATCCCCCTCCCCCCTCCCCTTCCTTATGGCTGTTCCCCTCCCAACCCTCCCCCCATTGCCGCCCTCCCCCCATAGACTAGTTCACTGGGGGTTCAGTCTTAGCAGGACCCAGGGCTTCCCCTTCTACTGGTGCTCTTACTAGGATATTCATTGCTACCTATGGGGTCAGAGTCCAGGGTCAGTCCATGTATAATCTTTAGGTAGTGGCTTAGTCCCTGGAAGTTCTGGTTGCTTGGCATTGTTGTACTTTTGGGGTCTCGAGCCCCTTCAAGCTCTTCCAGTTCTTTCTCTGATTCCTTCAACAGGGGACCAATTCTCAGTTCAGTGGTTTGCTGCTGGCATTCGCCTCTGTATTTGCTGTATTCTGGCTGTGTCTCTCAGGAGCGATCTACATCCGGCTCCTGTCGGTCTGCACTTCTTTGCTTCATCCATCTTGTCTAATTGGGTGGCTGTATATGTATGGGCCACATGTGGGGCAGGCTCTGAATGGGTGTTCCTTCAGTCTCTGTTTTAATCTTTGCCAATCCCTTCCCTGCCAAGGGCATTCTTTTTCCTCATTTAAAGAAGGAGTGAAGCATTCACATTTTGATCATCCGTCTTGAGTTTCGTTTGTTCTAGGGATCTAGGGTAATTCAAGCATTTGGTCTAATAGCCACTTATCAATGAGTGCATACCATGTATGTCTTTCTGTGATTGGGTTAGCTCACTCAGGATGATATTTTCCAGTTCCAACCATTTGCCTACGAATTTCATAAACTCGTTGTTTTTGATAGCTGAGTAATATTCCATTGTGTAGATGTACCACATTTTCTGTATCCATTCCTCTGTTGAAGGGCATCTGGGTTCTTTCCAGCTTCTGACTATTATAAATAAGGCTGCGATGAACATAGTGGAGCACGTGTCTTTTTTATATGTTGGGGCATCTTTTGGGTATATTTTAAAAGCTAATTAAATCATTTCTCATACCTTCTATTTTTTCAGTTTGTCTGTTTTCCTTAATTAATTAATTTATTTTTAATTCACTTTATGTCTCAATCACAGCACCCCTCAATTTTTCCCAGGCTCACCCTTACAAGTCCCTCACCTTGGGTATACACCCTACCACAGGACATAGTCCTAGCAGGTCTAGGCACATCGTCTTCCACTAAGCCCTAACTAGGCAGACCAAGTAGGGGAAAATATTCCAATGGCAGGGAGCAGAAACCAAATCAGCTCCCGCTCCACACATTAGGGGAAGCACAAGCACATCAAGATGTACATTTGATACAAATGTGTAGGAAGTCCACACAAGCTCTTCCATGTTCTGTGGTTGATGGCCCAGGCTCTATGAGTCCCCGTGGGACCAGGTTAGTTGACTCTGTGGTTGTGGTATCTTTTACCCCTTCGATTTATCACTTCTATACCCCAATCATCCACAAGACTTTCTGAGCACCACTTGATGTTTGAATGTGGATCTCTGCATCTGCCTTTTTCCACTGCTAGATGAAGCTTTTTAGGAGATAATTATGCTATGTTCTATCTACAAGTATAAGAGAGTATCAATAATATCAGGGGTTGGCTCTCTCCCATGAAATAAGTCTCAAGTTGGGACAGTCATTGGTTGGCCGTTCCCTCAGTCTCTGCTCCACTTTTTTTTTATTAGATATATTTCTTTACTTACATTTCAAATGCTATTCCCTTCCCCGGTTTCCTGTCTATAAGCTCCCATTCCTTCCCCCTCCCCCATACGGGTGTTCCCCCATACACTCCCTTACTGCCCCCACCTCATTCTCATGCATTGGGGGTCCAACCTTTGCAGGACCAAGGGCTTCCCCTTCCACTGGTGCCCCAACAAGTCTATTCTCTGCTTATGAAGTTGGAGCCCTGGATCAGTCTATGTATAGTGTTTCTGTAGTGCTTTAGTCCCTGGAAGCTCTGGTTGGTTGGGATTGTTGTTCTTATGGGGTTGCAAGCTCCTTCAGCTCTTTCATCCTTCCTGGAATCCCCCCCCCAATGGGGTCCTATTCTCAGTTCAGTTGTTTGCTGCTAGCATTGGCCTCTGTATTGGACATGCTTTGGATGTGTCTCTCAGGAGATATCTATATCCGGTCCCCTTCAGCAAGCACTTTTTAGCTTCATCAATCTTATCTAGTTTTTGTGGCTGTATATATATGGGCCACATGTGGGGCAGGCTCTGAATGGCCGTTATTTCAGTCACTGCTCTAATCTTTGCTTCCATATTCTGCTCCATTTTTATCGCTGTACATTTTGTAGGTAGGAAATATTTTGGGTTGAAGCCTTTGTGGATGGATTGATATCTCCCTCCTTCCTCTGGAAATCCTGCCTGGCTCCAAGAAGTGGCCATTTCAGTCTCTATATCACCCTCTGTTAGGAATCTATGCTAGGGCTACCCCCATAGTAGTCATCAGAGATGCCTACCCTATTCCCACTCTCATTCCCTGTCCACTCTCACCCCTCCTTGTCCCCATACCTGATTGCCGTCCCATTTCCTGCTTCAACTTCCTCTCCTACCCAGTTCCCTCTATTCATCTACCTCAGATGTTTGTTTAGTTTCCCCTTCTGAGTAAGATGTGCACATCCTCTCTTGGGACCTCCTTATTACCCCATTTCTTTGTGTCTGTGGATTGTAGCATGGTTATCCTGTATGTAAGTTTTATCTGTTGACATCTCAGTCTCAAGTGTAGGACGGATAGATTTTCCAGGATGTAAAAGCATATGACAGCAGTTGTCTTGCAGAGAGTAACTCTAAAGTATGTGTTCATACAGTTACAATCATATCTCTTCCTAAACAAAATAGATGTCCATATCTGAACTCTACAGCAACAAATAATTAGGAAAATATTTTAAAGTGTTTAAGGGCAAGACTGGGGGTAAATTAAAACCTAATTCCTGCTGCTAAGCTTTTATTTTCTTCCTCTCCTTCAGTCTATACTTTATGCTGGGAAAATGAAGAACCGACTCCAGCCATTGGGGGAATAATCTGAAATTTTTGTACTAATGGTTACTCATTTCTTCTGGTTGTACATGTAGAGGTGACATTTTTGCACTATGGGAGTTATGTCATTCAGTTATAACAGAGATGATTTCCTTTATGCTCATGACTGTTCTCCTAAAACAAAGTGAGGGAGGTTTCAGTCCTACAGTTCCGTAACACATTTTGTCAGAAGCACAGCATCTTAGTCGACTGACTACATGATTTGGTCTGAATGTATACTTAATTCTTCTCATTTTCCAGTTCAAATGAACTTAGACATAGCTTCATGTTTGCCAATCACTGTAATGTATGTTCCTGAAGTATCTATCAAGGTTTAAAGTGCTTTTAGAAAACTCTAGTATTGAAATGTATTAATTCTTTATATATTCTACCTACAAATTTTTCCCCAGGCTTTGAGTTGTCTTTTAACCTGCCATCAGCATTAGAGTTTTTAACATAAATATAGTTCAGATTTATTGTATTTTCCTTTTCAGACGATGGTTAAGAAACTGATCGGAGGAAAAAAAGCCCATGATGAGAATCCTAAATGGTCTTATGAATAATGTGGCTGAATTTGGAATCAGGTAGGATCCGGATTGCCAAGATGCCTGAGAATCTCCACATGCCTGAACTGAGAAGAGTGAATGTGGGTTGTAACAGTCCCTGGATTTTGACTGAATAAATAGGGGAATTTAGCAAACCTTCAGTCATTGCTCTTTGCTTCCTAACTGGATGAAATGTAAATAGCTACATCAAGCTCCTACCATGATTTGCCTGCCATGATGGATTGTATTTTTGAACTTTAATCTCCCTGCCCCGTTGTTCTTTTGTTTTTACTGGATATTTTTTAATTTACAATCAAATATTATCCCCTTTCTCGGTTTCCCATCCTAAAACCCCCTATGCCCATCACCTCTCCTGTCCCCCTTCTTCTATGAGGGTGTTTCCCCTCCACAAACACTCCCTCTTCCTGACTCCCCTACCTGACATTCCATTACACTGGGGGGGGGGACGTCCAGCCTTGGCAGGACCAATGGCTTCTCCTCCCATTGGTTTACAACATGGCCATGCTCTGCTACATAAGCAGCTACATAAGGCATGGGTCTGTCCATGTGGGTTAGTCCCTGGGAGCTCTGATTGGTTGGTATTGTTCTTATAGGGTGGCAAAACTGTTTAGATCCTTCAATCCTTTCTCTAACTCCTTCAATGGAGACCATGTTTTCAGTTTACTGGTTGGCTGCAAGGATCCATGTCTGTATTTGTCATGCTCTGGGAAAGCCTCTCAGGCAAAAACTGTATCAGACTCCTGTCAGCATGGACTTCTTAGCTTCATCAATATTGTCTGGGGTTGGTGGCTGTATATATATATATACATACATACATATATATATACACATACATACATATATATATATATATATATATATATATATATATATATATATATATATATATATATATATGGGCTGGATCTCCAGGTGGGGCAGTCTCTGAATGGCCATTCCCTCAGTCTTTGCTCCAAACTTTATCTCCATATCACCTCCTATGAATATTTTTGTTCCCCCTTTTAAGGAGGACTGAAGCATCTACCCTTCGGTCATCCTTCTTCTTGAGCTTCATCTAGTCTGTGGATTGTATCTTGGGAAATTCAAGCTTTTGGACTAATATCCACTTATCAGTGAGTGCATACCATGTTTTTGTTCTGTGATTGGATTACTTCACTCAGGATGATATTTTCTAGTTCCTCCATTTGCTTATGAATTTCATGAAGTCATTGTTTTTTATACCTGAGTAGTACACCATTGTGTAGATGTACCACATTCTCTGTATCTATTCCTCTGTTGAAGGGCATCTGGGTTCTTTACAGTTTCTGTCTATTGTAAATAAGGCTGCTATGAACATAGTGGAACATGTGTCTTTGTTGTGTGTTGGAGCACCATTTGCATATATGCCTAGGAGTAGTATAGCTGGGTCCTCAGGTAGTACAATGTCCAATTTTCTGAGGAACCTCCAGACTGATTTCAAGAGAGGTTGTACCAGATTGCAATCCGTCAGTAATAGAGAAGTGTTCCTCTTTCTCCACATCCTTGCCAGCATCTGCTGTCACCTGAGTTTTTGATCTTAGCCATTCTGACTGGTGTGAGGTGGAATTTTAGGGTTGTTTGATTTGCGTTTCCCTGATAACTAAGGATGTTGAACATTTCTTTCGGTGCTTCTCAGACATTCAATATTCCTCAGCTGTGGATTCTTTTTATTTTTTAGCTCCATACCACATTTTAAATAGGGTTGTTTGGCTCTCAAGAGTTTAACTTCTTGAGTTTTTTGTATATATTAGTTCTCTATCAGATGTAGGATTGGTAAAGATCTTTTCCCAATCTGTTGGTTGCATTTTTTTCCTAATGACAGTGTCCTTTGCTTTACAGAAGCTTTGCAGTTTTGCAGTTTTATGAGGTCCCATTTGTTGATTCTTGATCTCAGAGGATAAGCCATCGATGCTTTGTTCAGGAAATTTCCCCAGTGCCCATGTGTTCAAGGCTCTTCTCCATTTTTCTTCTATTAGTTTGAGTGTATCTGGTTTGATGTGGAGGTCCTTGACCCACTTGGACTTAAGCTTTGCACTGGGTGATAAGAATGGGTCGATTTGCATTCTTATTCATGCTCACCTCCAGTTGAACCAGCACCATTTGCTGAAAATGCTATCTCTTTTCCATTGGACGGTTTTGGCTCCTTTGTCAAAAATCAAGTGACCATAGGTGTGTGGGTTCATTTCTGGGTCTTCAATTCTATTCCATTGGTCTATCTGTCTGTCTCTGTACCAATACCATGCAGTTTTTATCACTATTGCTCTGTAATACTGCTTGAGTTCAGGGATAGTGTTTCCCCCTGAAGTCCTTTTATTGTTGAGAATAGTTTTAGCTCTCCTGGGTTTTTTGTTATTCCAGACGAATTTGCAAATTTTTCTGTCTACCTCTTTGAAGAATTGAATTGGTATTTTGATGGGGATTGCATTGAATCTGTAGATTACTTTTGGTAAAATGGCCATTTTTACTATATTAATCCTGCCAATCCATGAGCATGGGAGATCTTTACATCTTCTGAGGTCTTCAATTTCTTTTTTCAGAGGCTTGAAGTTCTTATCATACAGATCTTTCACTTGCTTGGTTAAAGCCACACCGAGGTATTTTATAGTATTTGGGACTATTATGAAGGGTGTCGTTACCCTAATTTTTTTTCGACTTGTTTCTCTTTTGTGTAGAGGAAGGCTACTGATTTATTTGAGTTAATTTTATATGCAGCCACTTTGCTGAAGTTGTTTATCAGCTTTAGTAGTTCTCTGGTGGAACTTTTGGGATCACTTAAATATACAATCATATCATCTGCACATAGTGATATTTTGACTTCTTCTTTTCTGATCTGTATCCCCTTGATCTCCTTTTGTTGTCTGATTGCTCTGGCTAGAACTTCAAGAACTATATTGAATAAGTAGGGAGAGAGTGGGCAGCCTTGTCTAGTCCCTGATTTTAGTGGGATTGCTTCAAGTTTCTCTCCATTTAGTTTAATGTTAGCAACTGGTTTGCTGTATATGGCTTTTACTTTGTTTAGATATGGGGCTTCAATTCCTATTATTTCCAGGACTTTTATCATGAAGGGGTGTTGAATTTTGTCAAATGCTTTCTCAGCATCTAATGAAATGATCATGTGGTTTTGTTCTTTCAGTTTGTTTATATAATGGATCACGTTGATGGTTTTCCGTATATTAAACCATCCCTGCATGCCTGGGATGAAACCTACTTGATAATGGTGGATGATTGTTTTGATGTGCTCTTGGATTCGGTTTGCCAGAATTTTATTGAGTATTTTTGCGTCGATATTCATAAGGGAAATTGGTCTGAAGTTCTCTTTCTTTGTTGGGTCTTTGTGTCATTTAGGTATAAGAGTACTTGTGGCTTCATTGAAGGAATTCAGTAGTCCTCCATCTGTTTCAATTTTGTGGAATAGTTTGGATAGTATTGGTATGAGATCTTTTATCAAGGTCTGATAGAATTCTGCACTAAACCCGTCTGGACCTGGGCTCTTTTTGTTTGGGAGACCTTTAATGACTGCTTCTATTTCGTTAGGAGTTATGGGGTTGTTTAACTTGTTTATCTGTTCCTGATTTAACTTCGGTACCTGGTATATGTCTAGGAAATTGTCCATTTCCTGCAGATTTTCAAGTTTTGTTGAATATAGGCTTTTGCAGTAGGATCTGATGATTTTTTGAATTTCCTCTTATTCTGTAGTTATGTCTTCCTTTTTTCATTTCTGATTTTGTTAATTTGTACACACTCTCTGTGTCTTCTCGCTAGTCTGGCTAAGGGTTTACCTATTTGTTGATTTTCTCAAAGAACCAACTTGTGGTCCTGTTGATTCTTTCTATGGTCTTTTTTTGTTTTTACTCCGTTGATTTCAGCTCTGAGTTTGATTATTTCCTGCCTTCTACTCCTCCTGGGTTTATTTCCTTCTTTTTGTTCTAGTGCTTTTAAGTGTGCTGTAAAGCTGCTGAAATATGCTCTCTCCTGTTTCTTTCTGCAGGCATTCAGAGCTATGAGTTTTCCTCTTAGCACAGCTTTCATTGTGTCCCATAAGTTTGGGTATGTTTTACCTTCATTTTCATTAAATTCTAAGAAGTCTTTAATTTCTTTCTTTATTTCTTCCTTGACCAGGTTATCATTGAGTAGAGCATTGTTCAACTTCCATGTATATGAGGGCGTTCTTCCCTTTTTGTTACTGAAGACCAGCTTTAGCCCGTGGTGGTCTGATAGGACACATGGGATTATTTCTATCTTTCTGTATCTGTTGAGGCCTGTTTTATGACAATTACATGGTCAGTTTTGGAGAAAGTACCATGAGGTGGTGAGAAGAATGTACATCCTTTTGGTTTAGGATAGAATGTTCTATAAATATCTGTTATGTCCATTTGGCTCATGACTTCTCTTAGTCTGTCTATGTCTCTGTTTAATGTCTGTTTCCATGATCTGTCCATTGATGAGAGCGGGGTGTTGAAATCTCCTACTATTATTGTGTGAGGTGCAATGTGTGTTTTGAGCTTTAGTAAGGTTTCTTTTACGTATGTAGGTGTCCTTGTATTTGGAGCATAGATATTTAGGATTTAGAGTTCATCTTGTTGGATTTTTCCTTTCATGAATATAAAGTTTAAATTCTTATATTTTTTGATGACTTTTAGTTGAAAATCGATTTTATTCGATATTAGAATGGCTACTCCAGCTTGCTTCTTCAAACCATTTGCTTGGAAAGTTGATTTCCAGCCTTTCACTGTGAGGTGTGTCTGTCTTTGTCTTGGAGGTGTATTTCTGTAGGCAGCAGAATGCAGGGTCCTCTTTGCATATCCAGTTTGTTAATCTATGTCTTTTTATTGGGGAGTTGAGACCATTGATGTTGAGAGATATTAAGGAATAGTGATTATTGCTTCCTGTCATATTCATATTTGGATGTGAGATTATGTTTGTGTGCTTTTCTTCTCTTTGTTTTGTTGCCAAGACGATTAATTTCTTGCTTCTTCTAGGGTGTAGCTTGCCTCCTTATGTTGGGCTTTACCATTTATTATCCTTTTTAGTGCTGGATTTGCAGAAAGATATTGTGTAAATTTGGTTTTGTCATGGAATATCTTGGTTTCTCCATCTATGTTAATTGAGAGTTTTGCAGGATACAGTAACCTGGGCTGGCATTTGTCTTCTGTTAGGGTCTGTGTGACATCTGTCCAGGATCTTCTGGCTTTCATAGTCTCTGGGGAGAATTCTGGTGTTATTCTGATAGGTCTGCCTTCATATGTTACTTGACCTTTTTCCCTTACTGCTTTTAATATTCTTTTTTTATTTTGTGCATTTGGTGTTTTGACTATTATGTGACAGGAGGAGTTTCTTTTCTGGTCCAATCTTTTTGTAGTTCTGTAGGCTTCTTGTATACTTATGGGCATCTCTTTCTTTAAGTTAGGGAAGTTTTCTTCTATGATTTTGTTGAAGATATTTACTGGTCCTTTGAGCTGGGAGTCTTCACTCTCTTCTGTACCTTTTATCCTTAGGTTTGATCTTCTCATTGAGTCCTGGATTTCCTGTACGTTTTGGACCAGTACCTTTTTCTGTTTTACATTATCTTTGACAGTTGTGTCGATGATTTCTATGGAATCTTCTGCTCCTGAGATTCTCTCTTCTATCTCTTGTATTCTGTTGGTGATGCTTGTATCTAAGGCTTCTTGTCTCTTCCTTTGATTTTCTATATCCAGTGTTGTTTCCATGTGTTCTTTTTTTTTTTTTTTTGGTTCTTTTTTTCGGAGCTGGGGACCGAACCCAGGGCCTTGTGCTTCCTAGGTAAGCGCTCTACCACTGAGCTAAATCCCCAGCCCCCATGTGTTCTTTCTTTATTGCTTCTATTTCCATTTTTAATTCCTTCAACTGTTTGATTATGTTTTTCTGAAATTCTTTCAGGGATTTTTGTGATTCCTCTCTATAGGCTTCTACTTGTTTATGTTTTCCTGTGTTTCTCTAAGGAAGTTCTTCATGTCTTTGTTGAAGTCCTCCAGCATCATGATGAAATATGATTTTAAATCTAGATCTTGCTTTTCTGGTGTGTTTGGATATTCAGTGTTTGCTTTGGTGGGAGAATTGGGCTCCGATGGTGCCATGTAGTCTTGGTTTCTGTTACTTGGGTTCCTGAGCTTGCCTCTCACCATCAGGTTATCTCTGGTGTTACTTTGTTCTGCTATCTGACAGTGGCTAGACTGTACCATAGGTCTGTGTGTCAGGAGTGCTGTAGACCTGTTTTCCTCTTTTCTTTCAGCCAGTTATGGGACCAGACTGTTCTGCTTTTGGGTATTGTAGTCTTTCCTGTCTACTGTTCTTCAGCTGTTCCTGTGGGCCTGTGTCCTGAGGCCACCAGTCAGGTCACTTGGAGCAGAAAAGTTGGTCTTACCTGTGGTTCCGCAGCTCAAGTTGCTTGTGGAGGGGGGCTGCTTTTGAGCTCTCTGTGTGGGCAGCAACCAGGAGGGCCTGTGCTGCCTTTTCCAGGAGCCCCTGTGCACCGGGGTCCCAGATGGCGTTAGGTGTTTTTCTCTGGAGTCAGAAATGTGGGCAGAGTGTAGTCTCTTCTGGTTTCCTAGGCGTGTCTTCCCCTCTGAAGGTTTAGCTCTCCCTCCCACGGGATTTGAGTGCAGAGAACTGTTGACTGTGTCCCTTCAGGTCCGGGCAGTGTCTGAAGTGCGGGGGACCAGCAGCTCTAGTGCCCCTATCTTCTGGTTCCCAGAGGCCGGATACTGTTTCCTCTTGGGCCAGGGATGTGGGCAGGGGTGGGCAGTTTTGGTGGTCTCTCCCGCCCTGCAGTCTCAGGAGTACCCACCTGTCTGGGCGGTGAGCCCTCTCTCCCAAGGGGTTTGGGAGCAGTGAGCTGCAGGCGGAGATCAGTGAGGTTGGGGCTCCAGCTATAAACCAGAAGTGTCCAATCCCAGAGGAATTTTGCCTCTGTGTGTCCTGAGACCACCAGGCAGGTATCTTTGAGCAGAAAAGTTGGTCTTACCTGTGGTCCAGAAACTCAAGTTCGCTCGTGCGTGGTTGCTTTTGAGCTCTCTGTGAGGACGGCAACCAGGAGGGCCTGCGCCCCCTTTTCTGGGAGCCCCTGTGCACCAGGGTCCTAGCTGGCATTAGGTGTTCTCCTCTGGAGTCAGAAATGTGGGCAAAGTGTAGTCTCTTCTGTCTTCCCAGGCGTGATGTCTGACCCTCTGAAGGTTTAGCTCTCCCTCCCCCAGGATTTGGGTGCAGAGAACTGTTGATCCAGTTGGATGATCTTTTTGATGTGCTCTTGGATTTGGTTTGTGAGAATTTTATTGAGTATTTTTCATCGATATTCATATGGAAGTTGTTCTGAAGTTCTCTTTATTTGTAGGGTCTTTGTGTGGTTTAGGTATAAATGTAATTGTGGCTTTGTAGATGAAATTAGGTACTGGTCCTTCTGTTTCTATTTTGTAGAATAGTTTGGACAGTATTGGTATGAGGTCTTCTCTGAAGGTCTGATTGAATTCTGCCCTGAACCCATGTGGTCCTGGGCTTTTTTTGGTTGGGAGACTTTTAATAACTACTTCTATTTCTTCAGGAGTTGTGGGACTACCTAGATGGTTTATTTGATCCTGATTTAACTTTGTACCTGGTTTATGTATGAAAAATTGCCTAATGTATCCAGATTTTCCAGTGTCTCCTTGTTCTTAAGTCCTTTTGATATTGTGTCACGGCCATGAGAAAGCAATAACGTGAGGGATAGATATTGGAGCTGAAAATGGAGAGAGGAAATGGTGTGAGGCATGGAAGCCTGTTACAAACTGAAATTTTGCCAATCATCAGGAAACTGAAAGCCATGGAGCACTGGACTCTCCGAATCCTGTGCTGACATATCACTTATGCTCACAATTAAACTGTATCACTTCAGGCCTTCTGTGAGTTAATCACCCCTAAGTCTTCATCCTCAAATTTCTCATTGTTGGAAGCAGATAGATTAAGTTCATATGTGTCAAAATTATATAGGAAGTAGAGAACAAAATGAAAATTAAGCTTTGTATTTTTAGAGTCATCTAAAATAGGAGAGAAGCTCGTGTTCTAAAATTAATGGATGGGTTTCCTTAAACCTACAGGTAATATAGCAGTTGAATTATCTTGGGAGAAATTAGCATTTCTGTGATTCTCTGTGAATCAGCGATAGCTATCATACCTCCTCCACAAGTGCATACATGTTCTTTTTAAACTGCTAAGTAGTATATAAATATTTGGTGCTTTTGCCAGCATTTTCCATTCATGTTTTTTTTTTTAAACCCCAAGCTATAAAAGAAAAAAAAAGAGAGATTAATTGCGAACACTTTCATGTTGGATACAGACTCTGACTAATGTGTATTTGGTTTCAACATTTTAGTCATGTATATTCATGAAAATAAGTGAGGAGAAAATTGCTTCCTGCCCAACATATTCCAATGAGGATTTTTATACACAGAACAATCACTTAATTGGTACATTTCTATTTCTACTCATGTCAGGTTGGGACAAGAGCCTCCTCATGTAAAATGAGAAGAATAGTGAAATATAAGCTGATTTTCACATTACTTGATGACCAATTAGCATATTTTACTGTCCGTGGGAATTCTTCTCAGAGAGCAATGTCAAGTCACAATTTCCAAACTGTGACAGAATAAGAGTGATTGGGATCAGATTTAATAATGGTATTATAGTCTACTGATTATTGTTATACATGGTTACAGCATATTATACTGTTGTAGATTTCTGTGACCAGAATTATTTTTCCACAAAATTTATATATTGAAGCCTGAAACCCCAGTGTGACTTTCCTTGGATTTAAGGCTTTTAGGAGATAATTAAGATTAAATGAGGTTATATGGGGTTGGGTTTGTATTTTATAAAATTGGTGTCTTTATAAAAAGTAGTAAACTCTCTCTTCTCTCTCTCTCTCTCTCTCTCTCTCTCTCTCTCTCTCTCTCTGTGTGTGTGTGTGTGTGTCTGTCTCTCCCTTCCATCTCTCTTCCTTTCTTTGTCTCTCTGTCTGTTTGTCTGTCTGTCTGTCTGTCTGTCTGTCTCTCTCTCTCTCTCTCTCTCTCTCTCTCTTTCATTCTTTCTTTGTGTCTGTCTCTACATAAAGACTCCAGAAATGTCTAAGTAACAATATAGCAAGATAGCTGCAGTCTGACAGCTTGACAGAGTTTTCATCAAGATGTGAAAAAGCTAGCATCCCAATCTGAGACTTCCCAATTTTAAGGTTGTAGGAAAACACAGTTTTTATCTTTGAAACATATATTATATTGAAACATATTATATTTTGTGGGAAGGTTGTAGAGATTAAAGTACACACAAAGAAGACTGTTGCTCCTGTGTCTAGCAAACATTCTTTGCAGTGGTCATAACCTCTGTTAAGTACATACTAGCTCCTGAGTTGCCAAGTGCTGTTAGAACATGGAGTTTGTTTTTCTGTGATTCAGCATTTAAAGATGACTGCCTAATCATTAATCAGATCTAAAACAGTGGCAAAGAGAAAGGACTGTGGAGCCATGTTGTAGAGTATATTTTTGTGTTTCAGAAACTTCCAGGTGATTCTTATTTTAACAATTGACATTTGAGCTGAGACTTGAAAGTATGTCTTTTATAGAAATTAGGACATTCCAGATAGAAGCTATTGGGGGGGCTAAGATTGGGGATGTTAAATCTAGCCAACTACTCTGTTCATATCCAGCAAGATTATGTTTGTTTGTTTGTTTTCAGATTGTTGTAAAGATTTGGTTAATTTTTAGGGCCATGAAAAAATTATTTTGAACATTCTTTTTGCCCATATTTTCGTTGCTTTTTAAAAAATGGAATACTTGGCTTTTATATGTCTTTATCCTCGCAGTCACACAGATGTTTCTTGTATACCCAAGGTTCAGCTGCTTTGAAGTGTTTAGAAGAGAGAAATTAAATAATTGGATTTGTGTTTCTTACCTAGGTCAGGTAGTCTGGAACTCATTAAATAGCCCAGGTTACTTTCAAATTCATGGTGATCTTCCTGCCTCAATATCCCATGTGCTAGGATTGTATGTGTGTGCTACGTATATCTGTCTTGGTTTTCTTTTTTATTTATTTTCAGACAGTTTGAAAAATGGGTATAAAAACAGTTCCACATGATAAATTTTGTCAGTAACCTATGAAGGGGTAACCTGAACTTGAATAGAGCATTTATTAATACACTTTCATCTGTTCCTAAATGGTTTTGATGACTTTCTCTATTATGTGGTCATTTGCTTTACAGTGACTGGTCTTGCTGAGTGACTCTATGAATTAGTAAGCTTATGATGTCACCTATATTAGCAACCAATACTTATCATTGTAAATGCACCCCTTGAATTATAAACCATAGACAAATGACAAATACTTGGTTGGCATTCTTTGGCTTAGAGCATCCATTGACTACAATACCTCTGTAACGAGGCATATTCCTATGATGACAAGGGAGTCATATCTATGGAATCATTTAAAGTTACTGTCAACTAACCATATGTTTTTAAACCAAAGTTTCCATACTTACGCTCTGCAGGCATTATCTCTTGGCATTGTGCAATTATTCTCACTGTCTTGTGAATTGGAGAATGGGGTGAAGAAATATCCCTTCTTCAATAATGAATGTCTGGTCCCATATTGACGGTAAATTCTGGTTCTCTTCCTTCACTTTTCTGAGAGAATCATCATAAGCCTAAGTCATCATGCAGTCAAGAATGGTTTTGGGAAATTTTACTGTTCCAAGATCCTTGTAGGACACATGGTATACCAGCTGTGTAGCAACCCCATCATTTGTATAGCAGGGACATCTTGCCTCCTGCTTGAGAATTTGTATTGCTTCAAGCTTGTAGAAAGTCTTCTATGGACCGCATTGAATTTTGCAAACAAGCTTAACCCGGTTTTCGAATGAAGGCCCAATTGTCTAATGCATACTACTATTCTTATTCCAGTTTACTCTGGAGATCAAAAATAACCCAAGCCCACATTTGAACATTAGTGATTTGTTGTTTCACGGCTTTTCAGTTAAACACAAAATTGGTGTCAACAGCTGCATTTTATTTTCACACATTATTTATATTATTTATACATTAATGTTCAAAAGTTTGTGGAGTAGAATATTTCAATTACAGTTGTGTGTGTGTTTGTGTGTGTGTGTGTGTGTGTGTGTGTGTGTTTGCACATGTGTATGTAGGGGTCACAGGGTGCTTGTGTGTATAGGTCTGAGGATAAGCTTAAGTGTTGGTTGTCATTTATTTGAGCCATGGGTGCTTTGTTGTTTACCACTGTGTATGCCAAATTACATGCGTGACATTCCAGAAATTCCTGTCTCCAATTATTAAAATTTCACAATAGATCTCAACAGACATTTTTTTCATGAAAAGATTCAAATGGTGGAAAATTCATTTTTATCATTCATAGATGAAAGGATGTCCAATATCTCTTGTTACCTAATTTTCTTTTTTTTTTACCCAAGCCATTCTTGAGGTATTGGTTTTCCACAAACTGGTCAAACTAACAAACATGCAAACTCTTTGGCACCCTGACACACATAAAATGGAAAGACCCTCAAAAGGAAGAAAAAAACACTAAATCAAAATTAAACACTGCTACGACTCAAAATCAACCCATAGAGTCAAATCCTTAAACACTCAACAAAGTAATCACCTTCAGACCCTCTGAGAGAATTCTCAGCCATTAGTGAGAAAAGGCAGAAGTGACAACTTAGCTTCTCTGAGTTTAAACCATAAAGCTGCCATTCTCCAAACCTATGTCCATTATAGAGCCTGTCCCTTCTTTTATAGTCTTCAGTTATTATCTCTCAACTGAATAGTGTGTATGTATGTGTGCATGTGAGAGAGAGAGTGTGTGTGTGTGTGTGTGTGTGTGCATTGTATGCATGAACACATGTATGCATGAACATGTATATACAGGTATGTAAAAAAAGTGTCCGATCTATAACTCTCTGTCTTATTACCTTGAGACAGGACGTCTCACTGTTGTTACCTAATTATTGACAAACATATAATGAGATACAAATTCACTCCAGTTATTACATGAGTGATGCATAGCAATAAGGGTTGATAATAGATGATGTGTATACAAAAAAGGGAATTCTGGCAACTTAAATCATTGCAGCAGCAATAAGAAATAGAGTTTTTCCAGAACATTAATTTATAGCTACCAAAGGACTTATCAAGTTCATTACCAGATAAACACACAAAGGAATAGCAATGTAGTTAGTGTGTTATTACTTGTAATAGTCACAAAATCTAAACAGTCAAAATGACTACCAGCTGATGAAGAGATGTACATGAACACAGCTGAACACTATTTGGCCAGAATAGAGAGACAGCCTTCATCTATGATAGCCTGCATGAGCTGGAGGGAATAATTTAATGAAAAACAAAAAACAAGCAAAGAAAGACAAGTAGTGCATGGTCTCACTCACATGTGGAATGTAAAAGAAAATATGAATTCTTAAAAGTTTAGCTTAGAAACGTCATTGTCAGAGGCTGGAGGGAGTAGTGGAAAGGAGGAATAGAGAAAGGATGATCTATGTAAATCAAATTACAGGTATGCAAAACTATTCTGATGGGATATTGTATAGAAGGTGACTGTAAATACTATACAATGCATGTCAGAAAACCAAAAGAAATGACAAACTACAACCATGATACCACAACAATATGGTCACTGATATTAAACATGAACACTAGCATAGTAATAGACATATGTATGTGGAAAATATACTGCTAGATAAAAATCAAGGCAATGAATAACTGCTGATAGAGGAACAAGAAAAATCTTCCTAAAAGGTTAATTGCTAATGACTTTACAATATTAATAGTCATACCTAAAATCATGTACATAAAAGCATCATTAAATGGATTGAACTGGTTACACATTATCTATCCATCTATCTATCTATCTATCTATCTATCTATCTATCTATCTATCTATCTATCTATTTTCTGTCATCTGTCTATCATCTCTCTATCCATCTATCCTCTTTCTACTACCTCTCTCATCTATTTATCTATCATGTATCTATTTTTACAAACATATATCCATAATAAAGAAAAAGATAAATTTGAAAGGAAATAAGGGGGTTGGAGGAAGGGAAAGGGAAGGTGGAAGCTTTAATTATATTTTAATTTAAAACGGTGTGAAGAATAAAATACTAGAAGAAAAGATTTTTAAATAGTTTTACTATAAGCAACTGATAAATGTTTGAAGAGAAGAACAAGTTTCTCCTTATTTGAGCATTGTACAGTGTAGGCACACATTGAAACAATACATGCCACACATATGTATGGACCAGTTAAGTTTCCTAATAATTAGATTTAAAAAGAAGTTCAGTGGCTTGTTTGGTGAAGTACATCGCCATGAGTAGATTTTTTTCTTCGGTCATTCAGCTTTCATTTCAACATTCTTTCCACTTTCCAATGAAGAAGAATGTGTTAGCCATGTTACTCTGAGACCTAGTGCCAAGGGAATCCAGTAGAAACTGATTTTGTTTTAGGTCTTGCTAGAAAGCGAGGCATTCGCCCACAGAGTCAGTGTGGAAGCTGTCCAGATCCCATCCTTCCTGCTGGAGGAGGAAGCTTCACATCCTCATCGCTAACACTCATGTCACAGTTTTGGTGAAGGCCTTGTCACAACTGGCAAAATTTTTCTTCAGCTGAAAGCTGCTCATGTATATTCATAAATGTAAATTAGAATGTGTCCTCTTAACTGCAAAGAAGTTAATAACCTGTAATCGCAGCCTGTGGCACTCCAATACTCAGTGTCTTCATTAAGCAGTGGCAAGAGAGGAGATTTCTCATGGAAACCAGTTTTGTCTTTTTTTGACACTTAGGTACTAATTGTATGATGCCTTATATTTATGATAAATGGAGATTTCTTTGGGGGGGCTCTTACTACTTATGTGAATTTTAGAAGATAGAAAAGCAACCTTATTCCTTTTAACAATCACAGGATATTAAAGTTATGAGCCTTATAACAGATGATCTTGTTTGACATTTTGATGAGACTTACAATAATCAAAGAAACAGACCCCTGTTCATGTCTTTGAGGACACTTACATTAATTGAGATAGGATTGAGATAGGAAGACTCGTCTTACGTATGGTTGGTACCACTCCTAACACTGAGAAAGTAGATCGCATGCAGAGGAGATAATTGGACGTCCACCAGCATTCATCTCTGGGTTTTGTTGTTGTTATTGTTGGTTTATTTTTTCTGATCATATGTGGATACACTGTGACCAGGTGCATCAATTGTGCCTTTCCCACTGTGACTGACTGTAAGTAACTTTAAGCTTTGAGTTCAGAAATATACTTCCTTCCTTAAACTGATTTTCTCCACTACTTTGTCACAAAGCAAGAAAGGTAACTAAGACATATTAAAACTACTGAATTTTATCAACTGAGGATATAGAGTTCTGGAAGCAAAGCCATCTTTAGAAAACCAGATGCCTCATACTGAGCCTCCCTCCACCATCCCTTTATTCTCTTTTCCCTGTTCATTTCATTGTTCTGCATTTATTTCAAGTCATGCCTAGCTTACAACACTTAACAGCAGTGCGTCATGAGCAGATAATATACAGTTGTCAGGCCAGCTTTTCAGAACGCAGAGACTTCACACTTAAATGAAAACAAACACAGGCATAAAGAAATGTATCTAATTAGATATGAAAACATGTACATTGAGCATTGGACTAGGGTTGCCATGGTAAGTATGCAAAATTTTAATCATGTAATATTCTTTTTCATTAATTAGTTTATTCACTTTACATCCTGAAAGCAGCTCACCTCCAAATACCACCCTCACAAACTCCTCCCCTAAACTCCCTCCCCTTCTCATTAAAGAAGGGGAAGCCCCTTATGGGTACCACCCTACCCTGGGACATCAAGTTGAAACAAGATAAGGCACATCCTCAAACTCTGAGGCAGACAAGGCAGTCCAGCTAGTGGGAAGCAGATTCAATGAGAGGCAAAAAATGTCAGAGACAGCCCCACTTTAATTTTTAGGGGATCCACATGAAGACCAAGCTGTATATCTGCTACACATGTATAAGGCACCTAGGTTTACTATTTGGTTGGTGGTTCAATCTTTATGAGCCCCCATGGGCTCAAGTTAGGTGACTGTGTCCTTGATCCTACTGGCTTGCTCAATCCTACCCATACACTTCCAGAGAATTCCCCAAGCTCCTCCTGATGTTTGACTCTGCATCTGTTTCCATATACTGCTGAATGAAGCCTCTCAGGGACAGATATGCTAGAGTTCTGTCTACAAGCATAGCAGAATATCATTAATGGTGTCAGGGGTTGACTTTCTCCCATGGAATGGATCTCATTGGGCCAGTCATTCATTGGCTGTACCCTCAATCTCTGCTCCATCTTTATCCCTGAACATCTGGTAGACAGACCTAATTTTGGGTTAAAAGTTTTGAGGGTGGGTTGATGTCTTCCCCTCTCCATTGGAAGTCCTCTCTGGCTACAGAAGATGGCTACTACACTCTACATATCACCAGCTTCTATGGTTCACCATATTGACTCCTGAGAGTCTTGTAATTTCCAGGTCAAACATTAATTTTTTTTTGAGTTTTGCCTGTCTGTTTGTTTATTTTCTTTTTAAATGTTGTCCCCCTTCCTGGTGGTCTCCCCTCTGAAAATCCCCACCCCATCTCCCCTTTGCTTCTAAGAGGGTGCTTACGCATTCCCACCCACTCCCAGCTCACCGCTCCAATATCCCACCTCTCTAGGTCAACAAGCCTCCATGGGACCAAGTACCTCCTCTCCCATTAATTTCAGATAAGGCAATCTTCTGCTACATATGTAGCAGGAGTCATGGACTCACCCATGTATACTGTTTGGTTGGTGGTTTAGTCCCTGGAAGCTCTGTAGGGTCCAGTTAGTTGATACTGTTTTTCCTATGGATTTTCAATCCCTTTCAACTTCGTCAGTGCTTCCTCTAACATCCATTGGGGTCCCCAGGCTCAGTCCAATAGTTGCTATGAGTATTTGTGTCTGTCTTTGTCATGTCCTGGCAGAACTTCACAGAAGACGGCCATACCAGGCTCTTCTCTGCAAGTACTTCTTGGCATCAGCAACAGTGTTGGGGTTTGGTGTTTGCAGCTGGGTTAGATCCCAAGGTGAGGCAGTCTTTGGATGATCTTTCCTTCAGTCTCTGTTCCATTTTTGTCTGTGTATGTCCTTTAGACAGGAACAACTTTGGGTTAAAAATTATGAAATGGGTGGGTGACCCACACTGGGCGATAGTTATACCCATCTACTGGAGGTGGTTTCATCAGGTTCTATCTCTCCACTGTTGGGTATTTCAGGTAATGGCATGCCTATTGAGTCCTGGGATCTTCTTGTGGCCCTCCCCTCTGTTTGCCACTCACACTGCTACTTATTTCTATTTGTTCTCCTGACCCTCTGTACTTCTGTCCTGTCTCTTCCTATACCCTTTTGCCTTTTTCCTTCCCACCCTTTTGCCGCCCCCACCCCACCTCAACTCCATTCAGTGATTATTTTGTTCCTCCTTCTATGTGGGATTGAAGCATCTACAATTTGGCCTTCCTTCTTGTCAAGCTTTATATGGTCTGTGGGTTATGTTGTAGGTATTCTGAGTTTTGGGCTAATATCTACTCTTCAGTGAGTACATGAGTGAGACCTTTGGGGTCTGAGTTACCTCCCTCAGGATGATATTTTCTACTTCAACCCATTTGTCTACAAAATACATGAAGTTATTTTTAATAGCTGAGTAGTATTCCACTGTATATATGTACCATATTTTCTGTATCCATTCTTTGGTTGAGAGACATCTGAGTTGTTTCCAGCTTCTGGCTATTATAAATAAGGCTGCTATGAACATAGTGCAGAATGTGTCCTTGTTATATGTTGGAGCATCTTTTGGGTACATGCCCAGGAATGGTATAACTGGGTCTTTAGGTAAAACTATTTCTAATTTTCTGAGAAACCTCCATACTGATTTCCAAAGTAGTTATACCAGTTTGCAATTCCATCAACAATGGAGAAGTTTTCCTCTTTCTCTACATCCTCACCATCCTCACCAGCATCTGCTGTCCCCTGAGTATTTGGTCTTAGCCATTCTTATTGGTGTAAGGTAGAATCTTAGGGTTGTTTTGATTTACATTTCCCTGATGATTAAGAATGTAGAACATTTCTTTAAGTGCTTCTCAGCCATTTTAGATTCCTCAGTGGAATCCTTAGTTTTTTAAAGCTCTATACCCCATTTTTCAAATTGGGTTGCTTGGTTTTCTGGAGTCTAACTTCTTGAGTTCTCTGTATATTTTGGATATTAGCCCTCTATAGGATGTAGGTCTGGTAAAGATCTTTTCCTGATGTGTAGGTTGCCATTTTGTCCTATCTATTGACAATGTCCTTTGCTTTACAGAAGCTTTTTAGTTTCATGAGGTCCCATTTGTCGATTGTTCATCATAGAGCTTGAGTCATTGGTGTTCTGTTCAGTAAAATTTCCCCTGTGCCCATGTGTGCCAGGCTCTTTCCCACTTTCTGTTCTATTAGATACAGTATATCTGGTTTTATGTGGAAGTCCTTGAACCACTTGGACTTAAGCTTTGTACAAGGAGATAAAAATGGATCAGTTTGCATTTTTCTACATGCAAACTGCCAATTGAACCAGCACCATTTGTATTGGCTAACCAATTGCTGTACTTTTTCTGCAGGAATGACTATTTCTTTCACTGTTTATAGTTCTTAATTGTCTCTAGTTATTTTTTGAGGTTGAGGTCCTGGTGCTTGAAATCTTCCACATTGGTACAATTATTCTTGCCCTTGTTCAGCGCATGTTTATATAGACATGTTGGTGAAACGTTATGGGTATAGATTCTGACACTTTTATAAACCACAATCTCACACAGAACCCCTTGATTATGTGGCTCTTACAATCTCTCTGCCTCCCTCTTCACAATGACTCCTGAATATTAGACAGAAGTTATATTGTAGAAATGTCTAGAACTGGGATTTCCAACTCTGAGTTTTGGTTTTGTCTGTTTTCCTGCCTGTTGCAAAGAGAAATTGCCTTGATGATGAGTGAGAAATACTCTGATCTGTGGATTTAAAGAGAACTATTTAAGAATGTAACCAGGGATTATGCTGGCATAATAAGGTAGTATTTAGAGGTTCTCCTCCAAGTTCTACAATTTCAAAAGCCCTGGGTGGTTAGCTAGATTTCCAGTAAAGGGCATGACTTTCTTCTTATTTAATTGGTCTTATGACCAGTTAGAGAGATGCTGGTATGTAACATTTAAAAATATAATACTAGTATTCTCATAATTACATACCATATGTTAATGTATTTCACACCAACTTAGAATTTCTTGAACATTTATTTGATAGTAGACACTATATAGAAATTGCCTCAAAGATCAACTAATGAAGAGACCAGTTGAATCAGCAGAACACACACACACGCGCGCGCATACACACACACACACACACACACTCACTCACTCACTCACTCAGGTCAGTTATGGAGTTAGATTGATAGGGAAGTTGGGAGGATCTAGAAGGAGTTGGGTTAAGGAAAGGATCTGATCAAAATATATTATACAAATATTTTTAAAAGGAAAAACAAATTAGAAACTAAAATACATTTGTATATTTTGTGTTGGTGTATATGTATTCTGCATGTATGCAGCAGCAGCATGTGGAGACCAGAGGAGGGTACTGGATCCTCTAGCACTGGGCTTACAGTAGGTTGGGAGCCAGTAGAAGTGGGTACTGGGAGGCAAACTCAGGTTCCCTGGAAGAACAAATGCTATTACTCAGTGAATCATGTCTCTGGCCCCATTATCTGATACTGTTGTTAGGACTTAATCCCATTGAACTGAAGTGATAGTTGGTATCTTTGTGTCTTACTAATGTTAGATGAAAAGTTTCAAGTTTTCAGATTAAGAAATGCTGGTTGTTAGGTGTCCATGTCTTATATGGCTCCTGTTATATCAAAGAATATTCTTTATAAAGCTAATTTGCTAAGGGAGTGTTTTTTATTTTATATTGTGGTTAAACTATTTTCTTGCTTGTAATAAAATTATGATTATTTTTACTGTTATTTGCCAGCTGCTGCTGATCTATCCTTGTATTAAATTGATTGTATTTAATCATAGTATATGATACTTTAACATATGTTCACCTTTGTTTCCTATTAATAGAAATTTTGGATAATTTTGCATGTATCTTCACTAGAGATGTTGATGTTGATATGTAATTTTCTTTTCTTTAAGTGTCATATGAGTGATTCCCCTTTCTTGTGTTATTTTTAATGGGTGCAAGTATGCAAATTGTTGTAATTCGTTCTTTAATTACTTGACTGAGTTTGTGCATGGAGCCGTGATTGTTGCTTCTGTATCTTCATTTTCTGTCTTTTCAATAGCTCTATTTTCCATGTCTCAGTTTTGCTATTTTCCATGCATAGTTTAGCTATGTTTTCCATGCATAGTTTAACTATGATTCCTGTAATTCACCAATCTCTTTCAGTGTGTTAGTAAGTTGTTCATAATGATCATATGATTATTTGTTCTTGTGATTTCAGTTATAATTTATCTTCTTTTATGATTGTTTACATTAATGTTCTCATTTTCTTGATTATGTTTAACTCTGTCAAATTTGATGATCTACTAATATCTTCAGCGTCACCAATCCTTCCTATTGTCTTTTTTATTTCAATTATTTCTGCTCTGATATTTGTTGTTCATGTGCTTTTACCGACTTTGTGAATAAATGTTCTTATTTTATCTAGCCCACTGAGGAATACATCAAAGCTATCTATGTGTGATTTGTAGTGGAATTATTTATTGATGTACGTTTCCGCATATATACACTCTGGTTAGCCTCATGTCTTGTGTTGTGCTTACAGTTTCATCTTCCTTATTTTTCCTCTTCATTTTCTCTGAGTCTTTGGTCTTTCTAGAGTTTATTATTGCATTTTCACAGGTTTGTGAATTGTTTGACTGTCTGATGCTCCTGAATTAGGCTTTATACAAATATGAATTAAAAAAACCTTATTTTCAAACTGGATACCATTCCTTTTGGAGTTTGTGATCTATTGTGGTGAATATTGTACATTGACTCTGGAAAAATATTAGCTATTTTGGATACAATTTTTATATGTATTTGTTAACACCATGTGATGGTTTGTATGCTTGTCCCAGGGAGATGCATGATTACTAGGTGTGGCCCTGTTAGAGTAGGTGTGTCATTGTGGGTGTGGGCTATAATACCTTCATCCTAAATGCCTGGAAGTGAGGATTCTTCTGGCGGACTTTCGATGAAGATACAGAACTCTCAGTTTCTCCTGCACCATGCCTGCCTCGATGTTGCCATGTTCTCACCTTGATGATAATGGACTAAATCTCTGAATCTGTAAGCCAGGCCCAATTAAATGTTGTCTTTATAAGACTTGCCTTGGTCATGGTAGTAAAACCCTAAAATAACACATCATTTGATATTTAGCACTATCAAAGTCCAGTGTTTCTGTCTTTTATATCTGGATGATCTATAACTTTTGGAAAGTGAGGTACCAAAGACCCTTATTATTAGTCTTTCCTCCTTTTCTCTACTTGGTTGTGCTAATATTTGATGCACATATGTTCTCTGATGTTATATGCACTCATGATTATATTTATATCTTCAGATTAATTGACCTCTATACAGTATCTGTCCTTGACTCTTGTGATAGATCTTGACTGAAACTATGTCTTTTAAACTTTAGCCACCCTTACTCTCTACTGCTATTTCTGTAGATTATATTTTTCTATATTTCACCTTGATATTATAGAAGCAAAAACTAGTCTCCCATAGAGAGGATAAGCTTTTGTCATATCTCAGATTTTGTTGTTTTAAATATATTCAACATTCTATGACTTTGGAGTATATTCTCTATTTACATTTACAGTATTTGCTCAAAGAGAAATACATTATTGTAATCTATTAACTGTTTAATGATACTTTTAGAGTTCCCTTGTTACTTTGCATTTTTTAACTCAGTAAATTTTATGTATCTGTGTGCTTCCAGTCCCTCATCCTTTGTTTTTGTCTCCTTTCAAGGATTTCTGCCAAGAAGCTTTGAGTTATACAAGTATATAAAGTGGTTGTCTCATAACCAAAGCAGATGTGTTCCAAGCTACCCTGAAACCCTACATACTCAATGATTTTCATATAATACACCTATAATAAAGTTTAAGGTATAAATTAGGCATAGTAAGTGGTTAGCAACAATAATTATGAGGAAATAGAACAAATGTAATATTATTATAGTAAATTGCCAACCGTCAGTACTCTTTCCCTTTAAGGTCATTAAGAAACCAAATAAAGGTTACTTGGGTTCATGCATTGTGATATGATGACAGCTAGTCTGATAACCCTGACAGCTGCTAAATGATTAACTGGCAGATTGAGACTAAGGTGTGAGAATGCTGGATGACAGAATGATTCATATCCTGGGTGGGACAGAGCAGGATGTTGGAAATTTCATCACGCTACTCTGAATGACATATAATATGAAACTTATAAATTATTTTTTTCTAGAATTTTCCATTTCATACATACTAAACAATTTCATCACTTTTGTGAATGACATATCATCTAAAGTATAAATTGTTTATTTTGAGAGCTTTCCATTTCATATTTTCAGACTGTGTTTGATCATAGTTAATGTAATAAATATGCAGAGAACAAAATTGCAGACAGGCAGGGGGTATCATTCCAAGGCTGAAACATAACAATTTAACACCAACAGCTGTTTCAAGTTAATAAACTCAATTGGATACAAAATTTCTTTTATTTATTCAACCCTTGAAACAAGTAGAATTTCATACATGTATGTATTGTGTCTTGATTTGTTTCCTTGCTCCAATATCTTTTCAAACTCCTCTTATATCCACTAACCACATTCTCCTCTAAAATCTGTGTCTTACTTATTTTTATTTTTATTTTTTAATAATCCCTCAATCCAATTAGTGAAGCCCATATGTGCACGGGTATAGGAATATCAACTGGAGCAAGAGCAACTTACCATAAGCTGCACCCTTAATAAACTGACTCTTCCTCCCACATCAGTCACCAACTGGTAGTACTTCATCAGCTAATAGCGGACTTTTGTGAGCCCTCTCTCCATCTATGCTGGATAACTGGCTTAGTCTTGTGTAGGTGATCAAAGATACTATGATTTCATTAGTATAAATGCCCTGACATGTCTTGAAGACATTGTCCTGAGGCAGTCCTCCCTAACCTCTGGTTCATAAATCTTTCTGCCTGTTCTGTAGTTTTCCTTTAGCCTCTGGGTAAAGGGTGTGATATGGTTATTGTACTTAGGGGAAGAACACTATGTTTTTAACTATAGGGTTTGCAGTTACATTGAACACATTTTTGTTAATTATTTTATTTATTTGTATCCTAAGTGTTGTCCTCTCCTGATTTCCCCTAGAAGAGGTCTTCCTCCCATCCTCATTCCCCCTTCCCTTTGCCTTTGAGAGGGTGCACCTCACCCTGGGGCATCATTAGGTGCATCCTCTCCCACTGAGGCTAGACAAGAAAGTCCTCTGCTTCTTATGTGCCAGGGGACTCAGTCCAGCACCTGCTGGTTAGTGCTCAGTCTCTGGTAGCTCTAAGGCATCCAGATTACTTGACACTGTTGGTCTTATTATGGGGTTCCCACCCCTTTAGTTCCTTCAAAACATCCCCTAGCTCTTCCATAGGGGTCCACAACCTCCATCTCACCCTTGGTTTTAAGTGCCTGCATCTGTCTCAGTCAGTTGCTGTCTCAGAGGACAGCCATGCTAGGCTCCTGGCTATAAGCACAACATAGATAGCATCAGTAATAATGTCAGGGATTTAGTGCCTGCCCATGGGATGGATCCCAAGTTGGGACTGTCACTGGTCGGCTATTTTTCAGTCTCTGCTACATTTTTGTCCCTGCGTTTCTTTTTTTTTGGGGGGGGGGACAAAGTTTAGTAGGTGGGTTGGTGTCCCGATCTGGTCTGACTACTGGGGGTAGTCTTCTCAGGTTCCAGATCCCACTGCTGGGCATTTCAGCTAAGGTTACCCACACTGAGTCTTGGGAGCCTCCCACATTCCAGGTCTATGGAACTTTCTAAAGGTTCCCCGAACCCCTAGCAGCAGCATATTTTAATTCATTCTCATGGTCCTTTGCCCCATCCCAATACCTGATCCTGCTACACTTTCCCTCACCTTCCTTTTGCCCACCCAGGTCCCTCCTTCCCTCCCTTTGCCTCCCATGATTATTTTGTTTCCCGTTCCAAGTCTGATTGAAGTATACTTATTTGGACCTTCCTTCTTATTTAACTTCTTAGGGTCTTTGGGGTGTATCATGGGTAATCTGTACTTTTTTGCTAATATCCACTTATCTGTGAGTGCATGCCATGCATGCCTTTTGGGGTCAGGATTATCTCAGTCAGAATATTTTCTAGTTCAATTCACTTCCATTCAAAATTCATGATGTCCTTGTTTTTAATAGCTAAATAGTATTCCATTGTGTAAATGGATCGCATTTTCTATATCCATTCTTCAGCTGAGGCTCATCTGGGTTACTTCTAGTTTCTGGCTATTATGAATAAGGCTGCTATGATTGTTGTGCAACATGTGTCCTTGTCATATTGTGGAGCATCAGTTTTGGCAATATGTCCAGGATCAGTATAGCTGGGTCTTCATATGGAATTATTTTCAATTTTGTGAGGAACTGCCAGATTGATTTCCAGAGTGGTTGTACCAGTTTGCAATCCCACCAGTAATGGAGGATGGTTCTCCTTGCTCCATATCCTTGCCAACATGTATTGCCACTTGGATTTTTGATCTTAGCCATTCTGATTGGTGTAAGGTAGAATCTCAGGGTCAATTTTGATTTGCATATCCCTGATGACTAAGGATATTGAACACAACTTTAAGTGTTTCTTGACCAGTTGAGATTTCTTCCTTGAGAACTCCCTGTTTAGCTCTGTACCTCATCTTTTCATTGGCTTATTTGATTTGTTACTTATTGAGTTCTATATATATTTTGGATATTATCCTCCTATCAGAAGTAGCATTAGTGAAGTTCTTTTCCCAATCTGTAGGCTGCCACTTTGTTCTATTTACAGTGTCCATTGCCTTCCATAAGCTTTTCAGTTTCAAGCGGTCCCATTTATCAATTGTTGATCTTAAAGCTTCTGGAGCAATCACATCCTTGACTCCAAACTGTACTACAGAACAATAGTGATAAAAAAGAATGGTATTGATACAGAGATAGAACGATTGATCACTTGAATAGAATTGAATACCCAAACACCTATAGACACTTTTGTTTTTGACAAAGAAGCCAAAACCATGTATTGGAATTAAGAAATCGTCTTCAACAAATGTTGGTGATTTAACTGGCAGTCTGCCTATAGAAGAATACAAATTGATGCATATTTATCACCCTGAACAAAACTCGTCTAAGTGGCTCAAGAACTTCAACATAAAAACAGATAGACTGAATCTAATAAAAGAGAAATTATGAAATAGCTTTGAATGCATTGGCATAAGAGAAATTTCTGAAATAGAGCATCACTGGCTCAGGTTCTAATATGAACACTTTTTTTAACATTTCTTTTAAAATGATTTATGTACTATAGTGTTGGAATATGTTAAATTTGACTCTGTACCTCCCTTGACTACTGAATCACAAACTTTTGCACCCTCCCTTGTTGTTTCTTTCATTTTAATTTGAAAACCTTTTATCATTTTCTTAGGAACAGATCTAAGGGCCAGGAATTTCTTTGGATTTTATTTGTCTGGATGCTCATTCTTTCCCCTTCATTTCAGTATGAGAAGCTCGCCCAGAGGTTTTCTGTTATTGTTTTCTGTCAACACTAGGCAGATCCAGATAGGCATGGATTCTTGGGGAGTCAGGATTTTTTTCAAAACCTTGAATACCAAGTCCGGGTCAGAGGTTATTTCAGGTTTTGCAGTTGCGTCCTTAAACAACAGGGTTATTATCAGTTGTGTATATGAATCCTACTAAGGACTTGGAAATAACCTTACCAAGTCACTTAACAGATCTCTATGTGAGCTAAACTTCCCCCAAGACGTCAGGTGAGAGCCAGAGGGTTGCTTTTTCATGCACAGTGGCACCAAGGCTGGTAATTCCTACTCTGGGAACAGGGGAGTAGTTGATTTTTGCTATGTCCCAGAGTAATAAGCACTGTTCATTGGTTGAAGGCTAAAAACTAAAGTAGACTGATTCGTGTCTCTGCTGATGTGAATGAGTTTTCCCCTATATTTTCAGTTATTTGAAAATTTGGTCCTCAGTTGGTGACACTGTCAGGGGACTCTAAAGAGATATGTATCACTGGGAATGGGCTTTGGGGTTGAAATGTCTCCTGCCCTCCCTAGTACACTCTTTCTGCTCTGGTTTGTGGTTGGAGATGTGTGCTCTCAGCAGCTGTTCTACTTGCCAAGTTTGCCTGCTGCCATGCTTCTCTACTGTGATGGTAATGGGCTCTTATTCTTCTGTAACTGTAAGCCCAAAACAAGCCCTTTCTTTGATAGGTGCCTTGATTATGCTGTTTTATCATATCAACAGAAAAATAACTAATAGAAAGACTCACATGACATAATGGCGTCTAACTAAGTCCACAGGTTAGTGTGGCTGTTGCTAGTTCTTTGTCTTATGACAATGATGAGCTTGAGCCTGGTGCTTTGGGGAGAATTATCTTCTCAGAATGTTTCTACCTCAGCTTTATAGTATCTCTGAATCCCTACACTTCCATGAAGTTGTTCTGTATAGATACAGATGCCAAATTGTGGCTGTGGAAAGAGGAATAGGGCCTCCTCAGTCCTGTGATACTGTGAGGATGCCATCTTGATAGGTGAATAAGGGTCCAAAGGAAAAAGAATACATGAAGTCTCTTATAATGATTCCAAAAGCTTATGATCTGTGAGGATAGAAAGGTAATAAAGGAGGTTAATAAATTAAGAATATAAAATATATGACTCCAAAGATGAAATATTACTTACTGGGATCAATTTTAGCAGCAATGGCTTACAAAAATAATGTAGAAAGGATAGATTCTGCTTCACTAGGTGACAAGTAAGACCTTCATGTTGGGTACAGGGATCAATGTGAAATCTTTCAAGAGACTGGAAAGATTTTCAAGCTCTGCCAGATCAACTGCAATGATAATAAATAAAAACAAATTGCCGATTATAATCTAAAAGTCATTGACAGAAAAAATAGCAGATCCCTGGTGTGTGTATGCATCCTCAAACACACATACACTAAACACACACACACACACACACACACACACACACACACACATCTGATGATTTCTTTATGTAAAATTTAAGAGGAGCAAGGAATATGACATATCTGATGCAAAAAGTAATATGATTTTAGACTGTGCCCATAGATAACTGTGACATTCAAAGAACTATTAAAAAATGAATTCCTGGGCCCAGGAAGTTCTAGCTCTATTCCTATAGATAGGTGGTCTGAAGTGTAATCTGCAGCCTCAGCTGAACTGACTGTAAATAATATTGGCAAGAGTTAACTGCTTCTCTACATTTAATTCCGTACCTGAAATGACAAAGGACAAATTCCATTATGCTATTAACAAATTAGAAACTACACATTAAAAGAAAATGACTTACATAGTAAGGGTTTTGAACTACTACATTCTCCTTATGTTGTTATAATGTTATATTATAATGCCTTATCATTGTAATATAATCATATATTATAATATATCCATTATTCAGGAGTGTCTGAATACAGGAGAAAGGCAATTCATTGAATAGTTTTAGAATATAAAATAAGAATGATTAACCATTTTCAATTCCTTTGTTCCTATTTATACTTCAAACCTTATGCCAGTGTCACATTTATAGTAAAATTTTTTAATGACTATATTTCCAATGCATATTGTTATTGTTGATTATCTTTGTCCTCAGGGGATGTAAGTTCCACAAGGCTGGGCCATGCCTATTTTACAAGCCATTGTATTCCCAGTTATCAGTACGGAGCAGATGTATGGATATTGAATATGGCTTCTTACCACTTCCATGAATGAAATTCAGTTCACAGAAAAAATTAATACTCCTAAGGTATCACAACCTCAGGCTAAGTAAAGAGAAGCCAGTCCCATGTCACATTGGGTACCCTTAGGGGCAGAAGCTGAATTATTTATTCAGAGTTACTTATCTCTTTTAATACAGTGTTCCGGCTTTCCTTACTCAGCTCTGGGTATTTAATAGTATTTACACGTGAACATGTGGCCATATTCCTGAGAGTTAATAAGGAGAAATAACTTTGCTAATCTCAGGACAATTTCCAAGTTAATGAGGTGGAAAATATCAGAGCAAAAGAAGGTCATAGCCCAGGCAAAGGCTTTTAGCAAAGGCAGCCAGCCACAGCAGGCACCTAAGGATGAGAAGCCTCCTTTGATTGGGAGGGCACTTTAGTCATGCAAATTAATGGAAAGGAAGTGAGGAGGAGTTAGTTACCTTGGTGATGAGTAATGATGACAAGCGACTGGAGACATATGGCCAAGAAGGAAACTGAATTATGTCAGCCTACAGTGATTCACTGATAACAGCAAGTGGCTCACAAAGGCAGACTGAACATCCAGGGTGTTATGTAATCATGCCCCAGTCATGCAGGAAAATACTGCACACTCTGGTATTTGCAGTCTAACATGCACTCTCTGTTGAAGAATGCTGGGGTTTTGTAGCCCTGGAGGCTCAGTTTGCGCAGCTAAAATAAATATTGGCTAAGTCTTTTAAATACCCACAAAGGTCATTCACCTTTTGATCAGTGTTTAATCATCCCATCGCTAGTGAACTTATTTATTCAACAAATTGTCAAAATTTTGTTTGTACCAACCACTGCGCCCAGGAGGTATGTTGTGTCTATCTACTCATGTTCAATTACTCATGCTCAGCCAACAATCTTATCTCTGAGAGATGATTACAAGTCTCCACACTCAGCATCCTTTCTCTAGCTTATCCCCTCTTCATTGCAGCCAGCATGATCCTGTGATCTGAATACTATGCTATGCATCTCTGCCATCACCTACCTCTGCCTCATTTATATTTTGAAACCATTCCATGTGAGACACATGGAAAAATAGACCTAACCACTAGGATTCCATTGACTAGTAGCATGGGCTTCTGACCTGCTTGGTTCAATCAGAGGATCCACTTTTTTCCTGACTACAGAGAGAGAGATTGCCTCAGGTTTAGATGTATTCCATACATTGAGTCAAGTGGATAATTGTCTGAGAGCATTTAGGAGCTAGAGCTGAATCAGTATTCAAGGAACAAAGGCTCATCGTGTGCTTTTTATTGCTGTATAGAAAGCTGCCCCAAAATTAGGGCTCGAAACAACAGGTTATTAGGTCATGTTTAGGTAGAAGAGAAGTACTTTAAAGAATGAGTTCTCTGCTCAGGATGTCTCAAGACTGAAATTAAGATGCTTGTCAGTCTGATTGTGTTTTGAGGCTTTGGAGAAAATAAACAAAACAAATCTTCTTCTGAGCTTGTGTCTGTTCGCAGAACACATTTTCTTAGTGTTGCAGAACTGAGGTCTTAGTTTCCTTACTCATTGTTCATTGGAACTGTTCTAGCCTCCTAGAGCTATCTGGATTCATAGCCAGAGGTGCCCTCTATTCTTAAAGTCAAGACAGCAATCAGATCTCTTACCCTTTGAATTTCTATTTTTTGCTGATGGCTGGAGATTTTTTCTTTTTTCTTTTTTTCCTTTAAAACCCATATGCAATTAGGTCAAGCTCACTTGTCTAACCATCATAAGGTCAACTGCAGTATAAAACAGTGTAATAAAGCTTTGGATCTTATTTACCTCATTCTGTTCCTACTTACTATAGCCCCTTACAGCTAGGAGGGTAGCAGTTTTCATGTGTGTGTCTGTAGTCTCTGAGAAAATGTGTTTATAGGGAAAAGGGGCATGAATAGATACAAAGAGAAAAGGAAAGGAAACAGAAATGAGTAGCTATGTAATCACTTGGATTTCAGCTTGGTCTCTATCTGCTTTTCCTGTGACAAGAGACAATGACTTTTAGACATTTTGAGGTACATTATTGTCACTTTCAAACACAAACCCCAAGAACCCATGCTCATAAATATACTGCAAAACCAAAGGATCTTTATTGTTTTTGACAGAAGAAGCCAAGCATCGTATGCATGACCCTCTGGTGTCTAGCCTTTAAGGACTTTTTAACATTTCTCCCTACTATCTCCATCCATATATATGCATAGATGCATGTACATGCTCACATGCATTCTATATACCATACACACTCACAAGTGCTATGTTGTAACTTGAGAATATGATATATTTCCAAGTATGTGTCAATCTTTATCTGCCATAGATGTTAAACTTTTCTTGATCTCATATTAAAGATGACTTCTTCTAAGACACCTGCTGGCTAATTAGGAAAATCTTATCTATGTCATTTACAGTACCACATAATATTTTTCTCCCTAGTAGTTCCTATCACAATGCCTAATGACTGTGATTTCCTTTGCTGTTTTAATAGATTTGAATATATGAAGGAAGGGTGGCGACTCACTTGCACTTATACCCTTTGCATTTTTCTCATTGCCTAGAATATAGTGATCACAATGAATACTTTTGGATTAAAATGACCTTTCTAATATCTTTTATTTCTTCAATTTATTGGGCTTTTTGTGGTTTTTCTATCCTTGAACTCATAATTATTGGGTAAAATGTCTTTTGCTTCTAAGAATTAATGTTCTCGTTCAATATTCTGACCCTAGTATATTCTAACCCCCTTGTTTATGTCTTTCATTTGGAAAAAGCTTTGGCTTTTCTGGCAATGCCCCAGAAGCATCACAGCTGGTCTCTCTTGCTTGAAGTTCCAACAGTGAGATGATTCACATAGCCCCCAATCTGCCAAATTTGACTTGTCTTGGCAACAGGGAACCTGGCATCAGCTGCCAGCCTTATCCTCAACCCCTTTCAACCATTGCTAATAATTTATTTCTTCTGAATGCTTGGTTCAAGTGAATTTCTAGTCTCTTCTCACCAGTATAGCAACATATCATCAATGCTCATCTAGAATCATCATCACCACTGAAAGCTTGGTATCAATTGAACCTGTGAACCCAAGCACATCTTAAATTATGGCTTTTCACCACCTAGTTGTCATTAACTAGATTCTTAAAAAGGAATTTAATGCATCAGTTTGTCATAGCACTAGTGCATGCAATTACTAACATATGTCAACTCCAATTATTCATGTTTCCTGCCAGGTCTTTGACTGTATTATGAGAGCTTGCTGGGACATCTTCATATGTCAGAGCAGTTGGATGTAACCTTGCTCTACATGCCTGGGTATTCAGGTTACAACCTGATGACAGCTGATCTTTACAACTGTTAACACCCTGATTCCATTGGCAAAGAAGATCAGCTTGTAGCAAACCTTGGTTTACCAGATGTCTCTGAGTGCTACGTATTAGACTCATGGGTTACTTATCAACCCTGACTTCTCTTTCTTCTTCTCAGAGATATACTCTTCTGCCTTCATGTGACAAACTTCTTTTATCACTTTTCCTAATAGGAATCTACTTAAGGATACAAAATCTCTCCCTTTCCCCAACCCCACACATGAATGCAAATTGTTTGCGTAGTTGATTCTATAATTACTATTCAGGTACTTCTTTCGGAACTTGATTAACTCTAACACTACATGAAAAGTGGTGTGTTTAAAACCAGTGACTCGTGATTCTTCTGAGTCTTTATTTTTTAAGTCCCATCCTCAATTTTCTTTAGTGAGTTGTGTCATCTTTTTCCTAATTTTCTTTTCTTCCAAAGACTTTTCTCCCCAGATTACCTTTATTTTCACAAATGATTTGAGACTCGACTGAGTAAGTTTCACCTCAGAAGGTGTGTTATGTGCTGTACTAACGGTTTTCCTTTCCAAAGTAGTCGCTAGTTTGAGATTTCGTGGCCTGGTTACTGTGTTCCTAGAAGCTGTGTGTCTGTGTGCTCCTACTATTTAAAAGCAGCTTTTAATCATCATAGAAAATTAAAACTTCTCAAAGCACAGAGAACAAATAGGTGCAGTATGCCTGTCTCCAATTGATACAGTACAACACATCCAACACATGAGGATTGAAGAACACTGGGAAAGGATGTGGAGGAAGAGGGTGTGAAGATCCAGAGGAGCAGAGCATCTGCTGGGAGATAGTCTTTCTTAAAAGCAAACAAGAAAAACAAGACACAAAAGAGAGGGGGATACAAAAAGGAAGGGGAACTAGGAGGTAACTAGAAAACCAGGGGCAGAATTTGGGTACGAATATGGTAAAAATACATTGTAATTCTCAGAGAATAGATAATGTATTATTAAAATCAGTTTTAATAAAATAGTAGAAAAATGTTGAATCTTGTTATTTAAATAAAAATAGAACTAATGATATCCTAGGCAGGGCAATCCAGAAAAATACAAATGACTTGTTTTAGAAGTGAAAGATGTGCTACCATTACTGATGCAAAGACATTAAAAAATGATAAGGTAAAAGTATAAAAACTTTTATCCACACAATTCTGACGAAACAGACCCATGCCCTGGAATCAATAGCAACATTAATAGTGATAAATAATTGGCAATATGTATTTGTGGTATCATGGTATGATAAGATGAAGGTAGAATTTGCTCCTTGCCTTTCTCATTCACCCCACTGTTTCTGTTTAACCAATGGGAAAACATTGGACAGATTTCAATAGGACTAACTATAAAACACATGGCAGGAGACTCCAAGTTCTTTGGATTGTGGAGTTTTGAATTGTGGAGTACAAGATGATGTATTCATGTTTTTTTTTTAAACTGGAAATAATCTAACTTAACTACTGTCCAAATTTAATATATAATTAAATTATTGGGTGAATTATAAAATAAATTGCTTTCTGAAAAACTCAGTATACAGAATACCAGTATGTAGTCCACCACTGAGTATGCATCGCTACCAAATGTGGCAAATACCCATGCGTATTTAATGTCTGTGATGTTCGGTGCTGGTTGTTTACTTGACAGAATCTGAAAACAGTAGCCAAGTTACTGTCTTTTTGCTTATCAGCTTATAGGAAGATCGACCCTAAAAGTCAGTGTCACCTTCAGGCACCTGCTTAAACAAAAGGGATTTTGCGTTTTCCCTTGCTGACTTCACATCTTCTGGAAAATTCATTTACTCTGCTGCTCCTCTTATTCTTGCTGCTGTCGCTGTATTTCTTCACTGATATCAGAAGCCAGCCTCACTGGGCTTGCAATATAGACTAAAGTTCAGTGGCTCTCCAGGAATCCTTGATTGGAAAATGGAAGAATTCAGCCTTGTGGATCAGGCAGATACTAGGTTCTCACCTTTGTCACTTGTTGGGTGACAACATGTGACATAAATGCCTTTTATGTCATATATTCATTTTATCAGTCCTGGACCACTAGAGCCTCACAGACACAACTATACTTCTTATGCTTTTACAGTAGGCGGGGGCACAAGGTAAATATAATCTCAAGCTTCAGTTCTGTGCTGGAAAGTGCTGATTAGGGGACAAAATTATTTCGCATTGTGTGCCTCAAAATCTAATTTTATCATTGTGGTGTTTTGAATAGATATGGTTCCCATGGACTCAAGTATTTGAATGTTTGGCTCATAGGGAGTGGTGCTATTTGGAGGTGTGGTCTTGTCAGAGGAAGTATGGCTCTCTGGAAGTAGACTTTTAGGTCTGGTATATGCTCAAGTCACATCCAGTGACAATCTCTTGCTGCCCGCAGATCAAGGTATAGAACGCTCAGCTTCGGTACCATGTCTGCCTGCATGCTACTATGCTTCCCACCGTGATGATAATGACTTATACCTCTGAAACTGAAAGCAAGCCCCAATTAAATGGTTTCCTTTAAAAGAGTTGCCTTGGTCATGGTGTCTCTTCACAGCAATGAAAATTCTAACTAAGACAGTCAAAATGGTTGGATTTCTGTTAATTTTTATTTTTTTGCACTTTTTACTTATGACTACTTCAATAACCTCTATAATTTTGAAAACAATTCATTTTCCTGATGGCTGACTATTGCTATTCTTTACAGAGTTTATGTTCTCTCTATAAGCTGTGATTATCTGCAGAGTCCTTCTTCACTGAAAGAGGAATCTGTCATTTTCTACCCTTATCATCTGGCTTTCAGTGGAGGTGGGTTTCTTGTCACAGCTTGTATTTCCCCAGAGATCCACAAACCTGTTTTCACGCAAGTTAATAGGAGGGAGAGATGAACATGGAGTGATTTTGCACGTTTACCTCATTTGCACTGGCCCTCTAGGGTGGAGCCTTGCATTTATAATTTTCGAATTTGTAAATGTGTTGCCAGAAATAGAAACAAAAATTTTTGCTGGGCACCCAGACTCTGCTTTCAGGATCTAGAATTTAAATGCAGGAAAATGAGTTACCAGGAGGTTCAGTTTCACTATGTCTTCGTAATCTCTGTACCCTGGCCTTCAGACTTGCCTTCCTTCGTTTCTTCCTGATACATCTGTTCTTTTCTGCTCTTTTTTGGCCCATTTTTACACTTTCTTTCTTTTTTTTACAAATCTAGGAATTCATTAGAAGAAAAGTTTTTATTTTATTTAATTTGGGTCATACCCTATATCCACAATAGCCAAAAGAAGGGTGAACTGGGGCAACTAGAGAAATATATACGACAACACTTTCTTACATATAACTATTCCCCAGTACACATTTGAGATAGACAGGACACTGTCTAATTAGAACATGTCCATTTCAATATATCTCTCACATATTCAGGTTTGTGGTATGAGATGTGAGCTCTGGCCATTAAGCAATGTCACCTCCCAGAATGTGCAACCCTATAAACACTCTAGCTATGAAGTTGTAGATTTCAAATGAAACCCCCACCTGGGTGAATATCATACAGTAGTGTTGCTGCTATCTTAGAAGCTCCAATGTCCGATCCAAAGTTGAAATTCTGACAGAGGCTCTCCTCCCATAGGCTATGTCTCTGCCATGCTTGTATCTCCATTCTTTATTCTATACTTTTTAAAGGAGCTAGACCCAAACTGTGTTACTTGTGCTATATAATTTGTGTCTGCAGAAATCCGCTTCAGCTCTTGTGGCTTTATTCTTGCAGTTCTTTGTAAGTGCTAAGTTGATGTTGTCAAGTGTGAACAGTTAACATTCTGGGAAAATATATTGCTTTTTATCAATCTAGGAGTGAGTAAATTGAGTAACAGAGCAGAGCACCCTTCTCCTACCTCTCTTCTCTTATTAATAGGGAGAAAGGAAAGAACTTGTGATAGGGCACTGGTATCCTTAGACATTAGATGAATGAAACACTTGTTGTAGCTGTTATTTTGGAGTCTCAGAGCAATCAGCTTTCAGGTAAATGCCTGTGAATTTGAGTTTTAGTTGGTGGAAGCTTGATGGTTCCTTGAGTATTATTTATTCTTCAAGACTACTGGAGTGAAGGAAATTGATTTTAGAAATAAAAGTGATTTGTCCAAGGCACAGAAGCATTATATGGAGGATTGCGAGTCTTTTCTCCTTAGTAGTCCAGAATATCAGTAGATACAGTCTCAGTCATAGGAGGGAATAACAGAATAGTTCTAAATTACTCTTAAAATAATTTTACTCCCGTTAGTATGTTAGCATTCCTTCTAGTCTCCACCCAACAGTTACTTATCAACAGCCAGGCAGGCCTGGCATGCTATAAAAAGGACTATTTGGCCTCTTTTTGATCTCTGACCCCTTTTTCTCTCTCTCTCTCTCTGAGTCCTTTCTCCCTCTTTCTCCTTCCCCCTCCTCCCTCTCCAAATGTTCCCTTCCAGGTTCTTCCTCCCCCAACCCCCAATCTCTCTGTCTGTCTTTGTCTCTCCCCCAACCTGTGTCCTTCTCTGTCTCCTCTCTTTCTCTGCCTCTACTCTCTTCTCAATCTCCTTTCCCATGCCCTCAAATAAACTTCATTCTAAACTAGACCTCTCATATGACTAGTGCTTGTGGGGGTTGGGCCCACTGAAACTTTACAAAACATATCAACTCCACTCTTCATCCCACGATTAACATCTGGTAAAGACAGAAGTGTTTTGTGTGTGTGTGTGTGTGTGTGTGTGTGTGTGTGTGTGTGTGTATGTTTTGCCTAAAAATACATTTTACATTTATGAAACTCTCAAGAAACTAAAAATAAGAATGAATGAGAAAATCAACAAACAAATAAATTTTCCTGTGAGGGCTTTTTCTGTCTGAGCTACAATCACCTTTAAAGCTTTAGAAGTTCTTCCACTGAGAAGAGAGCAAGTGTCTTTTCCCCTTGTTTGGATTATTTTTTTAACTTCCTAATATTGGAAATACCCAATTGAACACAATACTTGAAACTTCAACAGATTATTACAGGCCATATTGGCATTAGAAAATCCAATTTGTCATCAGGTTGATAATGGAGATTAATTCCTTGACAAGTTGACACCCAAAGTCTCACTTTAATTTACAGTTCCATTTTCTTAGTTCTTACAGTCTAACGTTCATCTCAGAACACAATATTCATTGGCTTTGACTTTTAGTCTCCAAAGTGTTAATAAATCTAATAATATTTGATACTCCAAGGTCAACACCATACCCAAGTTTTTAGATATAAGGCAATTTCTTAACTGTACCTCTGTGTAGAACTAAAAAAGAAAGAAAAAAAAACAAATATTAATACAAGCAAGGTACCTATTTTCAGCATTTAATGACATAAAACAAATTTTCCAACTTTAAATTGGAGGAATGGCAAGGAAAGATCAGACAAAAACCCAATAAAGCAAACATTAAACCATACAATGTCACAGACAGAACCTTGTACTCTTTGTTGTGTGTTCTGGGCTACAGCAGCATTAGATAGCCCCATTCCTTCCAGCATGCTTTCTATAGCACATGTAGCCTGCCTATTAGGTTAGCTCCTGTATTTCCCATAGTCCAGATATTTTCTCTTTTAGGTAAATAGATGTCACTTAGTGACCTCAGAGATTCCTTACAAATAATTTGATCCTGTCACTCATTGACTATCCTGCGACTTTCTGGAATCTTGGTGTAAGCTTCTGTGACCTGAAACCTGAATTTTCATTGTCTACAAAACAGGACCCTGTGAATGTTGTTTCCATATTATACTGTTATTTGGAAATATAACTAACTTAGCCTTTTTCTACACAATGGCCTCAGTATGTTTTGGCAGCTAAACCTGGGAAGACACTTTCTTAGGTAATTTTTGTCAATGAGGGAAGACTTTCGGGGTTTCGTTTATGAAATGAATTTATTCTTTTATAAGATGGAATGTTGAGTAAGGTCTTGTTCTCAAGATACCTTTCAAAATGTCTCAGTGCAAAGAGATGTTCCTCCTCAGTTTACTGACATCATTAGCAGTTACGGATGCTCTGTCCACACCTTTATTCTTTATAACTTTATATAAATCATTCTTTCATCAACAAACTGTGCATCTTCGACATAATTCTTGTATATTTACTAGCCTTTCACTATAAATTTAATACCTTTGAGCAGTAACCGGGGCATGGTGTGAATGCTGTACTATTTTGAGATTTCCTCTACTATATTAGTTTTTGGCTTTTGAACTCAGCCTGACTGTAGTTCTTAACACATGGGCAGAACACATCCAGATTCTTTGCCGGAAAACATAAGTGTATTTTCATGCAGTTCCTGAAAGAGTTCAGTTCCCTCTGACATCTCATAAACGGAGACTTCCATTTCTACATTTTTACTTTCATTCTGGTCTTCCATAGCATCTCCCTAAGGATAGACCATTAGGCTTTAATTATAGTACTTAAGCACTCTTTTTACTCCAGTTCTAAATCCTTTAAAATTCCTGCTACAAATCTATCCCAAATGTCAACCAATCACACAGTCATAAAGTCACTGGAACGGACCCACTTCTTAGTATTCCTTTCCTAGAGTAGTGATTATTCTTGTTGCTCTGACAAAATTTTTGACTTAGCAGCTTAAGGAAGGAAGGGATTATTTTGGCCATGTGTTGAGAAGGATGCAGTCCATCATATGCAGGAAGGCATGAAAAAAGAAGTGTGAGACAATTTGTCACATTGCTTCTACAGTTATGAAGTAGAGAGATAAATGCCATGCCCAGATAGATTCATACTTTCTCCCATAACTAATGGGATGACATCACCTACATTCGTGGTTAGTTACCTCCAGGCAATTAAAGCTCTCTGGAAACACTCCCATAGACATGGAAGAGGTTTTGTGCCAGATGATTCTAAATTGAATGAACTTGATTTTAAGCAAACAAACAAGCAACAACCACAGAAGCAAAATATGGGACATTCTGGATTTTGATGGAAATTTCCACCATCAGTTCTCAGACTATCAGTATCTGAGGTTATATCACTAGATAAACTGGTCTCCACTTTGTTGACAGCTGACCTTGAGATTTCTTAGTTTCCATAACTATGTGATCTAGTCCCTTATGTATGGTATGTGTGGGGGTGGGGGATGAGCATGGGTGTATGGTGTTTACATGAGTTTACATATCCCATATTTGAATGTTCACCAAGTACAATGACAATTATTGTTCTCAGTTCAATCATGGTTTTTAGGTGTTCCATGCCGAGGCTAATGAGATGGCTTAGTGACTAAAGGCATTTACTTCCAGGTCTGATGACTACAACAGAAGAAAAAAAAACAATATCAATAAATTTGTAGATGTTGTCCTTGGTTATCCACATGTGCACAATGATACATGAATGACTTCATCCACATATAAGTAAATAAATAATAAATGCCTCTTGTCATTCCTACATGCCATACCTCACAAATGAATAATAACAAACAATCTAACTAACTAACTAACTAACTAATTAATTAATTAATTAAATAGATCCCCTGTGCCATGCACTGAAATCGGCATTGGAGATGTCAAGTAAGGGCAAAACTAGAATTGGTGTCAGATATCACAGAATTCCTAACATGTGGCAAAGAAATTGGCTAAGCATCTTAGGGGACGGTTACTAATGTGCTTACGTCTGTTATCTGTTATCTGTTATCTGTTTCTGTCATCTCCTAAGTGAGAGTTTTAAGGCATAGACGTTGCATTATAGCAGCTTATGGTATGGAAAGATGTTTTGTCACTTGAAAACATGAGGAGTAACGGCTGAGGTAACAGTAGCTGAAAAAATGGTGTGCACTCTAGGAACGTAGCTGTTCTACTTTGAATTACTTCTTTGGGTTTAATTTACAAGAAAATCTGAGTCAAGGCCACTGAGAAATACTTCACTTGCGGTACATAATTAGCTTTGCTTTTTAACCTTGCTGACATAAGAAGGGTAGATTTTTAATAATGTTCAATTATCAAAGTGTGTATCTTTCTTTAATGAATTAAGTGGCCTACCAGGGGTATTTCTTTAGCTTTATGAAATAGTCCTTTCCATTGAGTATTAAAGACACAGGAAGCAGAGTTGTTAGGTCTGGGTGAGATTCGAAGGTGAACATGGAACTGCCTGTGTGAAATGCAGTCCAAGTCCCACTCAGAGAAAAAGACTTTATGAAAAACTGTTCATATCTCCATATCATGGCATCCCAAGCCTTCTTGACTGCTTTTATTTAGTGTGACTGCCAACACTGTGTCTATAGCCATTGCATACTGTATGCATATTGAAGCAGATGCTAAAGGAAGAATGAGAAATAAGGTATCTCAGTAGATGAATGCATAAGCCCCCTGAGGCACCAGTGCCTAGGCCCCATCCCCCAGACTCCTGCAAGAGCTTTAATGGCATGGTCCCTAGATGTGGGAGAGTGGCCAGGCCCTAATTTACAGGAGACAAACGAAACAAAACAAAACAATATCAGGCCACAAAATCTCTCCAATTCCAGGCCACCCTGGACAACCCCTACCCCCTGAAAACCCAAAATAAACCTTGTCCTGAATCAGGACTTATTTATTAATACGACAATACTTGGAGATTACAGAATGTGACACAAATATACTATGATCTTTCTGTCAATGATAGGATGCATTTTCACTGGCATTGGGTAACATCCTGATTGTGATCACTGTTTCTGTATTTGCCTAAAGGCTCCATAGTGTCACAGTCTAGTCTTCTGTGGGGGCACTGTTGGCTAGAGTGCCATTCTGGGATGGTATGTGAGAATAATTGCTGCATCGATCCATTGGTCCATGCGTTTATTATTTTGAAATTTGTAGGGACAGAACTATCAAGTTGGTTATAGCTTTTCTAGAAAAGTACTCATACAGTGGAATACTCTCAAATAGCATTTTCTAGAAACTTCCTTAAGGCCTTTCTGTGAAAAAACTCTGGGATATGTGTTTCAGGAGTGTTTCAATATACTAAATATATTCTATGTACTAAAGCAAAAATAAAAACTTTTCAATCAATTACTGGAACCTCAGCAATGCGCACCTAATGTTCCAGATATATGGTATCAAGATAGTATCTTTCTGTCTAAAATAGTGGCCTGCCTTTGAGATGTTAATGTGAATTGAAATTGAACAATTTGGTGAGAAAATGAAGGAGGTCTTTAGAAAGAGAAAATAAATGTGAAGAATAAAGAAAACAGATGCACCTGGATATCTTCAACATACAACATTTCATAGCTTAAAATGACTTGACTCTGATTTGGTAAGTTTTATGCCTTGCCAAGAGAGAATGTGAAGAACGCCATAGCCCTTTCCTTTTGATTTTAATGGAAAAACTGTTCAAAAGTTTCATTTTTCTTTATCAGGAGCCAAGAGGGTGAAAATCCTGCAGAATATTACAAAGGCATACAGATATGAGTTCCTTCAGGGAAATTATTTCAGTCAAAATATTCTGGAAATGAAATTGTATTGTAAAGAATTTGTGTGTGTGTGTGTGTGTGTGTGTGTGTATGTGTGTGTGTGTGTGTGTGTGTGTGTGTGTGTGTGTGTGTGTGAGAGAGAGAGAGAGAGAGAGAGAGAGAGAGAGAGAGAGAGAGAGAGAGAGAGAGGTTTGGGGGCTGATATACAGAGAGTTAGGAAATTGAACAGAGGTGTGTAGCAATAGGGGATGTGAAACTGGGTGTAGCCAGCAAAAAGTCACAGATACCAGGAAACAAGAGGCTTCCAGGAGCCAATGGGAATGATATTAGCTAAAATACCCAACAAAGTGGAGGGAGAACCTGTGGAGACCATATTCAGAGGTTAGGCAAGGCCCCCAGTTGGGGGATGGGGCCACCCACTCATCTCAAAATTTTTAACCCATGATTACTCTTGTCTAAAGGAAATACAGGGATAAAGTGTGGAGCAGAGACTGAAGGAAAGGACATTCATAGACTGCCCACCTGGAGATCCATCCCATATACAGACCCCAAACCCAGACACTATTAAGAATGCCAAGAAGTGCATGCTGAGAGGAGCCTGATATAGCTGTCTCCTGAGAGGCTCTGCCAGACTCTGACAAATACAGATGAAGATGGTGGCAGCCAACCATTGAACTGAGCACAGGGACCCCAATGAAGGAGTCAGGGAAAGGACTGAAGGGACTGAAGAGGTTTGCAAACCTATCCAAAAGACAGTATCAACCAACCAAACCCCATCACCTAGAGCTCCCAGGGATTAAACCACCAGACAAAGAGTACACATGGACGGACCCCTGGTCCCAGTTGCATATGTAGCAGAAGATGGCCTTATCTTGCATCAATGGGAGGAGAGGTCCTTGGTCCTGTGAAGGCTTGATGCCATAGTGTAGGGGAATGCCAGGATGGTGAGGTAGAAGTGGGTGGATGGGGGAGTACCTACATAGAAGCAAGGGGAAGGGGAAAGAGATAGGGGTTTTGTGCATGGGTTCTGGGAAAGGGCATAATATTTGAAATATAAATGGATAAACTTATCCAATAAAAGATTACATGTTTTTTAAAAAGGCTGAAAATTAGGTTAAAAGGTTAAAAAAAAAGAAGTTTGTGGTGCCCATTCAAATCCAATGCCATATGTAAGACAACTTCAAATGCCTGGCTTTACAGTTCTACAATAGCAAAATTTGTTGCCTATCTGCTAAATTTCTAGCTCTTCTGCATGGAGAATCACCAAAGAACAAAAAATTGGTTTTCTACTTCAGACTAGAAATAGCCTACACAGGGACACTTTGGTTAGCCTTGTAAACTTTTCTCCATTGTGTAAATGAACCACATTTTCTGTACCCACTCCTCCATCATGGGACATGTGGATTGTTTCCTGTGTCTGGCTGTAATAAATAAGGATGCTATGAATACAGTGGAGCATGTGTTTTTGTGATATGGTGGAGCAATTTTGGGGTATATGTCCAGGAATGGTAAAGCTGGGTCGTCAGGTAGAACTTCTTCCAATTTCCTGAGGAAACACCAGACTGATTTCCAGAGTGGTTGTACCAGCTTGCAATCCCACCCGCAATAGAGGAGTGTTCCTTTTCCTCCACATCCTCCACAGGACCTAATGAGGAGGACATTAGCTGAAATGCCCAACAGCAGGAAAATAGAACTTAAAGAGACTACCTCCAGTAGATAGACATGGTTTCCAGTGTAGGGACAGTGTTACTCACCTATATCAAATATTGCAACCTAAAATTGTTCCTGTCTAAAGGAAATACAGGGACACACAGAGAGTAGAGACTGAAGTAAAGGCCATCCAGAGATGGCCTCACCATGCAATACATCTCATCCTCAGACACCAAAGGCCTACACTACTGCTGATGCTAGGAAGGGCTTTCATACAGAAGCCTGTTATGGCTGTTCTCTGAGAGGTTATGATAGCACATGACTAACACAGATGCAGATACTCAAAGACAAATGGACTGAGCCTAGGGACCCCAATAGAAGAGTTAGAGGAAGGGCTGAAGGAACTGAAGACAATTATAACCCCATAGGAAGAACAACAGTGTCAACTAACTGGATCCCTCAGAGTTTCCAGGAACTAAACTACCAACCAAAGAAGATACATGGGTGAATCCATGGTTCTGGCTACATATGTAGCAGAGAACTCTCTTTCCTGACATGAGAGGGAGGGGTGGTACTTGGTCCTCTGGAGGCTTTATGCCCCAGAAAAGGGGGATGCTATAGGGGTGAGGTAGGAGTGGGCTGGTGGGATAACACCCTCTTAGAGGCAAAGGGTAGGGGATACGTAGAGGGGAGACTTGGAAGTGGGATAACATTTGAAATATAAACGAGAAAATAATAGAAAAGAAATCAAAACAAAGAAAACCTTTTCTTTGCTGTAACATTTTTTTTATTGATTTGAAAATGGAGCATCCTAGGATTTTGTGAGGGATGTAGTTATAGGTTGTACATAGTAGTTCCATTGGAGCATGCCCATTGCCTCTATCACTTTTTGCCTTTAGTCCAATACCATGTTACCTATTCATGTATTTGATGCCAGTCATCTTCCTGGGATATAACTCTTGAGCTGTCAGTATGTTTTATAACTTCATGCATTCTGTAGTTGTAGGTGTATTTCTTCTCACTACTTTGAAAGTTTCAGCTACATGTAGTTGTTGTAGTGCCTAAAATATTTCTGGCTGGACCAGGAATTGTATTTCTCTACTAAAATTAGTTAACTTGTTCATTGTTGGACTCAGTGCAATGAGGGAAATAGAAGAAATAGTATGCAATATTTGGAGCCAATAGTTTATGGCAGGGTTGTAACATGTTTTCTAGAATATGAAAGATATATGTCTTGAAAGTTTGCCTATACTCTCAAAGGTTACAGACCAACTATTGAATAGATATGTTGCTTCATGTTGCTTCCTCTTGCTGTGTGGTTACTTCTAATGTTGGCTCTAACTTCAATAGCAACCTGGCTAAAGTCATGGAGACATGGGAATTCATCCTGGGGTACTCCTGGCCACAGGGGTGGCAGGTATGTTGTTCTGGGGCAATACCAAATCACATAATTAAAGATATTTATTTTGCATTATGTTCTGTCATATAAAAGTGTTACTATATTTACTTTTATTCACTGTAAGATGTTTTCAAGAACTGGCTTTGGATAGTGACCCATTCCATTACACTGTTTGGACAAATCTCATGAAATTAAATGCACCAATGGGTGAACTTCAATCTTACCAACAAATTATGTTCCCGTTAGTATCCTATTTTTCTCATATGGATAAATCCCTGTCCAGATTAATCCTCTCATATCTTGCCCTAGTTAGAGAGTGTCATCTAGATCTTGCAAATCCTTAGAATATAATCTTTCTATGATAGGATTCTGGTAGAGGAGACTAGTTGTTAAGCTGAGGACTGTGAAATCCAGCCACAACATTCAAGGCATTAGATTCAGGAGGCTGGTTTACATGGTCTTCAAGCAAAAGGGAATGCCTTCACCTGGAAAGAATACAAATCATTCTTGCCTTGTGGAGGGTTCTGAGGATGAGAAGGTTCAAGACTCTGAGCTGGTATATGTGGTTAATCCACATACACCTTTCTCATGTCAATTCAATTTCTTTCTCTAGACTTTCTGTGCAAAGATTCTACTCTTTGCCAACCAGATCCCTGCTTTCCATGTATTGACTTTGCTGAGACTCTTCATTTCCTCTACAGTTCTTCTATCCTTACATTTTGTGTTGCTATATAGTAATGTACCTTTGGAGATACAGGGTGTTGAAAATATCTTTTTTTATTTATTACACATATTTCTGGCTTTATGATGAAGCTTTAAATTAGCAATAAACATCACTAGATTCTTTCCCTCTATGTATGTGTGCATGTGTGTGAACATTACCCTTCAATTTTGTATTTTCATTACTGCCAAATCTGTTAAGCATCATAGTTGTTCAGTCTTGTTCTGATCCCATTAACTTCAGGATGAAGCTTCAGTCATGCCATGAGCCCCACTTATCACCAGAAATAGACTTTTTATTGCCTTCAGATCAGTGGAAAATACAATTCCCAAACGTAGTCTGCCCTGAACGACCTCTTCAGTTACCAAAGCCTTAGGTAATATCTTCTAGAACAGAGCCTGCAGCAGAGGTTAAATGGTATTCTTTACTTAGGAAATGCAATACAAGGATGGCAAGGGTGAGAGAAAAGTGATCTGAATCAGAGAAAGATGGGACAAACTGCAGAAAAATGCTCATCAAATGGCCCCTGCTTCAACATAGCTTGTTAAGAGATCCAAAGAAGACCTTGAAAATACATGAGTTGGCCATGTGGACACTATTTTGGAGAAAGAGAGGCATATAAGTCCATGTTGGCAGTAACCACAGAAGTAACCAGACTATATTTACTATATGCTCTTTTCTTTCTCTACCTTTGTCAAAGATTATAGCACAGATGTTAATTTAAAATATCTCTGAATTGACTTTTTTGAATTCTGATGGACATGTGGTTTCCATAAATTATGTGTAATTTTACATCTCAAAAGAGAAGAGCTAGGAAAGGCTAGAGAGTGAGCATGAAATTGGTCTATTTGGGTCTTGCAGCCACCAAGACTCAAACAGGACCCAAGGGCCACACTGACCTGATACAGAAGTCAGTATTTATAAACCCGTGACAGAAGACATGTAGGTATCTTTACTACATCAAGTTTTATAAGGAAAGACTGGGTTCACTTCTGAAGGAACAGAAATTCAATGGGAACCATAGGTATTAGGGATCCATCTTGATGTAATTTTATCAGAATTGGTTCTTATTGTTACCCTATCATAAACAGTAAAGTATATAATTATTACATTTTTCAGTCTAGTCTATCATGGTAGACCTCTCCAGTTACCAAAAGCCTTAGGAGAAACACACAGTGCATTTATTAGCTTTCAAAGCATGCTGTCCTTCCTGTCTTCTTTTGTTTTCACAACAGGCCATGAAGTTAGGCACTAGTCTATTTTCAGATTACAAAGCTAAAAAGCAAAGTTTTGGCAAAGCTTTCTGAATACCACACTGCAAATTTGTGGAGTCATGATTCAAACTCATAGTTCCCTTGTTTTAAATCTCTTTTCTTAAACTGAACACAGATTACTTTTCATATGGGAATATAGTTCAGTTAACATCTCTAGATGTTCTCTTTATCTGTTCATCCAGGAGCTTTAATGGCTCATAAAATTTGAAAATTCAACTTTGGCTAAACAGAGGCTTGACTGTAAAGCTATACTCAACTAAAGACCCAAAAATGCTTAATGCAGATCTAGTACAGACCTTTTAAATATTTTGTCTGTTCTCTTGTACCCCCAGTATCTAATGGGGAGAACATTTCTAAGACCTGGATGTCAAGCAGTGCTTCTTTTTTTTCAGGGCCTTTCAGACTCTTTGCCAATAGTCATGATCACTGAGTTCTTTGTGGGAGTAAGCAGAGAAAAATTGACTGCTCCCTTGGCCCAGGTAAATAGCCCAGCAGCTAGAAAACTGCTGAGCATCTGCAAACATTCTCTTTCTCTTAGTTGAAATCCTGTGGTGACTGATCCCATTAGTAATAGACTGTATAACCCCATTTCCTGGGTCCTTTCTTTTTTCTCTCCATCTTTATTAAATTGGGTATTTCTTATTTACATTTCTTTTTTTCCTCTTTATTAACTTGAGTATTTCTTATTTACATTTCAATTGTTATTCCCCTTCTTGGTTTCCAGGCCAATATCCCCCTAACCCCTCAACCTCCCTTCTCTATGGGTGTTCCCCTATGCATCCTCCCTCTATTACTTCCCCCACCCGAACAATCACTTTCACTGGGGGTTCAGTCTTGGCAGGACCAAGGGCTTCCCCTTCCACTGGTGCTCTTAATAGGCTATTCATTGTTATATATGAGGTTGGAGCCCAGGGTCAGTCCATGTCTTTGGGTAGTGGCTTAATCCCTGGAAGCATTTTGGTTGGCATTGTTGTTCATATGGGGTCTCAAGCCCCTTCAAGCTCTTTGAGTCCTTTCTCTGATTCCTTCAATAGGGGTCCCATTCTCAGTTCAGTGGTTTAATGATGGCATTCGCCTATGTATTTGCTGTATTATGGCTGTGGCTCTCAGGAGAGATCTACATCTGGTTCCTGTCGGCCTGCACTTCTTTGCTTCATCCATCTTATCTAGTTTGGTGACTGTATATGTATGGGCCACATGTGGGACAGGCTCTGATTGGGTGTTCCTTCTGCCTCTGTTCTAAACTTCCCCTCCCTATTCCCTGCCAAGGGTATTCTTGTTCCCCTTTTAAAGAAGGAGGGAAGCATTCACATTTTGGTCACCCTTGAGTTTTATGTGTTCTGTGCATCTAAGGTAATTCAAGCATTTGGGCTAATAGTCACTTATCAATGAGTGCATACCATGTGTGTTTTTCTGTGATTGGGTTACCTCACTCAGGATGATATTTTCCAGTTCCAACCATTTGCCTATGAATTTCATAAAGTCATTGTTTTTGATAGCTGAGTAATATTCCATTGTGTAGATGTACCACATTTTCTGTATCCATTCCTCTGTTGAAGGGCATCTGGGTTCTTTCCAGCTTCTGGCTATTATAAATAAGGCTGCGATGAACGTAGTGGAGCACGTGACTTTTTTATATGTTGGGACATCTTTTGGGTATATGCCCAAGAGAGGTATAGCTGGATCCTCAGGCAGTTCAATGTCCAATTTTCTGAGGAACCTCCAGACTGATTTCCAGAATGGTTGTACCAGTCTGCAATCCCACCAACAATGGAGGAGTGTTCCTCTTTCTCCTGGGTCCTATCTTACACATTCTCTAAAGCTAAGGAGATTTCTACTTTCATTTTCTGTCATGTTTCCCTTGGATGCCACAATATATGCTACATGCCCAGATATATTTTTTTCTTTTTTTGGATAAATCTGTAGCAATATATTTCTTTTTTTTATTAACTTGAGTATTTCTTATGTACATTTCGAGTGTTATTCCCTTTCCCGGTTTCAGGGCAAGCATCCCCCTAGTCCCTCCCCCTCCTCTTCTTTATGGGTGTTCTCCTCCCCATCCTCCCCCCATTGCCGCCCTCCCCCCAACAATCATGTTCACTGGGGGTTCAGTCTTAGCAGGACCCAGGGCTTCCCCTTCCACTGATGCTCTTACTAGGATATTCATTGCTACCTATGAGGTCAGAGTCCAGGGTCAGTCCATGTATAGTCTTCAGGTAATGGCTTAGTCCCTGGGAGCTCTGGTTGCTTGGCATTGTTGTACATATGGGGTCTCGAACCCCTTCAAGCTCTTCCAGTCCTTTCTCTGATTCCTTCAACGGGGGTCCTGTTCTCAGTTCAGTGGTTTGCTGCTGGCATTCACCTCTGTATTTGCTGTATTCTGGCTGTGTCTCTCAGGAGAGATCTACATCCGGCTCTTGTCGGCCTGCACTTCTTTGCTTCATCCATCTTGTCTAATTGGATGGCTGTATATGTATGGGCCACATGCGGGGCAGGCTCTGAATGGGTGTTCTTTTGCCTCTGTTCTAAACTTTGCTTCCCTATTCCCTGCCAAGGGTATTCTTGTTCCCCTTTTAAAGAAGGAGTGAAGCATTCACATTTTGATCATCTGTCTTGAGTTTCATTTGTTCTAGGCATCTAGGGTAATTCAAGCATTTGGGTTAATAGCCACTTATCAATGAGTGCATACCATGTGTGTTTTTCTGTGATTGGGTTACCTCACTCAAGATGATATTTTCCAGGTCCAACCATTTGCCTATGAATTTCATAAACTCGTTGTTTTTGATAGCTGAGTAATATTCCATTCTATACATGTACCATATTTTCTGTATCCATTCCTCTGTTGAAGGGCATCTGGGTTCTTTCCAGCTTCTAGCTATTATAAATAAGGCTGCGATGAACACAGTGGAGCATGTGCCTTCTTTATATGTTGGGGCATCTTTTGGGTATATGCCCAAGAGAGGTATAGCTGGATCCTCAGGCAGTTCAATGTCCAATTTTCTGAGGAACCTCCAGACTGATTTACAGAATGGTTGTACCAGTCTGCAATCCCACCAACAATGGAGGAGTGTTCCTCTTTCTCTGCATCCTTGTAGCATCTGCTGTCATCTGAGTTTTTGAACTTATCCATTCTCACTGGTGTGAGGTGAAATCTCAGAGTTGTTTTGATTTGCATTTCCCTTATGACTAAAGATGTTGAACATTTCTTTAGGTGTTTCTCAGCCATTCGGCATTCCTCAGCTGTGAATTCTTTGTTTAGCTCTGAACACCATTTTTTAATAGGGTTATTTGTCTCCCTGCGGTCTAACTTCTTGAGTTCTTTGTATATTTTGGATATAAGGCCTCTATCTGTTGTAGGATTGGTGAAGATCTTTTCCCAATCTGTTGGTTGCTGTTTTGTCCTAATCACAATGTCCTTTGCCTTACAGAAGCTTTGCAGTTTTATGAGATCCCATTTGTCAATTCTTGATCTTAGAGCATAAGCCATTGCTGTTTTGTTCAGGAAATTTTTTTCAGTGCCCTTGTGTTCCAGATGCTTCCCTAGTTTTTCTTCTATTAGTTTGAGTGTATCTGGTTTGATGTGGAGGTCCTTGATCCACTTGGACTTAAGCTTTGTACAGGGTGATAAGCATGGATCGATCTACATTCTTCTACATGTTGCCCTCCAGTTGAACCAGCACCATTTGCTGAAGATGCTATCTTTTTTACATTGGATGGTTTTGGCTCCTTTGTCAAAAATCAAGTGACCATAGGTGTGTGGGTTCATTTCTGGGTCTTCAATTCTGTTCAGTTGGTCTATCTGTCTGTCTCTGTACCAATACCAAGCAGTTTTTATCACTATTGCTCTGTAATACTGCTTGAGTTCAGGGATAGTGATTCCCACTGAAGTCCTTTTATTGTTGAGGATAGTTTTAGCTATCCTGGGTTTTTGTTATTCCAGATGAATTTGCAAATTGTTCTGTCTAACTCTTTGAAGAATTGGATTGGTATTTTGATGAGGATTGCATTGAATCTGTAGATTGTTTTTGGTAAAATGCCCATTTTTACTATATTATTCCTGCTAATCCATGAGCATGGGAGATCTTTTCATCTTCTGAGGTCTTCAATTTCTTTCTTCAGAGTCTTGAAGTTCTTATTGTACAGATCTTTTACTTGCTTGGTTAAAGTCACACCAAGGTACTTTATATTATTTGGGTCTATTATGAAGGGTGTCGTTTCCCTAATTTATTTCTCGACTTGTTTCTCTTATGCGTAGAGGAAGGCTACTGATTTATTTGAGTTAATTTTATACCCAGCCACTTTGCTGAAGTTGTTTATCAGCTTTAGTAGTTCTCTGGTGGAACTTTTGGGATCACTTAAATATACTATCATGTCATCTGCAAATACTGATATTTTGACTTCTTCTTTTCCGATCTGTATCCCCTTGACCTCCTTTTGTTGTCTGATTGCTCTGGCTAGAACTTCAAGAACTATATTGAATAAGTAGGGAGAGAGTGGGCTGCCTTGTCTCGTCCCTGATTTTAGTGGGATTGCTTCAATTTTCTCTCCATTTAATTTAATGTTAGCAACTGGTTTGCTGTATATGGCTTTTACTATGTTTAGGTATGGGCCTTGAATTCCTATTCTTTCCAGGACTTTTATCATGAAGGGGTGTTGAATTTTGTGAAATGCTTTCTCAGCATCTAATGAAATGATCATGTGGTATGTTCTTTCAGTTTGTTTATATAATGGATCACGTTGATGGTTTTCCGTATATTAAACCATCCCTGCATGCCTGGGATGAAGCCTACTTGATCATGGTGGATGATTGTTTTGATGTGCTCTTGGATTTGGTTTGCCAGACTTTTATTGAGTATTGTTGCGTCGATATTCATAAGGGGAATTGGTCTGAAGTTCTCTTTCTTTGTTGGGTCTTTGTGTGTTTTGGGTATAAGAGTAATTGTGGCTTCATAGAAGGTATTCGGTAGTGCTCCATCTGTTTCAATTTTGTGGAATAGTTTGGATAATATTGGTATGAGGTCTTCTATGAAGGTCTGATAGAATTCTGCACTAAACCTGTCTGGACCTGGGCTCTTTTTGGTTGGGAGACCTTTAATGACTGCTTCTATTTCCTTAGGAGTTATGGGGTTGTTTAACTGGATTATCTGTTCCTAATTTAACTTTGCTACCTGGTATCTGTCTAGGAAATTGTCCATTTCCTGCAGATTTTCAAGTTTTGTTGAATATAGGCTTTTATAGTAAGATCTGATGATTTTTTGAATTTCCTCTGAATCTGTAGTTATGTCTCCCTTTTCATTTCTGGTTTTGTTAATTTGGACACACTCTCTGTGTCTTCTCGCTAGTCTGGCTAAGGGTTTATCTATCTTGTTGATTTTCTCAAAGAACCAAGTTTTGGTTCTGTTGATTCTTTCTATTGTCCTTTTTGTTTCTACTTGGTTGATTTCAGCTCTGAATTTGATTATTTCCTGCCTTCTATTCCTCCTGGGTGTTTTTGCTTCTTTTTGTTCTAGAGCTTTTAGGTGTGCTGTCAAGCTGCTTACATATGCTCTTTCCTGTTTCTTTCTGCAGGCACTCAGCGCTATGAGTTTTCCTCTTAGCACAGCTTTGTGTCCCATAAGTTTGGGTATGTTGTACCTTCATTTTCATTAAATTCTAAAAAGTCTTTAATTTCTTTCTTTATTTCTTCCTTGACCAGGTTATCATTGAGTAGAGCATTGTTCAATTTCCACGTATATGTGGGCATTCTTCCCTTATTGTTATTGAAGACCAGTTTTAGGCCGTGGTGGTCCGATAGCATGCATGGGATTATTTCTATCTTTCTGTACCTGTTGAGGCCCGTTTTTTGACCAACTATATGGTCAATTTAGGAGAAATTACCATGAGGAGCTGAGAAGAAGGTATATCCTTTTGCTTTAGGATAGAATGTTCTATAAATATCCGTTAAGTCCATTTGGCTCATGACTTCTCTTAGTCTGTCTATGTCTCTGTTTAATTTCTGTTTCCATGATCTGTCCATTGATGAGAGTGGGGTGTTGAACTCTCCTACTATTATTGTGTGAGGTGCAATGTGTGTTTTGAGCTTTAGTAAGGTTTCTTTTACGTATGTAGGTGCCCTTGTATTTGGGGCATAGATCTTTAGGATTGAGAGTTCATCTTGGTGGATTTTTCCTCTGATGAATATGAAGTGTCCTTCCTTATCTTTTTTGATGACTTTTAGTTGAAAATTGATTTTATTTGATATTAGAATGGCTACTCCAGCTTGCTTCTTCCGACTATTTGCTTGGAAAGTTGTTTTCCAGCCTTTCACTCTGAGGTAGTGTCTGTCTTTGTCTCTGAGGTGTGTTTCCTGTAGGCAGCAGAATGCAGGGTCCTCATTGCGTATCCAGTTTGTTAATCTATGTCTTTTTATTGGGGAGTTGAGGCCATTGATGTTGAGAGATATTAAGGAATAGTGATTATTGCTTCCTATTATATTCATATTTGGATGTGAGGTTATGTTTGTGTGCTTTTCTTCCCTTTTTTTGTTGCCAAGACGATTAGTTTCTTGCTTCTTCTAGGGTATAGCTTGCCTCCTTATGTTGGGCTTTACCATTTATTATCCTTTGTAGTGCTGGATTTGTAGAAAGATATTGTGTAAATTTGGTTTTGTCATGGAATATCTTGGTTTCTCCATCTATGTTAATTGAGAGTTTTGCAGGATACAGTAACCTGGGCTGGCATTTGTGTTCTCTTAGGGTCGGTATGACATCAGTTCAGGATCTTCTGGCCTTCATAGTTTCTGGCGAAAAGTCTGGTGTGATTCTGCTAGGTCTGCCTTTATATGTTACTTGACCTTTTTCCCTTACTGTTTTTAATATTCTTTCTTTATTTGTGCGTTTGGTGTTTTGACTATTATGCGACGGGAGGTGTTTCTTTTCTGGTCCAATCTATTTGGAGTTCTGTAGGCTTCTTGTATGCCTATGGGTATCTCTTTTTTTAGGTTAGGGAAGTTTTCTTCTATGATTTTGTTGAAGATATTTACTTGTCCTTCGAGCTGGGAGTCTTCACTCTCTTCTATACATATCATCCTTAGGTTTGATCTTCTCATTGAGTCCTGGATTTCCTGTATGTTTTGGACCAGTAGCTTTTTCCGCTTTACATTATCTTTGACAGTTGATTCAATGATTTCTATGGAATCTTCTGCTCCTGAGATTCTCTCTTCCATCTCTTGTATTCTGTTGGTGAAGCTCGTATCTACAGCTCCTTGTCTCTTCTTTTGGTTTTCTATATCCAGGGTTGTTTCCATGTGTTCTTTCTTGATTGCTTCTATTTCCATTTTTAATTCCTTCAACTGTTTGATTGTGTTTTCCTGGAATTCTTTCAGGGATTTTTGTGACTCCTCTCTATGGGCTTCTACTTGTTTATTTATGATTTCCTGGAATTCTTTCAGGGATTTTTGTGAGTCCTCTCTATGGGCTTCTACTTGTTTATTTATGTTTTCCTGGAATTCTTTCAGGGATTTTTGTGATTCCTCTCTGTAGGCTTCTACTTGTTCTCTAAGGGAGTTCTTCATGTCTTTCTTGAAGTCCTCCAGCATCATGATCAAATATGATTTGAAACTAGATCTTGCTTTTCTGGTGTGTTTGGATATTCCATGTTTATTTTGATGGGAGAATTGGGCTCTGATGGTGCCATGTAGTCTTAGTTTCTGTTGCTTTGGTTCCTGCGCTTGCCTCTTGCCATCAGATTATCTCTAGTGTTACTTTGTTCTGCTATTTCTGACAGTGGCTAGACTGTCCTATAAGCCTGTGTTACAGGAGTGCTGTAGACCTGTTTTCCTGTTTTCTTTCATCCAGTTATGGGGACAGAGTGTTCTGCTTTCGGGCGTGTAGTTTTTCCTCTCTACAGGTCTTCAGCTGTTCCAGTGGGCCTGTGTCTTGAGTTCACCAGGCAGGTCACTTGCAGCAGAAAAGTTGGTCTTACCTGTGGTTCCGAGGCTCAAGTTTGCTCGTGGGGTGCTGCCTACGAGCCCTCCACGCCGGCAGCCCCCAGGAAGATCTGCGCCGCCCTTTCCTGGAGCTTCTGTGCACCAGGGTTCCTGATGGCGTTTGGTGTTTTCCTCTGGCGTCAGAAATGTGTGCAGAGTGCAGTCTCTTCTGGTTTCCCAGGTGTGTCTGCCTCTCTGAAGGTTTAGCTCTCCCTCCCATGGGATTTGGGTGCAGAGAACTGTTTATCCAGTCGGTCCCTTCAGGTTCTGGCAGTGTCTCAGATGCCGCGGATCTGCTGCTCCTGGGCCCTCCTCTACAGGAACCCAGAGGCCGTATACAGTTTCCTCTTGGGCCAGGGATGTGAGCAGGGGTGGGCAGTGTTGGTGGTCTCTTCCGCTCTGCAGCCTCAGGAGTGCCCACCTGACCAGGCGGTGAGGTCTCTCTCCCACGGGGTTTGGGAGCAGAGAGCTGCTACCGGCAGGGATCCCCCAGTCAAAATAAACAAATCTGGCCGGCGACCGAGACCGGGGAGATGGGCCTGGTGGAGGCGGCCACTCGGAATCTGGAACCCCCAAGTCTATCTCCGCCAGACTGGGCCGGGCGCAATATATTTCTTAACAACAGTGATTTAGAATTGTTTTGGCCAACCTTCCATGTTTATCCTGACATTTCTTTCCTAAATATTGACTGTGGATGAAGATCCCAGTCTTTGACCTCAATAGGTTAGCAATAATGACATAGAAAACATGACTTGGCCATGAATCCCAGTTTCTTCCTGTACTTACAGGTTTGTTTTGCAGATTAGATATTGACACCTGTGGGGCTTCAGCACAGGAACTCAAAAAAAGTGACACTAAATGACCATAAATCTCTGCCTCAAAAATGGCATCTCATTGAAGGACAGTTCAAAGAGGAACCAAAATGTCTCTTATAGGCCATTTATCTACTTGCCACTGTGTAGACTAAACTGTAATTTGTGTCTCAGTATATTAAGGTTCTTATGTTCCTACTGTTTATGATAGGGATGATGGGCAGAATTGATCACAAAGGCAAGGAACAGTTCATTTTATTGTGAGAAGCAGAAACAGTGCTGCGTGTTGAAAAGGAAGCTGGCACATGTAATCTTTTCAGTAAAAGATGAGATTAACATGATTAAAAATAACTGCACTAGCGGAAAAAGTACAACTTTTTAATATTTAGCTAATGACCACACTAGTAAATTTTATGCAGACTATGATTAATTTAGATGCCTATTGTAAAAATAATGGCAATAGAATTTTATTGAGGAGACCAATTAGAGGAATCTATAATGCATAAGGGCAAAAATAAGATGAAGAATAGTTGTATAGTAGAAATTAGCTTAAATTACTAACTAGTAACTACAGAGGTAAATTTGTTTTCTTGTTTCATTATAGACTGACTGATACATATGTATACTCATTTAGCATACTCTGATACATTTGGCCAGGTACTCTTTTTAAGCCACAGGAGTGATCAAAAGAAAAAGATGATATAATGTACTCTATATAGGTACACTGTCATGCGCTTTTAAATCTTGGTGGAAGAAGACACTGGGAATGAAGAAGTCCTTCCTTGTCTCATCTAATAGCTTCTGTCATGAGTTATGCTTTCTAAAGAGAATAAGAAGAAGGAGGAGGAGGAGGAGGAGGAGGAGGAGGAGGAGGAGGAGGAGGAGAAGAAGAAGAAGAAGAAGAAGAAGAAGAAGAAGAAGAAGAAGAAGAAGAAGAAGAAGAAGGAGGAGGAGGAGAAGGAGAAGAAGAAGAAAGAGAGGAGGAGGAAGGAAATCAGCCAAAAGTATTAAAAACATTGTATCATTAAGCACAGATAGAGGACAACTATTTGTCTTAGAGGTTAGTATTGTCTGTTAGCCATTACAAATTCATATCTGTGACAATTTAAGTGCTTTGGGCTTCCATGATAAACTCAAAGGCATATGAAAAGAATTTCTTACTATGTAAATATCCACACTGTGTCTGCCAATGTTTCGAATATGTAGGTGATCAAGAAATGTTTACTAAATGAAAAAAAAAACAAAGAAATTTTATGTCATCTCATTTCTACTTCTTCTTCTCATAAGGAAAGCATATTGGGTTTTAGATTAGAGAAACATCTTAATATGAAAATTCTACTCCCAAGTCAGTTGAAATTTGGGTTTGTTGGCTAATACTTTTATGGACTAAGAGTATCCAGACTTTTTCCATTCCACAAAGGTTCACTAAGGACTAATACTATGAACACAATCATCAAAGACATAAAAAGGGTGTGTGTGAGGTAGGTCAATGTCAAGACTGACTGAGCAGAGTTACATGTGTGTCATGAGGTGTTCCTTTTGGTTGATGATTTATAGGGAGATATGCAGTCATTTGTTACTCATGGAGACCCTCGGTATTAAATCTTATTTCCATTCCAATGAAATGTTCAGGACTTAATGTGATTTAAAACTTGAATGAAAAATTTCATGATGAAAATAATAATTCATGGAAATAGGAGTGAAATACCAGAGCAGTGAGGAATGAACTAAAATGGTTATATTTTATTATTGACATATTATGATTGTACATATATATCAAGTACAGGGTGAAATTCAGTGCATGGCATTATAAAGTGGTGAAGTAAGAATAAATTGTGTAACCATCTCTGCACAAATTTGCTATTCTTTGTAATGAGAAAATTCAAACCTTTGCTTTACAGCTGTTTTAATATATGTAGAAAATCCTCATTAACTGTAGTTAACTGTAGTGAGCTTCCTTGGAAGCTTTCTATGCACTCACATTCTTAGATCTTTCTCCTTCTGCTTTATCACTCCTTTTCTCAGACAGGCTGACATAGAAGGACAGGGGTGGGGGTCAGAAGTCCATGTGTTTGTAATGTGACTGGCTCTGAAGGTATTGACAAGGTTTTAAGATCCACAGAAGCAATAATAGGAGGTACCTGATATTCCAGTGTATTTGAAATACAAATTACATACCTTAGCACCCTTTTGCAATTTAGCATGCTAGCATATCTTATTCTCAAATATTATTCTGACAAGAAATGATAATATTACTGTTTTGTATTGCTGTTTCTGGCATACTTTATTATTAATAAATAAATTAATCCATTTGTTATTTAGTTACTTATCAAACATTTACTGAGTGTCTGCACAGTGCAAGGATTTCTAGTCAGTGCTAAGATTTCTGAAAAGAATTGCATATTCCTTCTGTTAAAAAGTTTGACACTTAAGGATAATGGATATAAGTAGATGTTGGGTGATGTTCTGATATTGGGCATAGGAAGAAAAATGGCCAAAAAGCCTCCAAGGAATCTATTTTTTCAGGGAGTAAAGAGAACCACATGTCAATACGGAGTATGTGATGCTTCAGGGACAGTAATAAAACCATTTAATAGTTTAAAATAATAACTACCATTATTAATAACATGAATGGTAGTTGTGGTAGTAGAATTTTCATTATTCAGGTAGCAAATGCATAGTCAATGTCAGTTACCAGTCTATAATAATGCCATCCTATGTAAATTATTCTACTGGGGGACCCTAGATACAATTTGATTAAAAACTATCATTTTTTTTTGGTGCAGTGTAAACTGATACGGCCAGGATGGAAATCAGAAAGTTTCTAAAATAACTAAAAATATACCCATCTACTTGTCACATGTCCAAAAGACTTTGCATCCTATTACAGAGACAAAATGACTTACTGCTCTTATATTTACAATACCAAGGATATAAAATTAACCTGGATGACAATCAATTTATGAATGGATAAGGAAAATACAGTGCAGGAATGCAGTAGACATTTTAGAGACACAAGAAAAAAAAAAGGAAATCATGAAAGCTTTCAGAAAACAGAACTGGAAACTATCATACTAAATGAGACAACCTGGACTGAGAAAGACAGATAACACTTGTTTTCTCTCATATGCAGGTGCCAGCTTCTATGTATGCATATATGTATATGCAGAGTCACTTGGGAGTAATATTGGCAAAGGTCATGAAACTAAGCAGGTAGCACTGAAGGGTAGATGTGTTCTGAGGAATGAGAAGGGAATAGAATGTATAAGACAGTCAAGAGCAAAGGGGGAACAGTGGGAGTGAGACAAGGGGTAGAACAGGGAATGTGAAGCAGGGAGTCGGGAGAGGGGAAGGATGACAGAGATAGACCAAAATCAAGAAACCTTGAAAATACATCAGGAATTCTGTTGCTTAGTATCCACACTGCAAAAGGATACGTAAATAAGTAAATGAAGCAAATATGTCAATAACTAACAGGTACTGTATGCAGCACTGCATCTTAGTAATGAGGATAGAGAATGGGTTGAGATGCTATTCTATATTTATTTATTGTCCAATTTTTGTCCAGGGCACCCTTCATGCTATCTTGCTACCACCACATTGTTTTTGAATTCAGAAGTTTCTTCTCTATGTTCTTTATCAACAAATGTGCTGTCTAGGGAGACCTCTTATTTCACATGATAACAAATATGTAGCATTGTTCAATAACACCATTGCTGTTTCATTTTGTCATGTTGAGCAACATGCATCTTGCATCAGCCATTCCCTAATATCATTTAGAACCAATTATCAGTTTCATCATCACTCAAAGCATCAACTTCTGGTAAGCCACCCAGGGATTTTGGCTTCCAGTGACTAACACTCCCACTGTGCTTTGTTGCTCATGCCCAGAAACTACAGAAACTCAACTCTAAACTAAAGTAGGCAGAAAAATGTTAATGATAATTTTGGGTTCAGTCATCTTAATCCATCTTTAATGCTTTGCAGTACAAAAGTGAAACAACACATCTTCAAATTGCTACCAGCATGCATAAGTATACAACCTCTTTGGGTGGAGATCACACTATTCTGTTTCCTATGCTATCATCATGGAAAAATGTCCTGTGAAGAGTAGTCTACTTCACACAAGAAATCTTTTCCTTTCACCCAGAATGCCTGAAAGCTTAGATTTGGGAGTGTGAAGTATTACTGCATCCATCAGAGGCAAGAGAAGGATCAATTCAAATCTCATTGACATTGTACATCTATGGTCTCAAAAGTCCTTAAAGATGATTGGTATCGTTTGGCCCATATATAACACAGAAAATAATGGTTGTGGTCACTTCTGTTTTAGAGTCTGAAAGCATAACCCTATATAATCACTATTTAACCCTTAATTGTGGTAGATCAGAAATGATAGAAGAATTGACAGACATGGGGGGGTGACAGCTGATGACTAGTTTTTATCTGTAGTTCAAGCTCAAAGGGTGGCAGTGGGCTACTGCTTAACTTAGAGACTCAAACTTGTCCCGTATCCCGTGTAGGTAATGTCTTCCCAAGTTAGCATATTACTATTCTGGCAACTCAACTTTGTTTTGTCTTATGAAATAAAATTGATACTGGCAATTAAGAATTGTGTATATGCCAGGACATACCCTTGAAGGCCCTGTAATGACTTCAGAGATAACATGCCAAATGACGTGGAGCATTTGTTTCACCATACACATGGAGTGCGATTGGATATAAGATTCATCCATTAATTAGCTGACATTTCTAACCCAAATCTCATCAGCTGGCAACTCACCCTTTACAACATGACTGTTTCAGAAGAGAGAGGGATGTTTCAGATTCAAAACATAACAGGATCTCATTCAGCAAAAAAGTGAATATCATTACTGTTAATTTACATAAAAATAATACTGAAGACCGAAGGACCAAGTAACTTGGCCAGGATCATACACCTAGGGCAAGCGTGGCTGCAATCATCAGTCAAAGCTTCAAAATTTTGCTTTTCTAGCAAATAATTAACACAAAACTATCCCTGCCATATCCAAATGAAAATCCCACACAAATAGGTTATTCTGATAATAGCATAAGTTAAAACCAGAATTCATTGAATTTTCAATGATTTGTTGAAGGTGGTCTCCCTCATAGAGTTGTGGTTTGTAGCATGGTTATTCTGTACTTGATGGCTAATATCAACTTATTTTTTTATTTTTTATTTTTTATTAACTTGAGTATTTCTTATATACATTTCGAGTGTTATTCCCTTTCCTGGTTTCCGGGCAAACATCCCCCTCCCCCCTCCCCTTCCTTATGGGTGTTCCCCTCCCAACCCTCCCCCCATTGCCGCCCTCCCCCCATAGACTAGTTCACTGGGGGTTCAGTCTTAGCAGGACCCAGGGCTTCCCCTTCCACTGGTGCTCTTACTAGGATATTCATTGCTACCTATGGGGTCAGAGTCCAGGGTCAGTCCATGTATAGTCTTTAGGTAGTGGCTTAGTCCCTGGAAGCTCTGGTTGCTTGGCATTGTTGTACTTTTGGGGTCTCGAGCCCCTTCAAGCTCTTCCAGTTCTTTCTCTGATTCCTTCAATAGGGGACCTATTCTCAGTTCAGTGGTTTGCTGCTGGCATTCGCCTCTGTATTTGCTGTATTCTGGCTGTGTCTCTCAGGAGCGATCTACATCCGGCTCCTGTCGGTCTGCACTTCTTTGCTTCATCCATCTTGTCTAATTGGGTGGCTGTATATGTATGGGCCACATGTGGGGCAGGCTCTGAATGGGTGTTCCTTCAGTCTCAGTTTTAATCTTTGCATCTCCCTTCCCTGCCAAGGGTATTCTTTTTCCTCATTTAAAGAAGGAGTGAAGCATTCACATTTTGATCATCCGTCTTGAGTTTCCTTTGTTCTAGGGATCTAGGGTAATTCAAGCATTTGGGCTAATAGCCACTTATCAATGAGTGCATACCATGTATGTCTTTCTGTGATTGGGTTAGCTTACTCAGGATGATATTTTCCAGTTCCAACCATTTGCCTACGAATTTCATAAACTCGTTGTTTTTGATAGCTGAGTAATATTCCATTGTGTAGATGTACCACATTTTCTGTATCCATTCCTCTGTTGAAGGGCATCTGGGTTCTTTCCATTTTCTGGCTATTATAAATAAGGCTGCGATGAACATAGTGGAGCACGTGTCTCTTTTATATGTTGAGGCATCTTTTGGGTATATGCCCAAGAGAGGTATAGCTGGATCCTCAGGCAGTTCAATGTCCAATTTTCTGAGGAACCTCCAGACTGATTTCCAGAATGGTTTTACCAGTCTGCAATCCCACGAACAATGGAGGAGTGTTCCTCTTTCTCCACATCCTCGCCAGCATCTGCTGTCACCTGAGTTTTTGATCTTAGCCAATCGCACTGGTGTGAGGTGAAATCTCAGGGTTGTTTTGATTTGCATTTCCCTTATGACTAAAGATGTTGAACATTTCTTTAGGTGTTTCTCAGCCATTCGGCATTCCTCAGCTGCGAATTCTTTGTTTAGCTCTGAAGCCCATTTTTAATAGGGTTATTTGTTTCCCTGTGGTCTAACTTCTTGAGTTCTTTGTATATTTTGGATATAAGGCCTCTATCTGTTGTAGGACTGGTAAAGATCTTTTCCCAATCTGTTGGTTGCCGTTTTGTCCTAACCACAGTGTCCTTTGCCTTACAGAAGCTTTGCAGTTTTATGAGATCCCATTTGTCGATTCTTGATCTTAGAGCATAAGCCATTGGTGTTTTGTTCAAGAAATTTTTTCCAGTGCCCATGTGTTCCAGATGTTTCCCTAGTTTTTCTTCTATTAGTTTGAGTGTATCAGGTTTGATGTGGAGGTCCTTGATCCACTTGGACTTAAGCTTTGTACAGGGTGATAAGCATGGATCGATCTGCATTCTTCTACATGTTGACCTCCAGTTGAACCAGCACCATTTGCTGAAAATGCTATCTTTTTTCCACTGGATGGTTTTGGCTCCTTTGTCAAAAATCAAGTGACCATAGGTGTGTGGGTTCATTTCTGGGTCTTCAATTCTATTCCATTGGTCTATCTGTCTGTCTCTGTACCAATACCATGCAGTTTTTATCACTATTGCTCTGTAATACTGCTTGAGTTTAGGGATAGTGATTCCCCCTGAAGTCCTTTTATTGTTGAGGATAGCTTTAGCTATCCTGGGTTTTTTGTTATTCCAGATGAATTTGCAAATTGTTCTGTCTAACTCTTTGAAGAATTGGATTGGTATTTTGATGGGGATTGCATTGAATCTGTAGATTGCTTTTGGTAAAATGGCCATTTTTACTATATTAATCCTGCCAATCCATGAGCATGGGAGATCTTTCCATCTTCTGAGGTCTTCTTCAATTTCTTTCCTCAGTGTCTTGAAGTTCTTATTGTACAGATCTTTTACTTGCTTGGTTAAAGTCACACCGAGGTACTTTATATTATTTGGGTCTATTATGAAGGGTGTCGTTTCTCTAATTTCTTTCTCGGCTTGTTTCTCTTTTGTGTAGAGGAAGGCAACTGATTTATTTGAGTTAATTTTATACCCAGCCACTTTGCTGAAGTTGTTTATCAGCTTTAGTAGTTCTCTGGTGGAACTTTTGGGATCACTTAAATATACTATCATGTCACCTGCAAATAGTGATATTTTGACCTCTTCTTTTCCGATCTGTATCCCCTTGATCTCCTTTTGTTGTCTGATTGCTCTGGCTAGAACTTCAAGAACTATATTGAATAAGTAGGGAGAGAGTGGGCAGCCTTGTCTAGTCCCTGATTTTAGTGGGATTGCTTCAAGTTTCTCTCCATTTAGTTTAATGTTAGCAACTGGTTTGCTGTATATGGCTTTTACTATGTTTAGGTATGGGCCTTGAATTCCTATTCTTTCCAGGACTTTTATCATGAAGGGGTGTTGAATTTTGTCAAATGCTTTCTCAGCATCTAATGAAATGATCATGTGGTTCTGTTCTTTCAGTTTGTTTATATAATGGATCACGTTGATGGTTTTCCATATATTAAACCATCCCTGCATGCCTGGGATGAAGCCTACTTGATCATGGTGGATGATTGTTTTGATGTGCTCTTGGATTCGGTTTGCCAGAATTTTATTGAGTATTTTTGCGTCGATATTCATAAGGGAAATTGGTCTGAAGTTCTCTTTCTTTGTTGTGTCTTTGTGTGGTTTAGGTATAAGAGTAATTGTGGCTTCGTAGAAGGAATTCGGTAGGGCTCCATCTGTTTCAATTTTGTGGAATAGTTTGGATAATATTGGTATGAGGTCTTCTATGAAGGTTTGATAGAATTCTGCACTAAACCCGTCTGGACCTGGGCTCTTTTTGGTTGGGAGACCTTTAATGACTGCTTCTATTTCTTTAGGAGTTATGGGGTTGTTTAACTGGTTTATCTGTTCCTGATTTAACTTTGCTACCTGGTATCTGTCTAGGAAATTGTCCATTTCCTGAAGATTTTCAAGTTTTGTTGAATACAGGTTTTTATAGTAAGATCTGATGATTTTTTGAATTTCCTCTGTATCTGTCATTATGTCTCCGTTTTCATTTCTGATTTTGTTAATTTGGACACACTCTCTGTGTCCTCTCGTTAGTCTGGCTAAGGGTTTATCTATCCTGTTGATTTTGTCAAAGAACCAACTTTTGGTTCTGTTGATTCTTTCTATGGTCCTTTTTGTTTCTACTTGGTTGATTTCAGCTCTGAGTTTGATTATTTCCTGCCTTCTGCTCTTCCTGGGTGTATTTGCTTCTTTTTGTTCTAGAGCTTTTAGGTGTGCTGTCAAGCTGCTGACATATGCTCTTTCCTGTTTCTTTCTGCAGGCACTCAGCGCTATGAGTTTTCCTCTTAGCACAGCTTTCATTGTGTCCCATATGTTTGAGTATGTTGTATCTTCATTTTCATTAAATTCTAAAAAGTTTTTAATTTCTTTCTTTATTTCTTCCTTGACCAGGTTATCATTGAGTAGAGCATTGTTCAATTTCCACGTATATGTGGGCATTCTTCCCTTATTGTTATTGAAGACCAGTTTTAGGCCGTGGTGGTCCGATAGCACGCATGGGATTATTTCTATCTTTCTGTACCTGTTGAGGCCCGTTTTTTGACCAATTATATGGTCAATTTTGGAGAAAGTACCATGAGGAGCTGAGAAGAAGGTATATCCTTTTGCTTTAGGATAGAATGTTCTATAAATATCCGTTAAGTCCATTTGGCTCATGACTTCTCTTAGTCTGTCGACATCACTGTTTAATTTCTGTTTCCATGATCTGTCCATTGATGAGAGTGGGGTGTTGAAATCTCCCACTATTATTGTGTGAGGTGCAATGTGTGTTTTGAGCTTTAGTAAGGTTTCTTTTACGTATGTAGGTGCCCTTGTATTTGGGGCATAGATATTTAGGATTGAGAGTTCATCTTGGTGGATTTTTCCTTTGATGAATATGAAGTGTCCTTCCTTATCTTTTTTGATGACTTTTAGTTGGAAATTGATTTTATTTGATATTAGAATGGCTACTCCACCTTGCTTCTTCTGACCATTTGCTTGGAAAGTTGTTTTCCAGCCTTTCACTCTGAGGTAGTGTCTGTCTTTGTCTCTGAGGTGTGTTTCCTGTAGGCAGCAGAATGCAGGGTCCTCGTTGCGTATCCAGTTTGTTAATCTATGTCTTTTTATTGGGGAGTTGAGGCCATTGATATTGAGAGATATTAAGGAATAGTGATTATTGTTTCCCTTTATATTCATATTTGGATGTGAGGTTATGTTTGTGTGCTTTCATTCTCTTTGTTTTGTTGCCAAGACGATTAGTTTCTTGCTTCTTCTAGGGTATAGCTTGCCTCCTTATGTTGGGCTTTACCATTTATTATCCTTTGTAGTGCTGGATTTGTAGAAAGATATTGTGTAAATTTGGTTTTGTCATGAAATATCTTGGTTTCTCCATCAATGTTAATTGAGAGTTTTGCTGGATACAGTAACCTGGGCTGGCATTTGTGTTCTCTTAGGGTCTGTATGACATCAGTCCAGGATCTTCTGGCCTTCATAGTTTCTGGCGAGAAGTCTGGTGTGATTCTGATAGGTCTCCCTTTATATGTTACTTGACCTTTTTCCCTTACTGCTTTTAATATTCTTTCTTTATTTTGTGCGTTTGTTGTTTTGAAAATTATGTGACGGGAGTTGTTTCTTTTCTGGTCCAATCTATTTGGAGTTCTGTAGGCTTCTTGTATGTCTATGGGTATCTCTTTTTTTAGGTTAGGGAAGTTTTCTTCTATGATTTTGTTGAAGATATTTACTGGTCCTTTGAGCTGGGAGTCTTCACTCTCTTCTATACCTATTATCCTTAGGTTTGATCTTCTCAATGAGTCCTGGATTTCCTGTATGTTTTGGACCAGTAGCTTTTTCCGCTTTACATTATCTTTGACAGTTGAGTCAATGATTTCTATGGAATCTTCTGCTCCTGAGATTCTCTCTTCCATCTCTTGTATTCTGTTGGTGAAGCTTGTATCTACAGCTCCTTGTCTCTTCTTTTGGTTTTCTATATCCAGGGTTGTTTCCATGTGTTCTTTCTTGATTGCTTCTATTTCCATTTTTAATTCCTTCAACTGTTTGATTGTGTTTTCCTGGAATTCTTTCAGGGATTTTTGTGATTCCTCTCTGTAGGCTTCTACTTGTTTATCAATGTTTTCCTGTGTTTCCCTAAGTGTGTTCATGACTTTCTTGAAGTTCTCCAGCATCATGATCAAATATGATTTTGAAACTAGATCTTGCTTTTCTGGTGTGTTTGGATATTCCATGTTTGTTTTGGTGGGAGAATTGGGCTCCGATGATGGCATGTAGTCTTGGTTTCTGTTGCTTGGGTTCCTGCGCTTGCCTCTCGCCATCAGATTATCTCTAGTGTTACTTTGTTCTGCTATTTCTGACAGTGGCTAGACTGTCCTATAATCCTGTGTGTCAGGAGTGGTGTAGACCTGTTTTCCTCTCTTTCAGTCAGTTATGGGGACAGAGTGTTCTGCTTTCGGGCGTGTAGTTTTTCCTCTCTACAGGTCTTCAGCTGTTCCTGTGGGCCTGTGTCTTGAGTTCACCAGGCAGCTTTCTTGCAGCAGAAAATTTGGTCTTACCTGTGGTCCTGAGGCTCAAGTTCGCTCGTGGGGTGCTGCCCAGGGGCTCTCTGCAGCGGCAGCAACCAGGAAGACCTGTGCCGCCCCTTCCGGGAGCTTCAGTGCACCAGGGTTCCAGATGGTCTTTGGCTTTTTCCTCTGGCGTCTGAGATGTGTGTGCAGGGAGCAGTCTCTTCTGGTTTCCCAGGCTTGTCTGCCTCTCTGAAGGTTTAGCTCTCCCTCCCACGGGATTTGGGTGCAGAGAACTGTTTATCCGGTCTGTTTCTTTCAGGTTCTGGCGGTGTCTCAGGCAGGAGTCCTGCCGCTCCTGGGCCCTCCCCCACGGGAGCCCAGAGGCCTTATACAGTTTCCTCTTGGGCCAGGGATGTGGGCAGGGGTGAGCAGTGTTCGTGGTCTCTTCCGCTCTGCAGCCTCAGGAGTGCCCACCTGACCAGGCGGTTGGGTCTCTCTTTCACCGTGTCTGGGAGCAGAGAGCTGCTGCTAATATCCACTTATAAATGAGTACATACCATGCTTGCCTTTCTGGGTCTGGTTACCTCACTTAGGATATGTTCTAGTTCTACCCATTTGACTGTAAATCTCATGATTTCATTGTTTTTAATGGCTTAGTAATATACTGTTATGTAAATATACCACATTCTCCTTATCCATTGTTCAGTTGAGGGACATCTGGGCAGTAATCTGTGACTACCTTATCTACCTTTGGGTCCCTTTTCCATAACTGGGCTACCTTTGTCTATTCTCACTATGCGAAGACATTCTTAGTCTTATTGGGGAAAAAGATGGTCTCCCCTTTTTCATTGTTTAACTTTATAGCTTCCCCTCCCTCCTCTCCTTCCAATTCTACCCTCTCGCCTCCAGTCTTTGAGAAACCCAACCCTACCTCTCTCTTTAGAGAAGAGGAGGCTTCCCATGGATATAGACTTGCCTTGGCACAACTCTTCTATAAGACTCCCAGAGCTTCTCCTAACATTTAACTATAGGTCTGTGTAGCTTCTGAGAGGACAGTTATGCTATGCTCCTGTCTGCAAGCATAACAGTATCATTAATAGTGTAAAGGATTAGTGCTTCACTATAGGGTGGGCCTTAATTTTGGCCAGTAATTGGTTGACCATTCTATCTCCATTCTACCTCTGTCCCTGTATTTAGTTGTGTAGGTGAGTTGATGTACTTATCTCTCTACTGGGAGTACTGCCTGGCTTCAGGAGATGGCCTTTTCAGGCTTCATATTCCTACTACTAGGATTCTCAGTTAAACACACTCTACTAGGGAGCCTCACCCATTGCAGGTCTCTGGCACATCCTAGAGATGCCCTCCATCCCCAACCCTACCAGTGGCTGATTTTCATTCATTTATCTGGACCTTTAGGCCTCTTTCCTGACACTCCCTGTACTTTGATCCTGAACATTTCCATTCTTCTTCCCATTCCCACTTTTACCCAGTTCCTTCCATCTATCTGCCTCCTGTGACTATTTTATTCCCTCTTCTAAATGATAATCAAGCATCCTCCCATGGGTCTTCCCTTCTTGTTTAGCTTCTTTGGGTCTTAGGCATGTATCATGTACTTTATGGTTAATATCCATTTCTAAGTGTGTACATACCATAGATGTCCTTTTGGGTCTGTGTTACTTCACTCAGGATGATATTTTCTAATTCCATTCATTTGCCTGCAAAATTCATGTTCTGTTTTAAATAGTTGAATAGAATTCAGTTGTGTAAATGAACTCCATTTTCTTTATCCATTCTTCAGATGAGGTACATTTATGTTGTTTTCAGTTTCTAGCTATTATGAATAAAGCTGCTATGAGCATAGTGGAGCACATGTCCTTGTGGTATGGTAGAGCATCTTTTGGGTATATGCCTAGGAGTTTTGCTGTGTCTTGTGGGAGAATAAATACTTGCAAATCAAATCCAGAGAAACATTAAAAACATAAACCACCATGATCAATAGGCTTTATCCCAGTGATGTAGGGACGGTCCACATACAAAAAGTCATCAATGAAGTCTACCATGTAAACATTGAAAAAAGAATCATGTCATTAGATGCTGAAAAATCCTTTGACAAAATCCAACACCCCTTCATACAAGGGACATAACTAAAGCAATGCTCTGCAATCCCATAGCCAAAATCAAATTAAATAGAGAGAAACTTAAAGCTATTCACTAAAATCAGGGACATTACAAGGTTGCCCACCCCGTGCCTATCAATTCAATATAGTACTTGAAGTTCTAGCGGGATCAATAAAATAACTAAAGAAGATCAAGAGGATACAAATTAGAAAGGAAGAAGTCAAAGTATCTCTATTTGCAAATGATATGGTAGTATACATAAGTGGCTCCAAATATTCTACTGGAGAACTCCTACAGCCAATGAACACATTCAACAAAGTGGCTGGTTACAAAGTCAACTAAAAACCAGACAAACCAACAGCAACAAAGAAGTAGCCCTCCTTCATACAAATGATAAATAGGCTGAGAAAGAAATTAGGGAAACCACACCCTTCACTATATCCACAAATAATATCAAATATCTTTGTGTAACCATAACCAAGCAAGTGAATGGCCTATATGACAAGAACTTCAAATCTTTGAAGAAAATTTTGAAGAGGATGGAAAAATCTTCTGCTTATCAATCATTAGGATTAATATAGTGAAAATGACCATTTTACCAATCTACAGATTCAATGCAAGTCCCATCAAAATTCCAATACAATTCTTTACAGACATTAAAAAACAATTTTCTGACCCCATAGGTAGCAATGAATATCCTAGTAAGAGCACCAGTGGAAGGGGAAGCCCTGGGTCCTGCTAAGACTGAACCCCCAGTGAACTAGACTATGGGGGGGAGGGCGGCAATGGGGGGAGGGTTGGGAGGGGAACACCCATAAGGAAGGGGAGGGGGGAGTGGGATGTTTGCCCGGAAACCGGGAAAGGGAATAACACTCGAAATGTATATAAGAAATACTCAAGTTAATAAAAAGAAAAGAAAAAAAAAAACAATTTTCAACTTCATATGAAAAAACAAAAACACAGGATAGCTAAAATAATCTTCAACAATAACAGAAATTCTGTTTGTATCACTGTCCCTGATCTCATGATATCCTTTTTTTAATACCTGAGTAATATTTTATTGTGTAAACAAACCACATTAAGATGTTCTTAATCTATTCTTCTGTTGTAGGACATCTAGGTTGTTCCCAGTTTCTGACTATTACAAATAAAGCTTTTATGAACATAGTTGATCAAGTGTTCTGTGGTATGGGACAGTTTTGGGTATATGCCTAGAAGTGGTATAGTTTGGTCTTCAGGTAGCATTATTTCCAATTTTTTTGAGACACCACCAAATTGATTTCCAGAGTAGTTGTACAAGTTTGCATTCCCATCATCAATGGAGAAGTCTTCCCTTTGCTCCACAATCCTTGCCAGCATGAGATATTTTTTGAGTTTTTCATTTTAACCATTCTGGGGAGCAGGGGTGGGTGTTTAAAATGGAATAATACAGTCATTAGCCTGGTTTCCCTTTAAAGATATTTTAAAAATAATTTTTTTTTCATTTATGTGTCTGTGTAGGTATGTACCATACAGGTTCACACAGAAGCCAAAAGAGACCACGAGATCCCATGAAACTGAAATATGCCATTCCTGTGTGTGCTGAATCCTTTGCAAGAGCAGGATGTACTCTTAAATGCCTAGGTATCTCTCTAGCTCCAACATAACTTCTTTTTTTTCCTTTATTAACTTGAGTATTTCTTATTTACATTTTGATTGTTATTCCCTTTCCCGGTTTCCTGGCCAACATTCTCCTAACCCCTTCCCCTCCCCTTCTATATGGGTGTTCCCCTCCTCATCCTCCTCCCCCAACAATCACGTTCACTGGGGGTTCAGTCTTAGCAGGACCAAGGGCTTCCCCTTCCACTGGTGATCTTACTAGGCTATTCATTGCTACCTATGAGGTTGGAGTCCAGGGTCAGTCCATGTAGTCTTTGGATAGTGGCTTAGTCCCTGGAAGCTCTGGTTGGTTGGCATTGTTGTTCATATGGGGTCTCAAGCCCCTTCAAGCTCTTTCAGTCCTTTCTCTGATTCCTTCAACGGGGGTCCAGTTCTCAGTTCAGTGGTTTGCTGCTGGCATTCGCCTATGTATTTGCTGTATTCTGGCTGTGTCTCTCAGGAGAGATCTACATCCGGTTCCCGTCGGCCTGCAGTTCTTTAAAGCATGTTCTACTCATGCACCAGCCAGACCACACAACATCCTTCAGTGGCAAAGGGAACATTGCTTCTCACCTACAATTTTCAGCTGGAGAACATGTAGGTCAGAGTCTTAGTGTCTTTCTGACTCTCACAGCTTTCATTGGTCAGACTGAGTTGTCACCCATCTCTGACTCCAAATGCATGGTACATGTACTAATTCTCCATGAATATTTTATCTGTATCAAGTAGCTTCTTACTCAGCATTCTTCAGGATTAACTATCACTGATTACCATTCTTACAGTTTCTTCTATTTTTGACTCACATCCTTTTCATAGTGAGTTACTATGGAGACATGACATATTATCGGTTTCTCTGTAGGACAGTGACCTAGCATATTTAAAAATGTTCTGGGTTTCTTAGCAACTTGAACAACATTATCCGGCTTTGCTTCCATGATCCTTTGCCTAAGTAAATGAATTCTCTATCATGGGCTAGTTTAGGGGGATGGTAAGAGAGTGTTTAGAAAGGAAGTAAAGATTAAACACATCAAATATAGAATCCATTCTAGCGAATGTCTGTTTCCTCTATGTTAAGGCATTTAAAAATACACAGAAATGATGAAATGGAAAATGATGGAATTTAGAGGCTACAAAATTTCAGTTGTATCCCCCTCTTTGCCATAACATCTCAGAATAGCACTCAGTCTCCCTAGGTCTCAGATGCCTCACATTTAAAATAAGACTTTATTGCCTTATAGTCACTTGAGCCAGTCATGATACAAAGATGCTCTGCACATGACAAATTCCTGAGATTCTAATGCTAATTCTAATTTAAGGGTTCATTTGGTTTTATTTTCTTAGAGATATATGATGCGGTGAAGGAGAAATAAGAAGTTGTGGTTGAGAAACTTGAGGTACTAAAGTCCTTACCATTCCATTATGTTATGTAGGGTGCAAGATGCTTAATCAAGTTTCTTAATATAAGGGATATGTGCAGATATTGTGCAAGAAAATTCCCAACCTACAAACAGCGAGCTCTGTAGGACTTCCCAAATGGAAAGTGTTATGGTGAGGATGAACAGCATCCAGCAATATTCAAACATCTTAAAGGAACATTAGGAGTCTTTATGGGCTTATTGCTCCGTCCTTAACTATCTTCACTGCATCGAGTACAGGCCTCTCTTCCTCACCGGAAACATACAATATACATAGAATATTTATGCCTTTGAACACAAATGTCTATGTCTAATATTTATTCCAGCATCTGACTGGCTAAATGACCCATAACATCAGGTTTTTTAATGTACATAATGCATACATTAATAAAAATTAACTCAGATTGTTGAAAAAGGCATAGCACAGGATAGTATCTGGAATATACCAAGTACCAAAAAATGTTATTCTCATTAACAGGCACTGATCGATCTTTATACTTAGTTGTCTTTTTCCTACTAATTTGTCTTGTCACATGATTTCCTTCTTGTCTAGACACTCCTCTGGCTTTGCCCCTCTGGTAACATTATTCAAGATTTGATTCAATAGGCAACCCGCTGGAGAACTCTTTCTGATATGACTTCCTATTTACCTAAATTTGACTCTGTTATATCCATGTGTAGATGTGTGTGCATATATCATCTCTTGAACATTTGTATTATATATTGTACTGTTATGAGGCAATCACATGGCATTCCTGTCTTCACTGTTCACACAATTGTTCACACATAAGCTTCATGAAGGGAAAGAGCAATTCGTGTGTGTGTGTGTGTGTGTGTGTGTGTGTGTGTGTATGTATGTATGTATGTATGTATGTATATATATGTGTGTGTGTGTGTGTGTGTGTGTGTGTGTGTCTGTGTGCTTCTAGATTGTACCACAGTGTCACTTGTGAATTTGTGGGTAAGCAGAAGAAGGAAGGGAAGAAGAATGGAGTAAAGGAGGAATAAAGAACCATACGGAGTGATCATTTACTTGTACTAAGGGACTGGAACATGCAAAGCTGTAGGATGGAGACTAGGTAACTAGTGTAGATAGTAGTGAGACTTTTCTTAGTTTTCTGAAACACCTTTTAGGTAAAATCTTGGAAGGATGATCCTTTAGCTGGGTGGAGTTTGGTGCTGAACTGATTGGGAATAAAGGGTCCAGGTAGAATGTTTCCTCAACCTGTTTGTTGTTGGTTTGTTTGTTTAATGCTGTGGGCAGTGGTGATTGTTTCACCGTCTCGTTCAGGATCATTAGAGTTCTTGCTTTGATTAAGCTTGGAGAATTTGCTCACTTATCATCTCTCAGATGTGAGGGATAGAACTTCATGTGGAAGAGTCTAGAATAATTCCACTTTAATAAGCTTCATTAATGTTAAAATAAAATAATGTAAAAAAGTTTGTTTTTATCCCTAAACTAAACTATTATATAATCCTGTTCTCTTTTTATTTCCTTTTAGGGGATGAGTGGTGAAAATCTCATTTTGTGAACTCGATGTAGGCATTGTTGGTCTAGAAAATTCACCATGGACAATATCTAGAGACTACATCTGTGTGTTTGCAAAACTTGATACCCACTATGCTATAGGTTTTATTTTTTTTAATTTTGAGAAATACCTTTATTACATTATGTCATTCACTTTTACAGAGATAACAAGAGGTGGGATAATTGTTCCCATTTTGTGGCAGAGGAAATGGAGGCCCAGGGTGGTTCAGATAAATGAAAATAAGTGGATAAAAGATAAGTAATTAGATGTATGAGTCACATATTGAATGAGTATTACAGTTAGTCAGAGATTTCCCCAGTCCTCACATTTCACTGTTTGCTAAGTGTCTTTCAGGGTTTCCTTTGAACTAGACACTTTACATGATACTCAAGAAGTATTAATAAGGCAAAATCTTCAATCTCATGAAACACAGAGTAGTTGAAAAACAGACCACCTCTTAGCAGAATTCTACCTGCTAAAATTAAAGCAAATTCCAAGAGTGTATAGGAGCCATGGGAAATGCTGCCTCTGTGTGAGTCATAATTTAAATTAGTAAACAGGGCTGCTTGAGGTACAGTCAAATCGTGTCAGTGCAGGGGTTGGTAATTATTTCCCTTTGTGCAATGGGAAATCTATGCCTGGGTGCCAGTCTTGGTTAAAAAGTACCAGGTACTACCTGTTTACTCCCTTCCTTTCCACAGAGGACAATCATATGTTTGGTATTGTACCATCTTCAACCTCAAGGCTAAAGGTAGATATTGTTAGGAGTAGAGGCTCATGGATGATGAACCATGAGCTATCTTTGGAAGATAATAAAGCACTAACAAAATGAATGAAAGGATATGAGCAGATGGAAGGAAGAACATAGGTGAATCCCAGGGGTTAGGAACTGTGTGGTGCTTCCAAGATCCAATCAGGGCAGTTGGTCTTTGTTGAAGAGTGGCAAGGGAGCCAGAGAATGGATTAAATGAGGTAAGCAAATTTCAGTGTAAGTACGAGAATAAACCTATCACTTCCTCTCCAAACTTGGGTACAATGCTAGGCATGGGATCTGTACTCAATAGCATCTATTGTATAATATAGAAAGGGATCATAAACCATATTAACTGCTCTTCTTACTCTCACATATATTAGCCAGTCATCAAAATGTCCTTTTTGATACCATTCCAACAGAAAAAACTATAATCCAACTATTAATGCATTTGTGACGCCCACTGCCTTATAGAGATATACAGTACTTACAGCACTGTGTGGTGATTGGAGGTTAGAAGAGTCAGGGGCAGAAAAAAGACTCTGGCTAGGTTGTAGGTTGTACAGGATTATAGCAAAGTACAAAAAATAAACAGCTTCCTCTGACACAAACTTCTTGTCCAAACTTGAGGAATTCCTTTGACTATGTGAATGAACAAGAATATATATACCATTAGCATCTAATAAGGTAGTGATGTCCTCTCTCTAGGCTGCTGCAGCTAGAACATACTGCATTTAAGCACCCAGTTGAGAACTGTTAGCCCAGGAGTGGTAGGAACCCATGTAACTATTTATCCACCATGGTAGACATGATGAATGGAGACAAGAGTTCCAGGGACTGAGAACAGTGGAAGTTAAATAACCCTAGCCTAAAGAGTCCAAGGGAACTTTGGAGCCAGAGAAGGCTTGGTGTGACTGAAGAAGCTTTAAAATGTGGGAACCAGCATCTCTGTCAAACAATTTTCTGATATAGTTTTTACTCCCAGAAAAATCTGAGGATTGTGATTTGATAACTGAAAAATTGTAAACCATAAAGGGACTTGTTTATCCTGTGAGTTTGAAAGACTTACATATCAGGTATTGATGACATGTAGACTTGTAGCAGAAAAACAAAGAGTGTTTATGACTGTATGAGGCAAAATCAAGCATTTCTCCTTAACCTCAGGAATCAAGCTATGTCAAGTAGCACAGAAATGTGTGAACCAAACAACATTCCATTATTATAATTTGATAATTATATGGACGTTGTTTAAACTGTGCTTTTATAACAGTCACGTGATAGTTTCTGTTCTGTTGCTGTCTTAAAAACCATGCACAAGGCAACTTATGAAAGAAAGCACTTAATTAGAGGCTTGCTTAAAGTTTCAGAGGATTAATCCATGACCATCATCATGGAGAATATGGTGGCAGATAGGTAGGCATGGTGCTGGAGTGGTAACTGATATCTTACATATTACCTGAAATATGGATACAGAGTAAGAAAGAGGCAGAGATACAGAGATAGATACACACACACACACACACACACACACACACACACACACACACACACACACAGAGAGAGAGAGAGAGAGAGAGAGAGAGAGAGAGAGAGAGAGAGAGAGAGAGCTGGTTTAGGCTTTTGAAACTTCAAAGCCTAACCTTAGTGATACAACTTCTTTAATGAGGTCACACCACCTAATCATTCCTAAACAGTCAACTAACTGGGAACCAAACATTCAAAGTTTTTGAGTTATGGGCCATTCTCAAACCATGACATCTAGGCTTGTAGCAAGGAAACAAAAAGAGCTGATAAAATGTAATGTACAGGGCATAATAAATATATTTAACCTACTTTAACAAACTTTAGCTCCCAGGAATCAGATTTTGTCAAATATGGGTTTTTGTATATCTATCAAACTACATTCCATTACCATAATTCCACAACTACATGGGCTGTCTTAAAAGGTTTTTGATAGCAGTGATTCAAATGTATCCACCCTCTTTTGTAAAATTAATAGTGATGACTCAAATAGTTTAATGAGTCAAAGTAGTTATGAGCTTTATTGAGGGTTTTATTTGTTTTTATTGTCAGTAGATTCATCCCATGCCCTTTATTCATGATGCAATACATTTTTTATGAGCTGTTTAAATACAAGTAAATAATTGTATCCAGCTTCAGTAGTAACAATTATGTAAACAAGTTAGCACTATGGTGAAAAGCAATTATGTATCCATGATTCTAGAGGTAGACACTTGGCAGGTGTTTGCCACTTATAAGGCAGCAGTGGTAAGATACTTATGGATGAATGGCAAGTTAGATGTGCTCAGTAATTAAACTCAAAATTGTTTGTAAAATCACACATAGACCACTGTAGGCTACATTTTCAAATCAGTTCCTCACTTAAGATGTAGGTCTACATACTGGAATAATGGATTCTAATTTGCTATAATTTGAGAGCTTATTAGAGTATTTGTTTTTCTTTTGAAATTATTATGTCATTGTATTTATTTGTAAGATTCAAGATTGTACTTGAGTCATGTACATATTAGAGTAAGTAGCATTTCTTCACATTATCAACCAGAACATCATTTTAATGACATTCTATCCCATGGATCCACCTGCCAGTTCTTCAGACTAAGTAATTTATAGAATTTTAAGGCAAAGAATGGATATCTTCTCAAGTTTAAGGAATATATATTTCTTTTCAGTTTTATAAGAGCACACAGAACTCTTTTATAATGGGAAATGCCTTAAACAGAATTAGGAGAGCTGCAAAATCTTTAGGGAATCTGCTCTCTCAGTTTTTAAATTGCTTTTCTCTTTAGGCTCACTCTATATTTCCCTCCATGGACCAGTTTTATTTGCAAGGCACTCATTTTTAATTCTCTATAATACCAAATTTGAATTACCACTCTAGTGCCAAAATCTATCAGTGGCATATCAACCTTTGAAGGTTTTCTTCCCAGTAAAGGCTGGAATAAATTTTCATGAGGAATAAATATTGTCAAAGAAGAGGCAAAACTGGAGGCTCACCTTTTTACAAGTCATCTAGTTTTGGCAGGTTTGAGAAGAAATGTGGTGTGAACCAAAAAGCTTATGGGCACTACTTTAATAGGAAAAAACAAGAAGGCTAACACTCCATGTATGAAAGAAACTGATCAAACCAGATCAATATCACCATAATAACTGTCTTATATCTCAAATACCATTCACTCAATCTATTGAGTTTATTATTTAGGGTAAATCATACCTCACCATTTTGGACAGTGAAAAGTCAATCATTTTATGCTGTCCCATGTTTTAAAGCATATTTAAAGTGGATCGGTATGGTGACAATTCTGGGTTGTTAGCTTAACTTTGTCTTTATTGAACTGCAATCCAGAAAAGGAGGGCTCACTTGTGAAAGACTATTTTTCATTGGGTGAATCCACTTCTAGTCCAGACCTTTGAGGTAGAAAGGCATATATGCCTTTGATCCAGATCTTTAGGCAGGAAGACACAAATTTAATCTGGGCCACACCTTGGAAGAAAGAAGTTTTTGTTCCTTGCCTGCTTGTCCTTACCCTGTTAGAACATCTATTCCTTCATTGTCACAGAAACCTACTTCTTCGAGATTCCAGTAGACACTGAAAGAGCAGCTGAGATGTGTAGCCTGAATTCCTGCAGTTTCCATTCCCAGCTAGCCATTCGTGGACTAGCTGAACATTAGTCTTTAAGCCATTTCAACAAATTTTATATCTATCACCTATCTATCTTCTATCTATCTGTCTGTCTGTCTGTCTGTCTATTTACCTACCTATGCATTTGACTAATACAATAGGGTAAAGTCTAAGATCTTGAATAATTTAAGGAACTGTGAGCATTATGCAAACATCTTGGTATATACATTTGGATGAAGCTGGAACTGCTACCTCATTTTACAGAGTTCGGGGCTCAGGAATAAAGAGAAAAAGAGTTTCTTCTTTTACTCGAATGTGCATGTGTTTGACAAAAGGGACACAAAATGTCTATGAAATGAAAAAAATGAGTGAAGAGATCTATGATGAAGATCACTTCATGCAAAAATGTTTATGCAATTGGTTCTGAGCTGAAAAGTTGATGCTGTGGGTGCATGAGCATGTAGTTGCACAGACATGAATGTACTTTTATCTTTAGGGCATTGACCACTAGACTGTAAAGATAAAAAGATTAAAATGATCTACTACTATTTATCAATGTCAAGAGCACAGTTTTCCTTCTATAAATTATGTATTTTATAATAGACTAGGCCATCTTAGTCTAAAACCCATCAGACTCTTGAAACTTCAATTTCACATTAACTGTGAAGTTCCTTGTTTGAACTATTTTAGTTCTCATTGTATACTCCATTTAAATATGTAACTATCTCTGAAACTTCTTAGCTTCACCTCTATCTTGAGTCCTGATTATTAAGTGAGTATCTAATTTTCTAAGCTTCGATAGGAAGTGTTGACTGAAATGAAGACTTGTGTTTTTCTGTGGATATCTTAACTTCTGGGCTCATTGACTAGCAACCTTGATTCATCTACTTCCAGGTTATGGGAAACCCGTAGCTCTCTTTCATACATCTAGAATAAGAACTGGATAGTCTTACTTTGGATCTATAGTTGCCAGAGAATTTTCATGCTATAAATATTTAGGAATCCCTGTATCTGAATGTAGTCAGTATACCTATAGCATAAGAAACAATACTCACAGCTCTAATCACAGTTACCCGTTATACTTCTTTCCCCACCGCCTTCTAGAATTCTCACCATATATGTGTCATATGAATACCCTGGACTACAGAGACAACAACATATAATCTGGTGCTTCTTATGCCTATAAAGACTGGGACACAGTAATTTTAACAGAGTCTGGCTCTTGCCCAGGAACTTCCAAAGGGAGTTCCTGCTCAATAAACCTGTTCTCCTGGAGTGGAAGTAAGTCAGGATTAGCTGCTTTTGATTCAATTACAACATGCCATAGGTGTGAGTCTTATCTTGGAGGAAATACCCAAGAGGTCTCAGGTCCTTATCTGATTTTTGCTAATGGTAATTCCATATATTCTACATATTTATGAGCTCTTTTGTACTATATAAAGCATGAGAAATCTTTGTGTTTAAAAGAAATTCTTCATCTTCATACACAAGCATAACCCCTTGCATACTTATGCTTTCCATAACGTTTTGCTTAATAATTTGCCTAACGAAAATTTTATATTCGTTGGGCAGGCATTAGAATTACAATATATTTATAAAACTTTGTTAATCTCTGCTGTGCAAAAGACTGTGTTATATGCTAAATATGTAATTGTTGATCCATGCGGCATAGTCTTTGAGTTTCAAGAACTTGATTTATAATATAAAAATATGATAATAATAAACAGAGAGCTATGTAATAAAAATTCAGACAGCAGAAGGTACAGAAAATGCAGATGAACCAAAAACTAACCTCTTGGGAGAAATAGGACCAGAAACTCTAAGAGCCCAAATGATGAGCTAATTGAGTCTGAGTCTATGGTTTTAAAACCCTACAGAATCTAAGCTTGCCCACAGTGGCTTTAAAATTAACATTGTGAGGATAAAATTGGGAATTAATTAAACTAGGAGTTTTAGATATTTATAGGTTGCAAAAGGTCCTTGGATGCTTTCAGATGAGAGCAAAGTTAAAACCATTCTTTAATTCAATGATCAATTTCAGTGAGCACTGTTTTATTTCATGCCCTATTCTAAAGTCAGTGGGTACAGATCAGGGGTGGAGGGCATAAACATTTTGTCTTCAAAGGGCCAGTCAGCTCCTGGAAGATGAGCAAACGTAAAATGTTATTGTACAATAGTGTGGCTGAATAAGGCCTTAGGACCATCTGGGAGGAAAGACAGAGTTGAAGTTTGAAGAAAGAATAGGAGTTATGCAAAGAAGAAAAGAACATTTATGGAAAGGTTGGAGGCAGGTGGTGAGAATTTGGATGAAGTGAAGAAACTGGCAGTAATTAGTCCTCCAACTCCACAGAGACCTTGTCATGGGAAGTTAAGAGAGACATGTTAGGATCTGAGACTAAAGAGATCAAGGGTAAGGGCTAAGCAGCAGAAGGTCTAGGATACTGTACTAAGAAATATGATCCTTTTGTACAAATCAATGTTTGCATATTATACCCTGAGGCCTCCTATGCAACTTGTCAGATGCGGCCCTTGGGCCCCAGTTGAAAATTCACATAATAGGAATATCTCCTTGTGGAGAGGGTGAAATCCCTCAGGGTTAATGGCTTGTAGATCACACCTAGTAGGGCAACTGAAGCCTACTATGTTTATACCCTATTCATAATTATCAGAAAAATAGAGCGTTAGGGTCAGATGAATTTGGAGACTGAAAGCACCTAATTGTAAACCTCACAAAAGAACATGAATACTCTCATGGTGTGAGCTGGATGACTGTGTCTCCAGAACCCAAGTAGAACATCTTGAGAAGTAAGGCCAGCACTCCTGAGGTAACATGAAGGGAGCTGAATAACTGGGAAGCTCATGAGCAAGATAGCCTGGAGAACAGAGCATGGCAGAAACAAGAGGGTTCGTAACTCAAAAACAATGTGGAGAAATATAATTGATGGCTGAAATCTCTCTCTCTCTCTCTCCCCCTCTCCCTCCCTTTTTCCCTTTCCCCCTCTCCCCTCTCTCCCTTTCCCCCTCTCCCCCTCTCTTCATCTCCCTCTCTCCCTCTCTCTCTCTCCTCCTCCCCTCCCTCTCTTTCCCTGCCCTCCTCTCCCTCTCTCCCTCTCCTCCTCCCCTCCCTCTCTTTCCCTGCCCCCCCCCACACACACACTCCAGTTTCTGGAAAGTTCTCACTTTAGAGGCAGGAATTACTTCCGTGGAGGAAAGATAATGGTGTGCAATTTCCTGAAGGGCAGGTCCCATTTTATTTCCATATGTGTACTAGGGTGATGTCCTCACCTCTGAAATATAATATCCTTCACTCTGACATGTAAAAAATTACAAATTAAATAATATGTGCAAAATATGTGTCTTATGATACATGTAGTGCTATAAGGGACAGAATTTGATTGTTCACCAAAGGTTCACATGCTGAAATCTTGGAGCTTATCTAGTAGAACTGTGTAGGTGGAAGGTAGTGGAAGCTTCAGGAGACAGAACCTAACTGGAGAAAATGAGTCATGAGACTTAGGCTTCAAAATGACGTTGGCACCTCTTTCACACTCTGCCTTCTGTCCATAAAGAAACGACACTTTATTCCACCATAATGCTGTGTAAGGCCACTCATAGATCCAGAAACTACAAAATCCTGAAATCATGTGCCAAAATGGATGCTCGTTCCTCTGTTTTTATCCCCTCAGGCATTTTGTTACAGTAAGGGAAAGCTGACTAAAACTGATACTTGCAGTCAATTTTGTTGACTATTTTTTTAAAGAGTTTTTAATCCGTTCAGAATGTTACACGTACCCAGCATTAAATGGAATACTTTGAACAAATTAGTGTAGTTCATTAATTTACTCAGCTCTTCAACTATGAACTGTAGACATGACAACACTGAAATATGAAAGCTGTTATGTAGCTCTCTCTAAGATATACAGTTAATAAGCAGCTACTTTATACATAAACCAAGATCTTATTAACGAACCTTATTAAGATTTTACTAACTAGACCCTTCCTCTGTTCCCAACACAGATACCTGTATATGCATGTCTCTTGTGTTTTCAAAGCAGGTGAGTTTTCTATGAGCTTTACATGCAAAACATTCAAATAGTCAGAAATGATCCATCATTTGAATAAAATGGAAAGGTAATGAGAAACATTTTAAAGTCTTTTTTCACATTTGAGGAATTTGCAAGCACAAGACAAAACTCAATATTGTTGCTTTATAAAGTTAATGGGCAATTTAGTGGTTCAGTTATTTTCCCATTTTCTATGCATTTGATTATCTACCCATCTATCTATCCACTACCCACATCTATACATTAATTTTATTTTTATACTTGCATTCACCATCTTATTCAACCTCAGCTTAATAAGTGCCTAGAGAATTCACTGAATAACTACATACTTCAAAGCCCTGGGAAGGATGCAAAAATACAACTGCTACGTCAGGTTTCTAATTAGACATTATAGTGCCAAGTACTTTGTAGTGACAAAATGTAACATGGCCATGTCTGAGAAAACTCTTTGCTCTTAAATAGTTAAAAAGGAGACCAGGACATTACCGTAAACCCTAACAGAGAACGCAGAACTGCATTCTATGGTGCAGTTGTGCTGGCTGTAACACAGGAGACAACATCAATGAGTTATAAACATCTCAGAGAAGAATTGTAAGAGGGAAAAGGAAGGAAAGGAAAGGAAAGTTCCTCGTCTCCCAATGTTTCAGTTAGATATTTTTCCTTTGATGAGTCTCTAGTGAGGCCCAAATCCTCAAGATGGTGTTCACCTGCCCCCACAGCTGTACACCATAATACTTTACTTCAGCCCCTTTCATAGCTGCTAGAGCCAATTATTTACATGTATTTACGTGTATTAAGTGTATATAGTATGCTCTGTGAACTTTCTATGCTTGTGTACAGTGTGCCTTGACAATGTCCAACCATCCATTTTCATCCCGTCTCTAACAACCCTGTACCTTGTTAAACACTGGGATCACTACCCTACCTTCACAATTTTCTCTGGTATTTCAGGAAAGTGGGGTGCAGTAGAGTCAGCCAAGATTTGCTTTTTATAAACATACAATTTAGTTTATAATTACTCCCCCTTTTCTTATCATACGAAATACTTTAACTCTTAGCAGCAAGAAACCTCTTTTGCTAAGCACTTTTCATCACCTGCTTCTCTTCTTGGTATCTCTTATCCCTGCATCTGACAGTAATAATATCTCTACTTTATACACACGTTCAGTGTGGCTTAAGTCAATTTCTCAAATTCCTGTTAGTTGAAACAGAAGGTTATCTGAAGAATGGGTTAAGTCACACACATCCAGTCTTACCTAAGTTGTTAATTGCTTGCCAAGTCAGTTTACTCCTTTGTACATCAGGTACTTGTTCCATAGATTTCTAACATAGTATGAGCAAGAAAGTCAGCGCAGCAATGCTCAGTGCCATGCAGACAGTGTGACTCCACTCCACTCAACTTCTTGCTGTTCTTCCAGGTTATGAACCCTTGTGTGTTCCATTAGTACCTGGGGCCTGACTTCCAGGGCTCTGCAATCATGGCTCTACTCATCAATTACAACCATCTCATTGTATGATTTCTTGTTGACTGACAGATGCCCACTCTCATAGTTTATTGGAAATTCTCATAATTCGGTACATTTCTTTCTACTTAATCTTTAATTTCTTAATTAAAGTTTGTACTTTAGTGTCAGTCTATATAGGTGTGCATGTGTGACACATGTCACACTGAGTGTGTGGAGGTCAGAAGGCAGCTTGTGGGAGTTGATAGTTTCTGTTCATTATGTGGATTCTAGATAATCAAACACAGTTTATCAGATACATCAGCTAATGCCTTTATTCCACGAACCATCTTGGAGAGATTGTTGTCTCTCTTCAACAATCTTTATATTGTTGTTTTATATTTAATGGATTCTGTATTTACTGATTATCTGTTAGGTCTTTAATATAAACAATGATTTGCTTTAATTGTATTCATTCCCATTAACTTTTTACATAGTATTTTGTTTTTATTTTAATGGGTTGTCTAGAGCCCTAAACACAAACACCATTGCCAGAATTTATGAAAACTAACAGTTTAACAGTATACTGTTTTTCTAACTAAACAGGGACCTTCAAAGAATTTTACACCTTTATTCTTTCTTCAGTTTACACTAGCAATACAGCTTTTTTTTTTTTACATTTTATTTTTTTTATTAACTTGAGTATTTCTTATATACATTTCGAGTGTTATTCCCTTTCCCGGTATCCGGGCAAACATCCCCCTCCCCCCTCCCCTTCCTTATGGGTGTTCCCCTCCCAACCCTCCCCCCATTGCCGCCCTCCCCCCCCTTCGCTTTGCATGCATTCGAGGCACATGATATTTGGTTATTTTGTGAACTTGAATTTTCTTTATGTTTGGCCATTTGCTTACTATTTTTACTGACTGCAGACCTTCATTTGACTTAGGGAACACTATGAAGAGAAAAGACAAATAGAAAAGAAGAAAGTTTTCAATCTGCTACAACCTGTGACATAAAACCATATATGGTTACAAGGTATATATATTGTCCAATGAAATATGTGTATATATATATATGTTTATTATATCAGAGGTAGATAATATAAATTATAATTAAGAGCTGGCATTCAATCCCTGAGCTTGCTGATTTCAAACACTATATAATATTTTGATGCAGAGTATTTCTATTAGGCTTCTCATACTATTGTTTTCCTAAATTGCCGATGTTGATTGTGGGAAGGGTGTGGGGGGCTAGTTAAGTGATTCTTAGAATAGGGAGCTTTTTTTTCTTGGAATCCTTTTTGTCTCTGCTTTTCAATACTTCTTAAGGGCCATTACAATCATGATTTTAATTATGGATCAAGGGCATTTCCATTAGATAAAGAGCTCTTGCTAAGACAGTTATCTGTTGATCTCTTGAAAGTTCTGAAGTGGCAGACTTTCCATCCTGTCAGAATCCCTGCAGATGGGTTATTTGCAGCAAAGGCAAATTCCAGCAGACAAGCAATGCACCAGAAATCTGGTTTTGTCAAGTAAGACCAGGTTGGTCCACACTGGAAAATGATTCATATTCATGTTCAGCTAACTAAGAGTCAGTATCTCTCATTTAATTTGATTATTGATTCTAGCTGCATCTAAAGGATTGCACTTCTCCCTTACACTTGTGGTACTTGATGCTTCTTCTGAGATTGAATGAGCCAAGATTCATTCCCTACCAGATACCTAGGTCCACCAGGTCTCTGTTCTTTTTGACATTGTTGATTTAGAATGACCCTCTTGAAAGTGCAAAGATTTTAACATCAAGGAATGAAAGAAGGAAGACTAGGTATCCATTTATAATTTACTGTAATCAAGCCAAATTTACAGCTTTATTACAACTTGGGTCATGAGGATGAAGCAAAGTCTAGAATGAGTGGCTCAACAGAATCCCAATCCAGCACTGAATGCCCGAGGGGAGGAGGTCTTCTCCAACGATTTCAGTGTTACAGCTCTGTAATATTACAGATCTTTTAGATTCCATTCAATGAAACAGCTCTCTCAGAACATATTCAAGAAAATAGCTTGTGTGCATACATTTTATTAGGGGTGAATAAGGATTAAATGAACTTTAGAAAGTGGGAAGGGGTTCTTGAGTGAAGTTTCATTGGCTGAGGTTGAAAGTTCTAGGGATAACTCACTTGCAAGGAGAAGGGTTTCAGGAAATTGAACCTATAATTTCTCCAAGGATTCCATGACATTCCTGAGGTAGAGTGTGGGGGTTGGACTTCCCAGATAAGGTAGAGAAGAGGAAGCCCTGCTGAGAAAGGGATTCCTCCATCTTGCACCAAGCTCACGGGAGCTATCTAAACATGGTAGACTTCAACCTTAAGTAGTGAGGTTTCCTAATACTTTTATGTTAGTTTTCCCCTTTACTCTTTGGGGATCTCCATCTCCTCTTGTAGTCTAAGATCTCTTCCATCTCTAAGTTGCCTCCACATACACACACAGAAATGCACATACATGTACCTATATGCACACATGCATAAAAACGGGACAGATCTTATTTATGAGGTGTATTGCCCACAGGCCAGTTTGTGAGGAACAGTCATCTGTTCATATTATTTCCAGGGTCAGAGTTACAAAGTCTTTGTAGTACAGCCAGAGATCAAAAGCACAGCACAAGGTGTAATTTACGTTCCAAGTACAGGTATCTACGTTAACATTTAACAAACCATGTTAATGTGCATGGTTTCGGGCATCTTAGCTGGAATGAGATGGAATGAGATGTCTGGCTAGTTTTATGTCAACTTGACACAAGCTAGAGTTCTCTGAAGGAAGGGATGTTCAACTGATAAAATGTCTCCATGAGATCCAGCTGTAGGACGTTTTCTTTACAAGTGATCATGGGGAGCTCATTCTGGTGGTATCACCCCTGGACTGGTAGTCCTGGGTTTTATAAGAAAATAGTCTGAGGAAACCATGGGGAACAAACTGGCAAGAAGCACCCCACCGTAGCCTCCGCATTAGCTTCTGCCTCCTGGTTCCACCTTCACTTTTTGAGATCATTTCCCGACTTCCTTTGAGGATCAACAGTGTTGCAGAATGTAAACCAAATAAACCCTCTCCTATACAACTTGCTTTCTTAGTTATGGTATTGTTTTATTGGTTATTTTATTTATTTAATTTTTTTTCAGAGCTGATGACCGAGCCAGGGCCTTGCGCTTGCTAGGTAAGCGCTCTACCACTGAGCTAAAATTCCCAACCCCTATTTTATTTATTTAAATTTCAAATGGTATCCCTTTCCTGGTTTCCCCTCCACAACCCCCCATCCAATTTCTCCTCTTCCCTGATTCTAAGAGGTTTTTCTTCCATCCACCCAGTCTGCCCTCACTGCCCTAGTATTTTCCTATGCTGGGTCATCAAGCCGTTACAAGACTAAGGCCTCCTCTCCCACTGATGCCAGATAAGACCATACTCTGCTACATATGCAGCTGGAGCCATGGGTCCCTCTATGTTTATTCTCTGGTTGGTGGTTTAGTCCTTGGGAGCTCTGGGGAGATCTGGATGGTTGATATTGTTGTTCTTTCTATGAGGTTGCAAACCTCATCAGCTCCTTATTTCCTCTAACTCCTCCATTGGGTCCCCATGCTCAGTCCAGTGGGTGGCTGCAAGCATCCAAGCATCTGCATCTATATTAGTCAGGCTCTGGCAGAACCTCTCAGGAGACAGCTATACTGGGCTCCTGTCAGCAAGCACTTATTGGCATCAGCAATAGTGTCTAGATTTGGTGGTTGAATATGGGATGGATCCTGAGGTGGGGCAGTCTCTGGATGGCCTTTCCTTCAGCCTCTGCTCCACATTTTGTCCCCGTATTTCTTTTAGACTGGAGTAATTCTGGGTTAATATTTATCAGATGGGTAGGTGGTCCCATCCCTCAATCGGGGCCATGCCTAACCTCTGGATATGGTCTCTATAGGTTCTCTCTCCCTTTTGTTGGGTATTTCAGCCAATGTCATGGTATTTTATCTCAGCAATAGAAACTTTAACTAAAACATGTACAGTTCCATTATTCTAGAGATAATCTGAAGGTAACCATGAATAAATTATGCATATAGTTTTTTGTAAAGAGCACCATGCTTCAGATTAGTATTCTGAGTTTTTATTAATATAAGAATGGATTTTTGGATGGAAACAGAATGGAATATAGTTTTAAAATATTTTCCCACTCTTGGTAGAGGCAAAGCATGTGTAACAGTTGCAAATGAAGGATGTTAGTGATAAGGAAATGCATGACAGAAGAGGCAAATGAGGGGATATCATGGTCACAGATATGTGATTCCATTTAGAAAAATTGAGATAAGGGAAGAAAGGGAGAAAATCAGTGCTTTCAATACTGGGTATATGTTCAGAAGACATGTTTATTCATGTTTAATTTTATATTAACATATTCACTGTAACTCTAGATGGTTGTTATCATACCTCTTACAGTGAGAGAAAAATCACGTGACCCACACATTGTGTGCAGTTTCATTTAGCATTGAGGATCTTTGCTTCTAAGGTAATATACCTATTTTCGAACTGTGTGGATTCAGTTCACTGAATTTCCTCCATTCATCGATCTTTTGCTTCTTTAAATCATGGATCTTCAGACTATGGATTCTGTATTTGATAATTACAGCAACCCATCAAGATGGGATACTAAGTTCTCAGAAAGAAAGTGGAGAAATTTGAATAAAGACATACAACATTATTTCATTTTTAAAAAGAAAATGCTTAACTTCTACTGAGAGAAATCGGTCAATTTGAAACTGGAAAAGTATGTTTTAATCACAGTCCTACACATTCAGAAATTATTTAGCATTTCTCCCAGTGAGATTGTTCTCTGGTTGTATCCACCCCTCACCTGTTCTCATTGGAACACTCCATTAATCACTTCCAGATTCTGTTTCCCTGGATCCATGCCTCCTTTGGGTGTCATTAGGATGATCTACTCATTCTCAACTCACCCTCTTCCTCACTTTTCTGTTTCCTACATGTTCCTCTTTCTATCATTGGTTATGGTTTTTATCTTTTTCTTTGTAGGTAAGAAAACAAAACTGAGATACCGCTCTTAAATACCGTTCTGTCCTTTATCCTGCCTGACTTACTACCCAGTTGAACTCAACTCTTTTGTTAGTGCTTAAAAAGAATTTTTCCAGAGTCAACATAGTATATATTGTCCACTCCCCCTTTTTTTTTCTTTTTAAAATATTATTTATTTATTTATTTTTAGGTTCCAGATTTTATTCCCCTCCTGGTCCACTCCCCTGACAGTTCCACCTCCCATACTTCCCTACACACCACCCCCCACACCATACCTAACCCCTGTGTCTCCACAAGGATATTCCCACCCCACCTAACCTCTCAGAAGTCTAAACTTCCTGGGGCCTCCTGTCTCTTTTTTTTTTTTTTTTTTGGCATTTTAAAATCATTTATGCCTGATTTCTTTATTTTTTTTTATTTTTTTTTATTTTTTTTTTATTTATTTATTTTTTTTATTAACTTGAGTATTTCTTATATACATTTCGAGTGTTATTCCCTTTCCCGGTTTCCGGGCAAACATCCCCCTCCCCCCTCCCCTTCCTTATGGGTGTTCCCCTCCCAACCCTCCCACCATTGCCGCCCTCCCCCCATAGACTAGTTCACTGGGGGTTCAGTCTTAGCAGGACCCAGGGCTTCCCCTTCCACTGGTGCTCTTACTAGTATATTCATTGCTACCTATGGGGTCAGAGTCCAGGGTCAGTCCATGTATAGTCTTTAGGTAGTGGCTTAGTCCCTGGAGGCTCTGGTTGCTTGGCATTGTTGTACTTTTGGGGTCTCGAGCCCCTTCAAGCTCTTCCAGATCTTTCTCTGATTCCTTCAATAGGGGACCTATTCTCAGTTCAGTGGTTTGCTGCTGGCATTCGCCTCTGTATTTGCTGTATTCTGGCTGTGCTTGCCGGTTGTGGTGGCGCACGCCGGTAGGATTTGCTGAAGGAGGCAGAGGCAGGAGGATCACGAGTCCACTCCCCTTTTAACTACTTTCATATATGAAGAGATTTCTCTACATTTTAAAGTTTAAATATTTAAAGGCTATACTTTGTAGTGTGGATGATTTGTTTAATTTATTTAGTAAATGATTTTTGTATTTTTATTTGACAATTTCATCCATATGAACAAGGTATTTTGATATTATATACACCCTACTACTTCCTTCCCACTCTCTCAAGAATCAATTTAACCCAGATCTCTCTAAATTTCATGTTTTATTACTTTTATTATTAATAATAGCCCCTGAGTACAGTTAGAGCTCACCATATATAAATAGATGAGGGGCATGGATAACCTATCAGCAGTCATATTGTGAGAGAAGCATGACTCTCCCTTAGTAGCCAGCCATTGACATAGATTCTTTCAGCTAGAGATGGAACTTTAAGAGCTCCTTCACCACTCACAATGGAATGTTAGCTGTTTTTATTTTGTGACAATTTTTGCAAACAACCATAAGTTATCATGAGTTGATGTGTGCCCCGATCATGCCATGACCAGAATTTCAAATTTTCCTCTTAATTCTTTGGCACTTATATTCTTCTGTTCATTTTTTCAAGATTCTACTTGGGCCTTGGGTGAGGGGAGATTGAAATAGATAACTCATCTAACAAAGAACACTTGTGATTGCTCAGTGTCAACACTTGGATAACTTATGAGTCTGTGTGTTAAATATCATTCACTGCAAAAGAACCTTTCTGAACAAGCTTGAAAGGAACATAAATACATGAGTGCTCCATATGGCTTGTGTTTCATTAAACAGACTTTAAAATAGCAAGTAGCATGGTGGCTCCAGAATGCAAAATGCTGGAATTTCAGTTTGAATTCTAATACTTTGAGTATATAGTTTAGAACAACTTTATTGATTACATTATAGAAGTGGTAGAAAGAGGCACCAGATGATTGTCCAGGATGAACTAGACTAGAATTGCATGAGGGCAGAAGAGAAAAATCTTATAATGTGATGTGTCCTTTCAATATGAAATTAGTGTTAAAGACTAAACATGGCAGTGATTGAAAAAGGTAAAGTTTGCTCCGATTAATTCAGGCAGTTGGCTAAGAAAAGAATTTAGGAAAAGATTTGTCTGGGGATTTGGAACTCCACAGAAATTGGACAGATTTCCCTGTTCTCAGAGCAGCATGCAGGGAAGAATCTGCCTGTCAAAATAAACAATCATTTGACACCTTTTTGACATAAAGTAGGAGAAACTCCTTTGGACCATGAAACAAAAGAAAAATGAAATAAATCTGTGATCAGATTAGCCAGATTGATTCTTGAGCCTTTAGGAAGGTGGAATGATTGGAGAATGTACTAAGAGGCAAGGGTTCAGACAGCCAAATAGATGCAGAGTTTTAGTTGAACTGTTTAGATGAAATTTCAGTAAGAGAAAAGCTGTATTCTTTATCATCTATAGATGAGTTTCTTGAGGGGAGTGTTCTGAATATAGAACACTAGGCTTTGTAGATTTTAGGCAACTGATGTGTTACTAAGCTACAGCCCTAACTCTATTGATGGCTTCTTCCTTCTCCTCTTCCTCTTCCTCCTCCTTCCTCACTTCTTCACTCTTGTCCTCTTCCCCTTCTCTCTCTCTCTCTCTCTCTCTCTCTCTCTCTCTCTCTCTCTCTTCCCCATCTAAGTTGTGAATTATAACTGTTTGTAGGTTTGATGTTTGATTAACAAATATTCCCAATAAGCTCATATATCTATACCATTTTAATTGTTTGTCATTTTTGAAGTATGAATTCTATTTTAAAAATACACATATAATTAGTATGTACAATTTGGCATGTTTAGATATATGTAAATGCTCCTGTTTCTATTACTGAAATATAAGTAATAAACAAACCCATTATCTGTAAGGTTTTATGGGATTCTTTTGAAGTAAGTACACATACCTTGAGAACTAAGAATACATATGTATGTATATATATTTACATAATAAAAATTAGTGGAAAAAAGAAGTCTTAAATTTGAAAGAAAATAAGGAAACTTATAAGGGAGAGTTCATGAGAAAAAAGGAATGGAAAGAATGATGGAATTATATTATAATCTTGAAAAATAAAAGAAAAACATTTTGGGGTTTGCAACCCCATAGGAAGAAGAACAACAGTATCAACCAACCAGATCACCTAGAACTCCCAGGGACTAAACCACCAAGCAAAGAGTACACATGGAGGGACTCATGGTTCCAGCTGTAGCAGAGGATCGGCCTTGTTGGGCTTCAGTGGAGGGAGAGGCCTTTGGTCCTGTAGAGGGGAATGCTAGGGCAGTGAGGTGGGAATGGATGGGTGTGTGGGTTGGGGAGCTCCATCGTAGAAGCAGGGGGAGGGAGGATGGGAAAGATTTATGGTGGGAAAACTGGAAAGGGGATAACATTTGAAATTTAAATATACGAAGTGGTCAATAAAAATAAATAAAAACATCAAGCTAATTAAACTGTTGGAAGCATTCACAAAGCCTTATACCTAGGTAAGAAGCTATTGACAATTGATGGGAACTGAGGGAAGGACACCATTTTCTTTTCTTTAACATTTATTCAGATAAAATTTTAATTTAAGTTAAATAATCAAGGCTGGAGAGACAGCTCAGTGATGAAGCATGGCTGCTGTTCTTGTGGAAGATCCAAGTTCAGTTCTTATCACCCATAGGTTGACCGACAGCCATCAGAAATTCCAATTCCAGATAGTCTGAAGCTCTTCCTGGCCTATTCTGGAAACACCAGGAATATAGATGGTGCACATAACTCTAAACGTAGTGGGGCCTCCAGTCTCCTGAGGGTTAAGTGCATCTTCTTTGACTGAACCCAGACCTGGGAGTCCTTTGCTGTATATGGGATAAAGGCCTCATCTCAGCTGGTGTATGCTGCCTGGTTGGTGATCTAAGTCTGAGAAATCTTGGAAGTCCAGGTTGAGACTGCTATTCCTCCTACAGGGTTGTCCTCCTCTTCAGCTTCCTCCAGCTTTCCCCCAATTCAACCAGAGGGGTTAGCAGCTTCTGTTCAGTGGTTGGGAGCACATATCTGCATCTGACTCTTTCAGCTGCTTGTTGGGTCTTTTGGAGAGAAGTCATGATTAGTACCTTTTTGTGAACGCCCTATAGCCTCAGTAATGGTGCCAGGTCTTGGGGCCTCCACTTGAGCTGGATTCCACTTGGGGCTTGTCGCTGGACCTTCTTCTCCCCAAGCTCTTCTCCATTTCCATCCCTGCATTTCTTTCAGACAGGAAGAATTATGGGTCAGAGCATTGACTGTGCGATAGCAACCCCATCCTTCACTTAATGTCCTCTCTTTCCACTGAAGATGAGCTCTCTAAGTTCCCTCTCCCACTGTAGGGCATTTCATCAAAGATTCCTCCCTCTTAGTCCTGAGAGTCTCTTACTTCCCAGGTCTCTGGTACATTCTAGAGGGTCCTTCCAACCTCCTTCCTCCCAAGGTCACCTGTTTCCATTCTTTCTGCTGGCCCTCAGAGCTTCGGCCCTTTTCCTCCACCCATTACCAGATCATATTCCCCTCTTCTCCCATCCTCCATCCCATTACCCTCCATCCCATTTCCCTCCCCCGTGCATCCCATCTTGTGGTTGCTTTCTTTTCCCTCCCAAGTGGGACTTGGGGGTCCTCACTTGTGCCTCTCAGCTTGTAAATTGTTTTGAGTTCTGTGGACTGTATCTTAGATATTCTGTACCTTTTTGTGGCTAATATCCACTTATTAGTGAGAAAACACTGTGCATGTCCTTTTGTGTCTGAATTACTTCACTCAGGATATTTTCCAGTTCCATCCAGTTGCCTGCAAATCTCAGGATGTCCTCATTCTTAATAGCCAGCATTTTCTTTTGGATGTGGCTACTTATAGGTTTCCTCTATCCTAGTGGATGTCCCCACACATATACTCTTATTGGCAGCCTTGACTGGACACTGTGGAACAGAGAGATGAAAAATAAAAAGAATAGTTCACAAAGTTTGGAAAGGGACATATTGCAGATTTAGGGTGAGGTGGAGAGTAAAACTGGAGGATGAGTATTTTCATGACACATTTCATAAGTTTCTCCTTGCTGTGTGCACAATTTCAACCAATAATTGTCAGGAGTTTTAGTGATTCACAACTCAATTCAACTGAAACCCTTTCATGAGCATATTCATAAATTATTATGTTTATTATTCTTTTCTTTTTCCATCTTTATTAAATTGAGTATTTCTTATTTACATTTCAAATGTTATTCCCTTTCCCGGTTTCCAGGCCATCATCCCCTATCTGCTCCCTTTCCCCTTCTATGTGGGTGTTCCCCTCCCAATCCTCCTCCCATTACCACCCTCCCTTCAACAATCCTGTTCACTGGGGATCCAGCCTTGGCAGGTCCAATGTCTTCCCCTTCCACTGGTGCCCTTACTAGGCACATTGCTACCTATGCAGTTGGAGACCAGAGTCAGTCCATGGTTAGTGGCTTAGTCCCTGGAAGCTCTGGTTGGTTGGCATTGTTGTTCATATGGGGTCTTAAGCCCCTTCAGGTTTTTCAGTCCTTTCTCTGATTCCTTCAATGGGGGTCCCATTCTCAGTTCAGTGGCTTTTTTGCTGGTATTTGCCTATATATTTGCCATATTCTGGCTGTGTCTGTCAGGAATGATCTACATCTGGTTCCTGTTAGCCTGCACTTCTTTGCTTCATCCATCTTGTCCAATTCGGTGGCTGTATATGTATGGGCCACATGTGGGGCAGGCTCTGAATGGGTGTTCCTTCTGCCTCTGTTCTAAACTTTGCCTCCCTATTCCCTGCCAAGGGTATTCTTGTTCCCCTTTTAAAAGAAGGAGTGAAGCATTCGCATTTTGGTCATCCTTCTTGAGTTTCATGTGTTCTGTGCATCTAGGGTAATTCAAGCATTTGGGCTAGTAGCCACTTATCAATGAGTGCATACCATGTGTGTTTTTCTGTGATTGGGTTACCTCACTCAGGATGATATTTTCCAGTTCCAACCATATGTCTATGAATTTCATAAAGTCATTGTTTTTGATAGCTGAGTAATATTCCACTGTGTAGATGTACCTCATTTTCTGTATCCATTCCTCTGTTGAAGGGCATCTGGGTTCTTTCCAGCTTCTGGCTGTTATAAATAAGGCTGCTAAGAACATAGTGAAGCATGTGTCTTTGTTGTATGTTGGGGCATCTTTTGGGAATATGCCCAAGACAGGTATAGCTGGGTCCTCAGGTAGTGCAATGTCCAATTTTCTGAGGAACCTCCAGACAGATTGCCAGAATGGTTGTACCAGTCTGCAATGGTTGGGAGGCTTTTAATGACTGCTTCTATTTCTTTAGGAGTTATGGGGTTGTTTAAATGGTTTATCTGTTCCTGATTTAACTCTGGTAACTGGTATTTGTCTAGGAAATTGTCCATTTCCTCCAGATTTTCACGTTTTGTTGAATATAGGCTTTTGTAGTAGGATCTGATGATTTTTTTGAATTTCCTCTGATTCTGTAGTTATGTCTCCTGTTTCATTTCTGATTTTGTTAATTTGGACACACTCTCTGTGTCCTCTGGTTAGTCTGGCTAAGGGCTTATCTATCTTTTTTATTTTCTCAAAGAAGGAGCTTTTGGTTATGTCAATTCTTGTATAGTCCTTTTTGTTTCTACTTGTTTGATTTCAGCTCTGAGTTTGATTATTTCCTGCCTTCTACTCCTCCTGGGTGTATTTGCTTCTTTTTGTTCTAGAGCTTTTAGGTGTGCTGTCAAGCTGCTGATATATGCTCTCTCCTATATTTATCATTCTTTAATCAGCACCTGGCATATCAGTGGTACAGACTGGGTATTCATTCACTGTTTAAAAATGAGTTGTCCCATTTTTCTGTTCTTTCCATGATGTAATTGAACCTAAATATATTAAAAACTTTATTACTTGTATAAACAGTTCCAATAATTTATGTAATGCCCATCTGCCTCTGCCATTGTTAATATAACTATTGAATTTTAAGCAAAGATAGCAATAATTATCATTTTCTTCACAACATATTCCATAATAAAATTAATACTATTTAACATTTAGGACTTATTGTAAAGCTGATGTTTATAATAAATATCTTTCACAGATGTTTATAATAAATATCTAAATTTAAACAGAATATGTGTCTACAAGTAAATTTATGAAAGCAAAATATTAGATGTCTCAAGCTCCCATCCCCCTTTCTCTCCCATTTTTTTCTTCCCCCTTTTACATCTTTGCCCTTTCCCCCTTTTATCTCTCTCTATCCCTTTGAATTGATTTTCACCACTAAGCACCGCCCTTTTTTCTTGAAGCCTCTATACTACTGTTACATCTATCTTTCTCCAAGAAGAGACTGGGTTCATCTTTACTTCATTGCTAAGTCTTAAGAGTATGACCAGATTCACAACCCTAGCTCTATTGTTTTGAGTAACTACCCCCTTCTAAGCCTAGACCTTTATTTTCTAAAGTAGATTTGTAGAAGACAAAGTCACATGAAGAATTCAGATAGCTAGTGGCATATATTAATGACAAGTTCTCAATATATATCTTGATTTTTCTATAGCTATTTGTTTTGTGGCCCCTGTTAAAGTTAAAACTGTTTATGCTATATTCTGTGGATCTAACACAGTTCCCTTTGTCCATTTATAAGAACATTATGTTAAGTACAGAGTGATGCACTAATGCAGTTTCTCATTAGAAGTACCCTTGTTCAGACTATCCTCAATGGTAAGTGAAAAATTGGATTACATTAGTGAACATGTTTAAGTCTTATCAATTATGAATGGTCTATCAATTAACAAGTCAAGAAATGTTTGCTACAAAGTAGATGCTGGTAATATTTTTCCCATGATAAGAGAATTAATAAAACTCCAGCTGACCAGCTACAAGTAGGGAATATTACTCCCCCTGGGATGCCTGTCATGCCCATTATTACATTCAGTGAGGCTAAATAACTTGTTCTGAAATTCAGGAGCTGTTTGGTCTGTCATCTTGGATTGCATGCACTCACTTATATTCCAGACAATGTTAATTATATTGTTCAATGGAAAGCTTGATAACATTATATACCAGCCAAGAAGCTGGCAAGGGTTTGCTGACTTCCTCATATGTAGAGTTGAAGTTGTTACCTCTTGTCTTGCTACTCCATAACTGTAGATGTAGATATTTTTGTTGTTTCTACAGTTAAATATTTAAGAATTGGTAATGGACCATAGTATTAGGTTTAATACTTAGTTCATGCAGTATGAGGAAACAAGAATAAATTAGTCAAGTACAAGAAAACACAAGAAGTCAGTGAAGGTGGCAGAAACATATTTAATTAGACTGGAGTAGCCCATCAGCACACAAGAGACTTTGGACTTCTCCTAGAGAAGCCAGAGTCTGAATTTTCACTTTTAAATTTTGCATCATCTCTGGCTTTTTCAGTTACAGTCACTAGTGCAATGTATTCTCTGACCATTGTGTGAAACAAATGGTCTGAATATCTCTTTAAACCTCACATTTTAGCAAATAGTTGGCTAGTGTACTTGTTGTTGTCTGTTGACAATGAAGATAAATATTGCAAAGCCAGTGTCCTCGTTCTTGGTCAATGATTTTTTTCCAGATCTAGAGGGGACATACATACACATACACATACACGTACACACACACTTACATACATGTGTGTGTATGTGTGTATGTGTGTGTGTGTGTGTGTGTGTGTGTGTGTGTGTGTGTGTGTGTCTAGATGTTAAGAAAAAAGAGAAAGTTGGAGAAAGACCAAATAAGAAGGTATAGGACTTTGTAAGAATACTACTTTGAAATTATATAACACCAAGTTATTTTTCCTTTGTGTCAATTATGAAACACTTATAGCCTAGCCTGCTCCTCATCTTTCTCCTAAGACACAGGTTCTTGTGTCCAATGAGAATCCTCATTGGACCACTGATACTCTATGGGAATTGGAAGAATGGTTATAATTTTATTTGGTTTAGGCTGGTTGAACAGGGTAGATATATTGGTACGTATTGACTGAGTTATATTTAACACAATGAAATACATAATGCTCCCAGAGGAAGGAACTGCATATTTTAAAGAGTAATACACTGCACCCGGAGCTGATTGGTGCCACTGCACTCTGTACCCAGATCCCCTGGGGAGAGAAGTGCATACAATTCTGAAAGCATAAGGGAGACCACCACTTCTGTTCACATTCCTGGTCCAAGAGGAAGCCACCTGGAGCCCTCTGGACACAGGAACCTAGGAGCAGTCTGGTAATGATCCTTCTGGTTTCTACCTGTGCTCCAAGCTGAGCCTGTGACACAACTCTCTGTACCTAGATCCTGCTGGGAGAAAGCTGTGCTCCAGGATTACTTATGCACTCCTGGATTACAGAAGGGTCAATTCACTGTCAGAGAAAGCAAGACCAGCCAACACCAAAAATAACCAAACGGCAAGAGGCAAGCACAGGAACATAAGCAGAAGAAACCAAGACAATTTGGCATCATCAGAACCCAGTTCTCCCACCAAAGCAAATGCTGGATATCCTAACACACCTGAAAAGCAAGATTTGGATTCAAAATCACATCTCCTGATCATGATAGAGGACTTTAAGAAGGACATAAATAACTTCCCAAAAGAAATAAAAGACAACACAAGTAAACAAGTAGAAGCCTTTACAGAGGAAACATAAAAATCCCTTAAAGAACTACAGGAAAACACAAACAAACAAGTAAAGGTATTTGCAAAACCATCCAGGCTCTAAAAATGGAAATAGAAACAATAAAGAAAATACAAAGAAAGACAACCCTGGAGATAGAAAACCTAGGAAAGAGATCAGGAGTTATAGACACAAGCATCACCAACAGAACACAAGAGATAGAAGAGAGAATCTCAGAGGCAGAAGATACCATAGAAAACATTGATACAACCATCAAAGATAATGTAAAACATAAAACATCCCTAACCCAAATCATCTAGGAAATCCAGGACACAATGAGAAGATCAAACCTAAGGATAATAGGTATAGAAGAGAGGGAAGATTGCCAACTTAAAAGGCCAGTAAATATCTTCAACAAAGTTATAGAAGAAAACTTCCCTAACCTAAAGAAATAGATTCCCATAAACATACAAGAGGCCTACAGAACTCCAAGTTGATTGGACAAGAAAAGAAATTCCTACTGTTACATAATAGTCAAAACACCAAACACATAAAACAAAGAAAGTAAGGGAAAAAGGTCAGGTAACATATAAAGGCAGACCTATCAAAATTACACCAGACTTTTCACCAGAGACTATGAAAGCCAGATCCTGGATAGATTTCATACAGACCCTAAGATAACAAAAATGCCAGCCCAGGATACTATATCAAATAAAACTTCAAATTGCCATTGATTGAGAAACCAAGATATTCCATGACAAAACAAAATTTACACACTACCTTTCCATAAATCCATCCCTACAAAAGATAATAAATGGAAAACTCCAACACCAGGAGGGAAACTACACCCTAGAAAAAGCAAGAAAGCAATCTTCTTGCAACAAACCCAAAAGAAGAGAGACACACAAACATAATTCCACCTCTAACAACAAAATAACAGGAAATAATAATCACTATTCCTTAATATTTCTTAAATCAATGAACTCAATTCAAGTAAAAAGACATAGATTAACAGACAGGACACATAAAGAGGACACAGCATTTTCCTGCATATATGAAATATACCTTAGTGACTCAGAGTAAAAGGCTGGAAACAATTTTCCAAGCAAATGGTCCCAAGAAATAAGCTGGAGTAGCCATTCTAATATTGAATGAAATCAAATTTCAACCAAAAGTTACCAAAAAAGATAAGGAAGGACACTTCATATTCATCAAAGGAAAAATCCACGAAGATGAACTCTCAATCCTGAATATCTATCTGATCTCTTTCCTAGATTTTCTATCTCCAGGGTTGTCTCCCTTTGTGATTTCTTTGTTTATATTTCCATTTTTAAATCCTGGATTGTTTTGTTCAATTCCTTCACTTGTTTGACTGTGTTTTCCTGTAATTTTTTAAGAGATTTTTGTGTTTCCTCTTTAAGAGCTTCTACTTGTTTACCTATGTTGCCTGTATTTCTTTAAGTGAGTTATTTATGTCCTTAAAGTCCTCTATCATCATCATGAGATGTGATTGTAAATCCAAATCTTGCTTTTCCAGTGTGTTTGGATATCCAGTATCTGCTTTGGTGGGAGAACTGGCCTCTGATGATGTCAAGTAGTCTTGGTTTCTTTTGCTTAGATTCCTGCGCTTACCTCTTGTCATAAGGTTGTCTCTGGTGTTAACTTGTCTTGTCTCTGACAGTGACTTGACCCTCCTGTAAGCCTGTGTGACAGCATACCTGTAGACCTGTTTTCTTACAGCTGGAGCTGGGTACAGAGAGCTGTAGGAACAGGTCAGTTCCAGGCGCAGGCAGAAACCCTAAGTGTCCTGTCCCAGTCTGCCCCTGGGTGTGTGTGTGTGTGTTTTGAGACCTCCAGGCAGGTCATTTGGAGCAGAGGAATTGGTTTTACCTCTGCTCTCAGGTGTCAGTGCTCCTGGTTACTGACTTTCAGCTCTGGATGCAAGTAGAAACTGAAGAGTTTCTTCTTAACCAGACACCAGTGCCCATATCTTTACTTAGAAGTCTTTTTGTTCCATCTCAATCTTTTGAATGTTTTCACACATCTGCTGCTTCTCAGTAACAGCAGACGTTTTAAGACAGTTCAGTCAATCACTGGAGTATGAATCTTGTCTGCATAACTTCTCACCAGAAGACAACCTGACACACTCTGCAGTTTAACTTGAATTGAACTATTTTATTCTTTAATTTAAATATATATTTAATATATATTATGTATATATATATATATATATATATAGAGAGAGAGAGAGAGAGACAAAGAGAGACAAAGAGAGAGACAGAGACACACAGAGAAAGAGGGAGAGACTGAATGGAAGAGAAATGGAGAAGGGGGAAAAAAGAGAAAGACAGGAATATCTGATTTTTGGGAAGAAATAAAAAACAGTGATGAACGATTTAAAATCTGTATTCAGTGTTAGACCCCTGTCTTAGGTTCAGAAGAGAAAAAGGCTAGGTTCAAGTTTTGATGCCACTATTTATATTATCTGAATGAGTTGGAGCAAGCTCATCTTTACCTATAAATGTTGTTGAAAGTGTTTCAGAGGCTACCCATGAGATTGGTGATCTTCACGAACAGATGAAGTATGACTCTGTGATAGCCTTCTTTAATTTAATCCTATAGGGTAGTAAAGTCCTTTGTTGTTCACCCATATTGTTTCATGTAGTTTCCTTTTCTACATTATGTGTTTTGTAGATAAAAATGTACTTGTATGCCATGGCTTAATGTCACTTAAGCACTAAGATACCAAATATTTTAGGGTAAGATCACTTTGTCTTTTGTTTATAGTTGTGTCTTTAGCATTGCAGATATCCAGTAGGTGTTTGTCTATTGTAGTTATGAACCAATATTTCATGGTTGTTCCACCAGAGGCTCCCCAACTTTCTCCCTGAGATACATAGTCATTCTCATGATAGTATTTATTGATACACATTTCTCATTTTAGACTTGGACACATAAAATGACTTTTCATTCAATTGTCTTTTTTAAGGTATTTCGTTATTTTACAATGTACTCATTCTGCATTAACTATCCTAGTGAGCCTTTTATAATTGGAAATATGAATTTGAGAACAGGGCATGGATATTCATCAACAAAAGGAGCAAACATAGATTTATTATCCTATAATTTCCTCCTGCATTTGTTTTTATTTCTGGTTGAGGTAAAAAGATAAAGAGCTCTGGCATTTACTGCGTGACTTGAAAAATCAGTCTACTTGCCAATGCGCACGTACACACACACACACACACACACACACACACACACACACACACACGTGTACACACAAACACATGCACATATGCATTTTTTATGTCACTTTTTTTTTATTAACTTGAGTATTTCTTATATACATTTCGAGTGTTAGTCCCTTTCCCGGTCTCCGGGCAAACATCCCCCTCCCCCCTCCCCTTCCTTATGGGTGTTCCCCTCCCAACCCTCCCCCCATTGCCACCCTCCCCCCATAGACTAGTTCACTGGGGGTTCAGTCTTAGCAGGACCCAGGGCTTCCCCTTCCACTGGTGCTCTTACTAGGATATTCATTGCTACCTATGGGGTCAGAGTCCAGGGTCAGTCCATGTATAGTCTTTAGGTAGTGGCTTAGTCCCTGGAAGCTCTGGTTGCTTGGCATTGTTGTACTTTTGGGGTCTCGAGCCCCCTCAAGCTCTTTCAGTTCTTTCTCTGATTCCTTCAATAGGGGACCTATTCTCAGTTCAGTGGTTTGCTGCTGGCATTCGCCTCTGTATTTGCTGTATTCTGGCTGTGTCTCTCAGGAGCGATCTACATCCGGCTCCTGTCGGTCTGCACTTCTTTGCTTCATCCATCTTGTCTAATTGGGTGGCTGTATATGTATGGGCCACATGTGGGGCAGGCTCTAAATGGGTGTTCCTTAAGTCTCTGTTTTAATCTTTGCCTCTCTCTTCCCTGCCAAGGGTATTCTTTTTCCTCATTTAAAGAAGGAGTGAAGCATTCACATTTTGATCATCCGTCTTGAGTTTCATTTATTCTAGGGATCTAGGGTAATTCAAGCATTTGGGCTAATAGCCACTTATCAATGAGTGCATACCATGTATGTCTTTCTGTGATTGGGTTAGCTCACTCAGGATGATATTTTCCAGTTCCAACCATTTGCCTACGAATTTCATAAACTCGTTGTTTTTGATAGCTGAGTAATATTCCATTGTGTAGATGTACCACATTTTTCTGTATCCATTCCTCTGTTGAAGGGCATCTGGGTTCTTTCCATTTTCTGGCTATTATAAATAAGGCTGCGATGAACATAGTGGAGCACGTGTCTCTTTCATATGTTGAGGCATCTTTTGGGTATATGCCCAAGAGAGGTATAGCTGGATCCTCAGGCAGTTCAATGTCCAATTTTCTGAGGAACCTCCAGACTGATTTCCAGAATGGTTGTACCAGTCTGCAAACCCACCAACAATGGAGGAGTGTTCCTCTTTCTCCACATCCTCGCCAGCATCTGCTGTCACCTGAGTTTTTGATCTTAGCCAATCGCACTGGTGTGAGGTGAAATCTCAGGGTTGTTTTGATTTGCATTTCCCTTATGACTAAAGATGTTGAACATTTCTTTAGGTGTTTCTCAGCCATTCGGCATTCCTCAGCTGTGAATTATTTGTTTAGCTCTGAAACCCATTTTTTAATAGGGTTATTTGTTTCCCTGCGGTCTAACTTCTTGAGTTATTTGTATATTTTGGATATAAGGCCTCTATCTGTTGTAGGATTGGTAAAGATCTTTTCCCAATCTGTTGGTTGCCGTTTTGTCCTAACCACAGTGTCCTTTGCCTTACAGAAGCTTTGCAGTTTTATGAGATCCCATTTGTCGATTCTTGATCTTAGAGCATAAGCCATTGGTGTTTTGTTCAGGAAATTTTTTCCAGTGCCCATGTGTTCCAGATGCTTCCCTAGTTTTTCTTCTATTAGTTTGAGTGTGTCTGGTTTGATGTGGAGGTCCTTGATCCACTTGGACTTAAGCTTTGTACAGGGTGATAAGCATGGATCGATCTGCATTCTTCTACATGTTGACCTCCAGTTGAACCAGCACCATTTGCTGAAAATGCTATCTTTTTTCCATTGGATGGTTTTGGCTCCTTTGTCAAAAATCAAGTGACCATAGGTGTGTGGGTTCATTTCTGGGTCTTCAATTCTCTTCCATTGGTCTATCTGTCTGTCTCTGTACCAATATCATGCAGTTTTTATCACTATTGCTCTGTAATACTGCTTGAGTTCAGGGATAGTGATTCCCTCTGAAGTCCTTTTATTGTTGAGGATAGCTTTAGCTATCCTGGGTTTTTTGTTATTCCAGATGAATTTGCAAATTGTTCTGTCTAACTCTTTGAAGAATTGGATTGGTATTTTGATGGGGATTGCATTGAATCTGTAGATTGCTTTTGGTAAAATGGCCATTTTTACTATATTAATCCTGCCAATCCATGAGCATGGGAGATCTTTCCATCTTCTGAGGTCTTCTTCAATTTCTTTCCTCAGTGTCTTGAAGTTCTTATTGTACAGATCTTTTACTTGCTTGGTTAAAGTCACACCGAGGTACTTTATATTATTTGGGTCTATTATGAAGGGTGTCGTTTCCCTAATTTCTTTCTCGGCTTGTTTCTCTTTTGTATAGAGGAAGGCAACTGATTTATTTGAGTAATTTTATACCCAGCCACTTTGCTGAAGTTGTTTATCAGCTTTAGTAGTTCTCTGGTGGAACTTTTGGGATCACTTAAATATACTATCATGTCATCTGCAAATAGTGATATTTTGACCTCTTCTTTTCCGATCTGTATCCCTTTGATCTCCTTTTGTTGTCTGATTGCTCTGGCTAGAACTTCAAGAACTATATTGAATAAGTAGGGAGAGAGTGGGCAGCCTTGCCTAGTCCCTGATTTTAGTGGGATTGCTTCAAGTTTCTCTCCATTTAGTTTAATGTTAGCAACTGGTTTGCTGTATATGGCTTTTACTATGTTTAGGTATGGGCCTTGAATTCCTATTCTTTCCAGGACTTTTATCATGAAGGGGTGTTGAATTTTGTCAAATGCTTTCTCAGCATCTAATGAAATGATCATGTGGTTCTGTTCTTTCAGTTTGTTTATATAATGGATCACGTTGATGGTTTTCCGTATATTAAACCATCCCTGCATGCCTGGGATGAAGCCTACTTGATCATGGTGGATGATTGTTTTGATGTGCTCTTGAATTCGGTTTGCCAGAATTTTATTGAGTATTTTTGCGTCGATATTCATAAGGGAAATTGGTCTGAAGTTCTCTTTCTTTGTTGTGTCTTTGTGTGGTTTAGGTATAAGAGTAATTGTGGCTTCGTAGAAGGAATTCGGTAGGGCTCCATCTGTTTCAATTTTGTGGAATAGTTTGGATAATATTGGTATGAGGTCTTCTATGAAGGTTTGATAGAATTCTTCACTAAACCCGTCTGGACCTGGGCTCTTTTTGGTTGGGAGACCTTTAATGACTGCTTCTATTTCCTTAGGAGTTATGGGGTTGTTTAACTGGTTTATCTGTTCCTGATTTAACTTCGATACCTGGTATCTGTCTAGGAAATTGTCCATTTCCTGAAGATTTTCAAATTTTGTTGAATATAGGTTTTTATAGTAAGATGTGATGATTTTTTGAATTTCCTCCGATTCTGTAGTTATGTCTCCCTTTTCATTTCTGATTTTGTTAATTTGGACACACTCTCTGTGTCCTCTCGTTAGTCTGGCAAGGGTTTATCTATCTTGTTGATTTTCTCAAAGAACCAACTTTTGGTTCTGTTGATTCTTTCTATGGTCCTTTTTGTTTCTACTTGTTTGATTTCAGCTCTGAGTTTGATTATTTCCTGCCTTCTACTCCTCCTTGGTGTATTTGCTTCTTTTTGTTCTAGAGCTTTTAGGTGTGCTGTCAAGCTGCTGACATATGCTCTTTCCTGTTTCTTTCTGCAGGCACTCAGCGCTATGAGTTTTCCTCTTAGCACAGCTTTCATTGTGTCCCATAAGTTTTAGTATGTTGTATCTTCATTTTCATTAAATTCTAAAAAGTTTTTAATTTCTTTCATTATTTCTTCCTTGACCAGGTTATCATTGAGTAGAGCATTGTTCAATTTCCACGTATATGTGGGCATTCTTCCCTTATTGTTATTGAAGACCAGTTTTAGGCCGTGGTGGTCCGATAGCACGCATGGGATTATTTCTATCTTTCTGTACCTGTTGAGGCCCGTTTTTTGACCAATTATATGGTCAATTTTGGAGAAAGTACCATGAGGAGCTGAGAAGAAGGTATATCCTTTTGCTTTAGGATAGAATGTTCTATAAATATCCGTTAAGTCCATTTGGCTCATGACTTCTCTTAGTCTGTCGACATCACTGTTTAATTTCTGTTTCCATGATCTGTCCATTGATGAGAGTGGGGTGTTGAAATCTCCCACTATTATTGTGTGAGGTGCAATGTGTGTTTTGAGCTTTAGTAAGGTTTCTTTTACGTATGTAGGTGCCCTTGTATTTGGGGCATTGATATTTAGGATTGAGAGTTCATCTTGGTTGATTTTTCCTTTGATGAATATTAAGTGTCCTTCCTCATCTTTTTTGATGACTTTTAATTGAAAATTGATTTTATTTGATATTGGAATGGCTACTCCAGCTTGCTTCTTCTGACCATTTGCTTGGAAAGTTGTTTTCCAGCCTTTCACTCTGAGGTAGTGTCTGTCTTTGTCTCTGAGGTGTGTTTCCTGTAGGCAGCAGAATGCAGGGTCCTCGTTGCGTATCCAGTTTGTTAATCTATGTCTTTTTATTGGGGAGTTGAGGCCATTGATATTGAGAGATATTAAGGAATAGTGATTATTGCTTCCCGTTATATTCATATTTGGATGTGAGGTTATGTTTGTGTGCTTTCATTCTCTTTGTTTTGTTGCCAAGACGATTAGTTTCTTGCTTCTTCTAGGGTATAGCTTGCCTCCTTATGTTGGGCTTTACCATTTATTATCCTTTGTAGTGCTGGATTTGTAGAAAGATATTGTGTAAATTTAGTTTTGTCATGGAATATCTTGGTTTCTCCATCAATGTTAATTGAGAGTTTTGCTGGATACAGTAACCTGGGCTGGCATTTGTGTTCTCTTAGGGTCTGTATAACATCAGTCCAGGATCTTCTGGCCTTCATAGTTTCTGGCGAGAAGTCTGGTGTGATTCTGATAGGTCTCCCTTTATATGTTACTTGACCTTTTTCCCTTACTGCTTTTAATATTCTTTCTTTATTTTGTGCGTTTGGTGTTTTGACAATTATGTGACAGGAGGTGTTTCTTTTCTGGTCCAATCTATTTGGAGTTCTGTAGGCTTCTTGTATGTCTATGGGTATCTCTTTTTTTAGGTTAGGGAAGTTTTCTTCTATGATTTTGTTGAAGATATTTACTGGTCCTTTGAGCTGGGAGTCTTCACTCTCTTCTATACCTATTATCCTTAGGTTTGATCTCCTCATTGCGTCCTGGATTTCCTGTATGTTTTGGACCAGTAGCTTTTTCCGCTTTACATTATCTTTGACAGTTGAGTCAATGATTTCTATGGAATCTTCTGCTCCTGAGATTCTCTCTTCCATCTCTTGTATTCTGTTGGTGAAGCTTGTATCTACAGCTCCTTGTCCCTTCTTTTGGTTTTCTATATCCAGGGTTGTTTCCCTGTGTTCTTTCTTGATTGCTTCTATTTCCATTTTTAATTCCTTCTACTGTTTGATTGTGTTTTCCTGGAATTCTTTCAGGGATTTTTGCGATTCCTCTCTGTAGGCTTCTACTTGTTTATTAATGTTTTCCTGTGTTTCCCTAAGTGTGTTCAAGTCTTTCTTGAAGTCCTCCAGCATCATGATCAAATATGATTTTGAAACTAGATCTTGCTTTTCTGGTGTGTTTGGATATTCCATGTTTGTTTTGGTGGGAGAATTGGGCTCCGATGATGGCATGTGTCTTGGTTTCTGTTGCTTGGGTTCCTGCGCTTGCCTCTCGCCATCAGATTATCTCTAGTGTTACTTTGTTCTGCTATTTCTGACAGTGGCTAGACTGTCCTATAAGCCTGTGTGTCAGGAGTGCTGTAGACCTGTTTTCCTCTCTTTCAGTCAGTTATGGGGACAGAGTGTTCTGCTTTCGGGCGTGTAGTTTTTCTTCTCTACAGGTCTTCAGCTGTTCCTGTGGGCCTGTGTCTTGAGTTCACCAGGCAGCTTTCTTGCAGCAGAAAATTTGGTCTTACCTGTGGTCCCGAGGCTCAGGTTCGCTCGTGGGGTGCTGCCCAGGGGCTCTCTGCAGCGGCAGCAACCAGGAAGACCTGTGCCGCCCCTTCCGGGAGCTTCAGTGCACCAGGGTTCCAGATGGTCTTTGGCTTTTTCCTCTGGCGTCCGAGATGTGTGTGCAGGGAGCAGTCTTTTCTGGTTTCCCAGGCTTGTCTGCCTCTCTGAAGGTTTAGCTCTCCCTCCCATGGGATTTGGGTGCAGAGAACTGTTTATCCGGTCTGTTTCCTTCAGGGTCTGGAGGTGTCTCTGGCAGGGGTCCTGCCGCTCCTGGGCCCTCCCCCACGGGAGCCCAGAGGCCTTATACAGTTTCCTCTTGGGCCAGGGAAGTGGGCAGTGGTGAGCAGTGTTGGTGGTCTCTTCTGCTCTGCAGCCTCAGGAGTGCCCACCTGACCAGGCGGTTGGGTCTCTCTCTCACCGTGTCTGGGAGCAGAGAGCTGCTGCGGGCCGGCACACATATGTATTTTTATTATACATAGAGTATTTATACTCATTAAATTATCAACAAATAATCAGCTCTGGCTCAAGTATTAAGCTACAGAGAACCAAAAAAAAACCTTAAAGTCTGTTATCTTTTGCATCTTCTCTGATATTGTGGTTGTGGCAAATTATACAACATTAATAGAATCTAAGTTGCATAGAAAATAAAGCCAGTAAAATGAGTGGGAGATCAGAAATTTAAGAATTTTTCTAAACAAAGTCCCAAGTCTAGTCAATTTTACAACATTTTTAGGCATTTTTAAATATTGAGCTTTGTCATTGGTCATTGTAAACAATGCTTCGAAGAATTTCACAAGTTTCTAGTTATCAATTCAATCAAAGAAGCTGTAATCACCCATGTAGCAACACTAGATAAGGAGATCATATGTAAACCAAGGCCAGTTCTGATTACCACAGGTACTTAAGTCCTCAAGAAAAATTATCAAACAAATGAGCTCAACATGAAAAACAATACACTAGACAGAAACATACAGATGGGAAGATACCCTGACCGTTAAAGACTAAAGCTCACAACTAAAATATCAATAGAATGAAGCACAAAACATCAAAGTCATTCCAATAGATTAACAAAAAAAATCAATCGCAAATCTCACATGTTCTCATGACAGAAACATAGAACAACCTGCGAATAGAGAGAAGCTCTTTGACCGACTAAAGGCATTTACCAACAGCACACAATAAATGCAACACTGTATGACAAAAGACAAAAGGAGAGTGGCACTAAGATTAGGAACAGGATAAGGATACCTGTCCCTATCATTTCAATATTGCACTGGCTTTTTAAGCTGAAGCAATTATACACAGAACAATTTACACAGGAAAAGTAAATGTAAGTCTATTCCTGTTTGGATAACATTGCTTAAGAAGTGCTAAGAAATAAAAATGATAGAAGTGTCAGAATTAACTCATTAAATTTAGCAAGGTTAAAAGATCAATACAAGAAAATCAATTGTCTCTCTATATACTAGCAATGAACACTCAAAATGAAATTAAGAAGGCAATTTACTTTATAATATCATTTAAAAGAATGAAATGAAATGGAAAAGACATTTAACAAAAAAGTGCAGGAATTAAATGACGGAAAGTACAAGGTATTCTTGAAAAAATTTACAAAGACCTCAATAATGGGGCATCTTCTCACCAATGCTTCATTTCCCACCCACACCGCTGATGATCAGGGGACCACACAGAACATAATGCAGTAAGAATATAAAAGTCAGAGGATGGGGGAAGAGTGTTGTGAAATGCTGTCTTCTGCACATCATATCTACATCCCCCACAAACCCACAGTAGCTATGGTTATCTGCATAACAACATGACAGTTAACAGGATATCCACAAGCAAGAGTGTGAAACTGGGCCCTTGCCTAGCAACATATGCAATAATGAGGTCATGATTTGTCAAATACTCAAATGTTCACAGTAAAGCTCTCTTAGCAGAAAGGAAAAACCACAGAATCTAAGCACTTTTATACAAAACCAAGATATCGATGTAGTGAATAGAACTTCATATGTTTTAAGAACTTCATGAAGAAAGTGAAAAGAGGTTACATTATCAGAGCATATATCTGACAAGGGATTCACCTATGAATTCATCTACAACATAAAGAGCATGATAGAAAAAATGGACAAAGGTTTTGAATAGAAGTTTTCAAAAAGCACAAGCAAATGACTAAATACATAAAAATACTCATGACTATTGCTCATAAAAGAAAGGCAAATCAAACTGTAATAAGATATTCTACAATTTTCCCTCTAATCTCAAGGTAAATTTGTAAAAGAAAACTTTAATCATCATTATCATGAAATGATAAATGTACATGGAAATGAATGTGTTAACCATCTCATTTTAACATCCCCCAACGTATACATTTCAAAATGTCATGTTTTAAATCAAGCATTGATTATTCTAATTAAAACATCAATACCACTTCATAATATGATGTTATATTTAAAACACAATAATACACATTGCAATTAAATGTGAAGAAGCAGAAAGACTTTTAATGTGGAGTGATGGAATCACCAAGAAATCAACTTAGAAAATATAAAATATTAACATACAACTAAGGAAATGTATTCTTTATGTAGAAACAATATTGTTAGAAGCACATACCACCAGATATTTAAATGTAATTTTTCTTAATATTATTTACAGTAATGATAAAACACAAGCACACATTTTAAGAAAAAATCAAATTGTGATATTGCATACAATGGAATACCATTCAGTCATGGAAGGGCATTACTATAAATATATGCCATGTGGTTGACCTTCAATATATGCCAACGAAAGTGAGGTCAGAGGCAGAAGTTCATATATAGTAGACTATGTCATGTGTGCAATATCTACACCAATCAAATCCATAGAAACAGAGCAGGTAAGTGGTTGTGAAGGGTCTTGGAGCAGGAGAGGAGATGAGAATGAGTATTAATCATTATAGGACTTCTTTTTTCCATTGAGGACATGTTCTGTAGTTCTATAAAGCTGATGGATGCAAAACTGTAAATTGCAGAAACCACTGAACTATGTTTTGCATTGTGTGTGTGTGTGTGGGGGGTATATAGACTGAAGTGGCCATCTTCTATAGCTAGGCAGGACTTCCAGAGGAGAGAAAGGGACAACATTCTACCCACAAAACCTTCAATCCAAAAATGTGTCATACCATCAGAGAAAGAACTGGAAGAGCTTGAAGGGGCTCGAGACCCCAAAAGTACAACAATGCCAAGCAACCAGAGCTTCCAGGGACTAAGCCACTACCTAAAGACTATACATGGACTGACCCTGGACTCTGACCCCATAGGTAGCAATGAATATCCTAGTAAGAGCACCAGTGGAAGGGGAAGCCCTGGGTCCTGCTAAGACTGAACCCCCAGTGAACTAGTCTATGGGGGGAGGGCGGCAATGGGGGGAGGGTTGGGAGGGGAACACCCATAAGGAAGGGGAGAGGGGAGGGGATGTTTGCCCGGAAACCGGGAAAGGGACTAACACTCGAAATGTATATAAGAAATACTCAAGTTAATAAAAAAAAAAAAGAAAAAAAATGTGTCATACCTATAAGATGTTCTGGAATAAAGTTGAAGCAGAGATTGGGGTAACAGTCAATCAATGACTGACCCAACTTGAAACTCATCCCATGTGAGACAGCCAATCGCTGACCCTATCAATGATAGTCTGCTGTGTTTGCAGATAGGAACCTAGCATAACTGTCTGCCGAGAGGATTCATCCAGCAGCTGATGGAGGCAGATATAGAGACCCAGAGCCAAACATCAGCCAGAGTCTGGGGAATCTCGTGTAAGAGTGGGAGATAAAATTAAGCAAGTTAGAGGGGTCAAGGATACCACGAGAAGACCCTCAGAGTCAACTCATTTTGGAAAATTGGGGCTCACAGAACGTGCAGCACCAACCAGGGAGCATGCAGGTGCTAGACCTAGAACCCCTACACATTTCTAGCACAGGTGCAGCTTGGAGTTCATGTGGTTCTCCTAACAAGCAAAGCAGAGGTTATTCGGTCTCTGTTTTCTTCCATTGGATCCCCTTTTCCGTACTGGGACTGCCTGGTTGGGCTGGCCTCAGTGGGAGAGGATGTTCCTAGATCTTTTGGGACTAGATGCCCCTGGGTTTGGTGGGTACCTAAAAGGGGCTCACCTTCACTGAGGAGAAGGGGCAGAGGCAGTGTGGGAGTGATTTGTAAGGGTGGGACTTGGAAGAAAGGAGAGGAGTCTGTTTGGGATGTAATGTGAACAAGAAAAGAGACTAAAAATAGTTGCATTCTATGACATATGAATTATAGTTCATCAACAAAAATTACCCCTGAGGGAATTAAAAATAAAAATTTTCTAATCATCAGAATCATTGGGTTTACCCCAAACAATAAAGAATTGATTAACTTTTATAGCAAAGATAAGCCCAAAGAGATCTGAGTACTAAGGATTAGACCATAACCAAGATATTCAAGAACTAAAAACTACATATGAGGAAAGACCTGAGGAAGTTTGATTGACAGTTAACAGGTACCATCATTAGCTCATCAATGTTGACATACATACCACAAAAATGTAAAATTTCACAGTTGGGGACACATTGAAACCCTTTGTACTGTCCTCAAGTAGTTTTGTGAGATTCAAAATTACTTCTTAAGAAATAGAGAGGGGTTGGGGATTTAGCTCAGTGGTAGAGCACTTGCCTAGCAAGCGCAAGGTCCTGGGTTCAGTCCCCAGCTCCAGAAAAAAGAAAAGAAAAAAAAAAAAAAGAAATAGAGATAACAGAACAGAAATGTTGGGAGAACACTTTTTAAAAAGACCGAGATAGTGTGGGGAAGAAAGACCCAGAGAAATGTGTGTGCCCTATTCTGGAAACATTCTGATTTCCCATGATCTTCTGGGACAGGAAGGTATGAAATAATAGAATGTGGGAGAATTCAGTAAGTTTCAAAGTTATGAAGATGAGCATGTGAGCCTCAACTCTATTACTATTTTTTCCTCTTTAAAAAAATCTTGTCCCTTCTATTTGTGACTTTCACTATAGAAATATATCGTATAGCCTCTGTATAAAATATCATGGAAACTCCTACAGGTAGTGTTGGCCTTACTACTCAGTTTGTAGCAAGTATATAATTACGTTTTGTGAACTTGGTAGAAATTTTTTTAAAATCATCAACTTAAAAAGATGCTTGATATTTGTACTATATATTTCTGATGATGAATCTAAGGTGGCAGATAGCACATCTGTATGTAGTCAAAATGTAGATAGTAATCTGATGTCTTCAAATACGCTTGGATTCAAAATACTTGAGTCTGAATACTGGCAGTTTTCCAGGCTGGATCAGGGCATGTAATCCCAAATGGTTCATTGTCTTACTGGATCATTAACATGCTGAGGTCTTAAATAAAATTTGGATTTTTTTCTTTATGAAATTTTGATTTTCATATTTCATTCCAGCAGGGCAGATGTCTCTTGCCATCCTCATTATGAGTGTCGGCTGTTGGTGGATGGCATGGCATTCATGAAATTTCTCGTTCCAAATCCTGCTCATTTCATGTCTGTATACTCAACCAGATATGCAGATGAAGCCTGTGTCTGTCCATCATCCTGGGAGAGAGACAGATTCACCCACACTGGTCTTACTTCTGCCTCCCTGATTATGCACTGGAGAAAGCATACTTGTTCAATGTGCCAGTCAGTCTTGTTAGAGGACATTAGGACTGGAGACAAGCTTCTCTCCTGATCTTTTACTAGATTGATTCATTTAGAGTATAATGTTGGCAGTCTACATCTCTTAATTACTTGTACCCCAAATGAAATTTATTATTATTCTTTCAAATCATCATCACCTGTTTGGCATCTCAGCCTGCCCATTTGTGCTGAGAAACATCCAAGAGGATGCCTCACACTTGTGTGGTTGTAATTATCAGCAGCACATGATAATGACTTTAGACTCTGAGGTTTTCATGCAGTAATTAACAGGTGGCTCGCTTTCACTGCAGCATTTCCCAACAGCTACCGAAGGATGCTGGCATCTTGGTATTAGATTAAATATTGAAACAAAAACTGTGTAAAGACCTTACCACCAGCCAATATTTACCAGTTTCAGTAGACAATATGAATGATGTTATTTAGTACATACATTAAGGCTTCGGGCGTTTTGGAGTCAGTTTATTTTCATTCAGATGCTGAACCAATCTTTATCTCAACTGTGATGAGATCTATATCAAGGTAATTTCTTTATTAAAAACCTAGTAGTCTTCATTTTGTATCCTAACATGCCCTTTATTTTTCTGTTCTCCACATTCACCTTTCATGTAGCTTCAACTCTATAGATACATTAGATGATTTCTGAATCCAGGAATGTTCCCTGCACACTGATAAATCTTAAGGAGCTTTGGTAACATGTTAATTTCTATTTATATTGCTTGTAAAATCTCATTACATTCCTTTCTCGCCTCTAGAGTTTCTATATATCTTGTATTCACTTAGCTTTAGGAACTCTGTATTACACCCACATTTGCCTCCTCTACACTCACAGTGCCCCTTGTCACCTATAGGTCATTTATCTTCTTTAGTACAAGACTTACCTCTCTAGGGAGGTAAATGCAGGACCACCTCAGGAATGTGACTGACTTCTCTCATACCACAGCAGAGCTTGGGTAAAGTCCTCAGTGCTGGTATTACATGCATAAACCACGAATCCCAGTTTTAGGCAAATAGATGGAACTAGAAATTATCACCCAATTTGAAGTAAGCCAGGCACAGAAACGTGCACATACATGGTGCCTAGTATAACTCTCCTGAGAGATTTCATCCAGCAGCAAATGGAAACAGATGAACAGAGCCAGCATCAGATGGTGTTCCTGAAGTCTTGTGAAAGAAATAGGGGACAGAATTGAGTGAACTAATGGGGTCAAAGACATCACAAGAAGACCTGTATAGTCAATTGACCTGGGCCTATAGGGGCTCACAGAGACTGAACCACCAACCAAGGAGTATGCAGAAGTTGGGCCTAGGCCCCGTACACATTTGTAGCTGATGTACAGCTTAGTGTTCATGTGGGTCCTTTAACAATTGGAGCAGAGGCTGTCTCTGACTCAGTTGCCTGCCATTGGATCCCGTTATCCTAACTTGACTGCCTAATTTGGCCTCAGTGGGAGAGGATATGTTTAGTCTTATTGCAACTGGATGTCCCAGGGCAGAGTTACCCAAGGGGTACTTCATCTTCTGTGAAGAGAAGAAAGGTTTAGTGGGGGAGAGGGATTTGTAAGGGTGGGACTGGGAGGATGGACTGGAGGGCAACACAATCAGGATGTAAGGCAAATAAAAACATTAATAAAAAAGAAAAGGAAAGAAAAAAGAACATTTTACTATTTATTTATTTGTTTGTTTGTTTATTTATTTATCTCAAGAGGGGTTATAGATGCTGTAGCATATGTGTGGAGGTTGGATAACAACTTCCACAACTGTCTTTTTCTCTTCTCACTGAGTGGGGCTCAGTGATTAAAGTCAGATAATCAGGTTTGTCAGCAAGCAACCTTACGTGCTGAGCCATCTTACCAGTCCTACAGTTAGTCATTCTTACAGATCTGATGCTTGATTCAAGGGTCTAATTTGTAGGAGTTAAGTGCTCTATTTTCTCTTTAAAAAATTTTCCCCTTTCTTGTTCACTTCCTTTTTTCTCCTTAACTAGTCACCATCCATGTCTCTCTGTGTGTGCACGTGTGCATGCATGTGAGTGCGTGTGTGTGTGTGTATGTGTGTGTGTGTGTGTGTACCAAACAACTTCATTTGCTGTCAATACAAATATGGTTGTTTGTTAACAGAACCATGGAAGTTTCGAGTTTAATTTGAACACACTCTTTTTAAGCTTATTCAGCTTCATATGTGTTCCAAAACATCAGTATCATGCTTGGTCTTGGTAAACACATTGAAAACCACCACTTCTAGTATATTTTACCCAGACTCAATATCTCCTATGCAAGGTTCCCCTTAGACAAGATCAATAAAAGATCTCGCTTTTTATTTTTTTATTTATTTTTTATTTTTAAACGCAGTGGCTAAAGATTGAGGAGGGATCCACAGTTGTCCACTAGCATCCACATGCAAGCATATACATGCACGTGTTCACTCAATACACACACACACACACACACACACACACAGGATACCACTTGCAAAGAGAATTTGAGAAGAGTCTGCATTATATATTGGAACTTCTCAAACTAACAATCGAAACATCAAAAGTGTGTTTCTGTTAGAAGTCTAGTATCAAAGTGACACCAGGTTAGGATTCATAGCTCTTCTTTTGATGTAGAGACTACTGTGCATGTCTTCACATGGTGGAACATCAGAAGAGAATGATCTGAGCACTGCAAGCTCAGGATTGCAAAGAGCCCATCACCCAAACACCATCCCTAAGAGCCCAGCTTGAGCATTTTACATGACTAACCACGCAAGTCAGAGGAATATTCAAATCATAGCACCCTCCTGAATAGAATCAAACACAAGCTTCAGGTCTGAATGAGAGGAACTGATACCGTGCTCTCATACCTTTTGAAGCAAAATGGTGACCTTTAATTTTAATCTAAGTTTATGCGACATGAATACTCTCCAGCCCATACATGAATTGCAAGCAAGGACTCAAAAGAGCTTCTAATTGATTATGTTTTAAGTCCAGAGGTAGTCTAAAATTTTACTCTTTTATTATGACTACATGAAGGAATGATTAGAAAAATATGATAATTGAGATGCCATTAAGGTCATGATATTTTAAGTTTTGGATGAGACTTTATGGTGCATCAGAGGTTGGGAGTGTAGCTGGGAAAAATAAAAGCTTCAAAAGGAAGTGGGAAAAAATCATTGTGTCATTTCTTTATAATGAAACACATTCTTCTCTCTTGTTCTACATATTAACAGTGGCGGCATGAATAATGAGTGAAGCCAAAGCTTTGGTGAAAATATAATCCTGGGAAGTACCAAAGCAACTGAAAGCATTGGAAGTAAGCTGTATGTTTTAGGATAACTCTGGGTAATTCTCAGCCAACAACTCAGGAAAGAGGTTCACATCTGGTACTAGGATTTTCATTTCATAACCTATGGCTTCTCACAAAGCATTATCCATCTATGGCAAGTATATCTATAGATGTTTTTATTATTTGGCTAAGAATTTTGTACAATGTATTTTGATCATATCCTTCCTTCTTCCCAATTCTTCCAACATCTACTTCTAATTCACTACTCATCAAATATATATATATATATATTCTCTATATATATTATAGAATATATATATTCTATGAGAGACCCGACACTGAAAGGAAACTGGCTGTCCTTTCCCCAGCTACCCAATAGCTCCTTATCTAAGGCTAAGTTTTCATATCCACACACCTGCTCTATGTTAGAATTTTCTCCGGCTTGATCTTATGCAGGTCTTATATATTCTGTCACAACGCTGTGAGTTTAAACAAGCAACTGTCCTACTGTGTCCAGCAAAACTACTTCCTTGTGCTCATCTACTGCCTCTAGCTCTTATAATTTTTCTGCCTCCTCACATACAATGATCTCTGAACCTTTGGAAGAGAGGATGTGATGTTGGTTTAGTTGTGGACATTTCATAGTCACTTATTCTCCACACTTTGACCAGTTGTGGCTCTTTACCACAAAAGAGTAGCTTCTCTGGTGATTGTGGGGCCTCACATGTGGGTATAATGAGGAGTCCTTAGGAATCTGTTTAATAATATGTCCCATTAGCAAAATAATAGTAGTAGATTCCTTCTGTGGTCCTGTCTAGCTGTAGTTTTCTGCCCCAATAATCATGCTACATGTGGGTTTCAACTTGTAGAATGATCCTTAACCCTTAATTTAATGAATCCTTAAATCCAATCAAAAAGTGGTTGATTACTCCCTGGTATTTGGGCTGCAATCACACCAATTGGCATGACTTGTGAGGCTGTTCATCATTGTAGCTGACACAACTCGAAGTTTAGAATATTCATAATTACTTTAACTTATATTTTAAATTAAGTTCCAAAGTAGGTTTCCACATGTCTACTTCATAATCTTTAGTTTGGAAAATCATCCCCACCCCACCTTTCCCTCACCCCACCAACCCATAAGTGAATGTTTATATGTTCTCTCTTATTTTTTTAAGCATAAAACATGAAACCCATAAGTGAATGTTTATATGTTCTCTCTTATTTTTTAAGCATAAAACATGAAACAAAGACTTACAGTGTCTAAGTTCAGTTATTATAACTTCTGATTCAAATTTAGAGCTCCTTTTCTCTAATTTTCTGTATTTCCAATATGAGGAATGTTTCATGATGCAGTGTAAGAGTTTTATCATTTTATTATGGGATACTTTTATTACAGCTGGGAAAAGGTACTATAAAAATGCAACTTTGGAAAGATGGTTGTGTTTAGTTCCACATAAATCTCTCACAATACCCACTGCCCCTCCTGTCCTATGATAGGTACCAGGATTTAGAGATTCTCCATCTAGGTTTAGTGCAAAGTCAACAAATCTGCCCAAGCCTATTCTGCTCCATTGCTTCTTATGATATGCATAATGAAATATCAGAGAGAAGGCTTCATTTTCCCTCTGATAGTTGGCCTTTATATATTAATTGTAGTAATTAGTGATGCTTCTGTTAAATCTCTCTGCTTCATGTTCATCTTATCCTAAGGTGTATAAAATAATGAAATCAATTCTGATTATATCTTAAATTATAAAAACAATGGTAGTGAAACAGTGCCAACACACACACACACACACACACACACACACACACACACACACACGTGCATGTGCATGTGCATGTACTTTTTACACATTATACACATTATAAAGTGTAATGCTGATCCCATTTATTAGGTGTATAAATCCCAATAGATTTACTTTTTGTTTTCTTCAGAAAGGCTCATTAACATAAGTATGTTAACAGATATCAGAATATGTTAACAGAATTGTGTGTCTTCCATACCAACAGTTTTTCAATTGTCTTTGAATACTACTCATTTGCCAAATTCCAGATAAATTCCAAATAGAGTGCAGGGAGAAAAGAGAATGACTGGTATGTCCTATAGGCCTGTGGCTTCATAAATGTCACATGGGTCCCATTTAGCCTTGTCTACAGATTATTGATGCTCACACTTTTCCCTTTCCCTTGGCTTTTTACCACCATAGAGTGTCATCCACGGCATGTTACTCATCACAGCTACAGTGAGGTGTTGACCTAAGGCCCAGAAGAGCTTCTAGCTATTCTCCAAGATTGGAAAGTCAAGTCAGTTCCTGTGTCGAACATGATTATACAACTTATGCCTGCTAAGTTCCAACTCCCAAGTTCTTTCCAAATGAGTGGGCAAGTTGGGAAACTCCAAACAGATGTTGACCCTTTCAAATGTATCTGTATCCCTAAGCTGTGTGTTTGATCTTGAAAATAGCTAGCAGTGTAAAAATTGCACTGGGGCACAACTATTCTCAAGCATAAATGATTTAATTACACTCTTTCTCCAGGGCCATAGGAACAGTGTCACCTTATGTTTATTTAATGAAAAGATGCCCATAGCTGGAGTAAAAAGCTCATTTTCCTCCTAGGACCAAAAGTAGCTTAAATCTCTTTCAATTTACTATCATCAGAGCATTGTCTCCTTAGATCTTCCTCTGCATCAGGTTTATATCTAAGCAGCTCATTTGGATAGTTCTTAGTCGTTCCATTTTATACCTGGTGAAATCAATTCAGAAGGGCTACCTATCTTTGAGTCACACAACTAGAAAGCTAGAGACGTGGAATTCTAATCCACGTCAAGCTAAATCTATGTCACAGTTCCCCTACAGTGCTTATACAGGTTCCAAAAATGAGATAGAACACATGTATATTCACTGCCAGTTCAAGTGCTTGATCTTGGGGAACATTCTGCTCTCCTGCTAATTTGCCTTATCCTCTTTCTTCTACATACACACAGATGCACAAAATTTAAGAATTAAAAAAGATGCACAAGATTTTAGTTATTTTAGTACTGCACATTACCAGGCATAGGTTTTACTTGTGTGTGTGTGTGTGTGTGTGTGTGTGTGTGTGTGTGTGTAGCATGTAGGTATGTAGATACCATGAAGTGCAAGCAAAGTCTAGAGGAGGACTTGGTGACATTAGCTCTCTCCTTCTCTCTCCCTCTCCCTCCCCATACCCCTCCCCCTCCCCTACCCCCTCTGCCTCTCTTCCTTTAGAGACTGAACTCAGTTCATCAAGTTTGTACTGCAAAGAAAAATGCCTTTACCTTCTTGGCCATCCTACAGTTCAAGCCCTGATATTTCTATATGATCCTTAATAACAGAAATCAGCTCTGCCCTGAGACTTGGAAGAGATCCATTCAGGGCTCACATTCTTTTCCCCATAGTTCCAAGATGACATCACTTTCTACAGGAAAGCTTCAGACCCAGCATCATCCATCCTCAAGGAGTCCTTTACTGTCAATTATCAAATAGCTCCAGATCTAACCATGACCGCCATCCACAGTCCTACTGAATAAAGTCTGATGGATGAAGGCTGGCTGTGATGAAACTGTGCAATAATGCCTCAGTTCTTTCAAGAGAGACTAAGAAGGTAATTGAATTGACCTCTGAAGTAATCCCACCTCCCACTGGAAGGCCACGCAGCACCCTCGTATTGGGTACCTGTTGCTGAGAATGCTGAGTGAGTTGCTGCTGAGAATCATAAATCTTTGGCCATCCTTCCATGAAAGCCTGCCACTCCTCTGCCCTTTCCTTTGATGGATGGCCCCAGCTCCCAGTGCTATAAATGTTGAATAGATTCTAATTGATTATCTGAAGCCAAGAGCTTTCATAAATGAGACCCATGGGACCATATTTCTTGAGTAAGTTCTAATTACCAAATATATTTTAAAACAATTCAGGGAATGATGCATATGTCCCAACATTTTAAATAATTTAAATATAAATTTATGTCAGTACCAATAATTATTTTACACCATTTGCTTTATACTATCATTTTAATTTTCAATACTAATGTACATGTTTGTGGTATACAGCATGGTGTTTAGAGATTTAAATGCATTGTGAAATGACTACATACTCTACCAAGCTAAATAGTCAGGGCATTTCCTCACATATGATTTTGTGTGTGACAAAAGACTTAAAAGCTAATTCCTTTGTAATTTTCTAGTATGTAATTAATTGTTAATTAACCATAGCAAACTTATTGTGTGATAGGCCTTTTGGACTTCTTCCTTATACCTCATTGACGTCATTTGACTTTGCATCAGCATCTTCTCAATCCCTGCCTCCTCTAACTAGATCTTGGTTGCCAACACTTTACTCTCTGCTTTTGTGAGTTTGACTTATCTGAATGCTCTGCACAAATGGCACCATGAATAGTTGTCTTTCTATGACTGGCTAGTTTCACTTAATTCAATGTTCCCCAAGTTCATAGACCTGGTCACAAAAATCCAGAAAGTCCTTAAAGCAGAACAGGAGTGTGTGTGTGTGTGTGTGTGTGTGTGTGTGTGTGTGTGTGTGTGTGTGTGTGTGTGTGTTTGCCTGCTTTCTTTATCTATTTAGGTAGTGATGGACACTTATGTTGACTTTATTTTTCATCTCAGCTCTTGTGGCTGTCTCAATAAACACTGTTGTGCACATATATCTTCAACATACTGATTTCATCCCTTTAGTCATTTACCCAGTTATTGTAATTATTTAAAGTTCATTTTTAACATTTGGAAGTTTTTCTATACTGCCTTCAAAAATAGCTGTTCTGATTTATATTGTATCCAAGGAAACAAAAATTTCTTTCCCCCAACTTCCCTGCCAACACCTGATACTTTTCCTCTTTATCTATGCTCAGAGTTCTGAAGACTTGTAGTTTTAATTTTAAAATAATATTTCCTTGATGATTTATTAAACACTTTATTTTATACTTATAGATTGTTTGCACACTGTCTTTGGAGAAATATCTCTGTAGGCTCAATGTTTTAATCAAATATGTGACTTTAGCTATTGGGTTTTTGAACTTATTTATTTATCTTACATCTTTCTATTGCTGGATGTACAGTTTATAAATATCCTCTTCCATTATGCTGGTTCTCTCTTGATTGTCTTCTTTTCTTTGTCATTCAATATCTTTAGTTCCATAGAATCTTCTCCAACCTTTGAAGAAAAATAGATTATATATCCATAGGTTTTGTGTGTGTGTGTGTGTGTGTGTGTGTGTGTGTGTGTGTGTGATTTATAACCGGAAGTGAGATTTTCTCTATTGCTTTTAGTAGTTATACAGTTTTAAAAGTTATTATTTAGTAATTAATTTATTATGAGTTTTTCACAAGATGTAAGATCAATGTCTACCTCAGAAGACGGAAAGATCTCCCATGCTTGTGGATTAGCAGGTTAACATAGTAAAAATGGCTATCTTACCAAATGCAATCCCCATCAAAATTTCAACTCAATTCTTCAGAGAGATAGAAAGAGCAAGTCTCAAATTAATCTGGAATAACAAAAAAACCCAGGATAGTGAAAACTTTCTTAACAATAAGAGAACTTCTGAGGAAATCACCATCCTTTACCTCAAGCTGTACTCCAGAGCAATAGTGATAAAACCCACGTGATATTTACTGGTACAGAGACAGACAGGTATATCAATGGAATAAATTTGAAGAACCAGAATTAAATTCATACACCTATGGTCAACTGATCTTTGATAAGGAAGCCAAAACCATCCAGTGGAAAAAAGACAGCATATTCAACAAATGGTGCTGGCTCAAATGGCAGTCAGCATGCAGAAGAATGCACATTCATCTATTCTCCTCTCCTTGTACAAAGCTCAAGTCTGTGTGGATCAAAGACCTCCACATAAACCCAATAAGCTGAATCTAATAGAAGAGAAAGTGGAAAATTTCCTGAACAGAACACCAATGGCTCAGGTTCTAAGATCTACTAGAGACAAATGAGATCTCATAAAATTGAAAACCTTCTATAAGGCAAAGGAAACTCTTAACAGAATAAAACGGCCACCTACAGGTAGGGAAAAGACCTTTACCAACCTTACATCTGATAGAGGGGTAGATCCAACATATACAAGGAACTCAAAAAGTTAGATTCCAGAGAATCAAATAATCCTATTAAAAATGGGGTACAGAACTAAGCAGTAATTCTCAACTGAGGAAAACTGAATGGTTGAGAAGCACCTCAAGAAATGTTCAATATTCTTAGTCATCAGGGAAATGCAAATCAAAACAACCCTGAGATTCCACCTCACACCAGTCAGAATGGCTAAGATCAAAAACTCAGGTGACAACAGATGCTCGTGAGGATGTGGAGAAAGAGAAACACTCCTCCATTGCTGGTGAGATTGCAAGCTGCTACAGCCATTATGGAAAACAGTCTAGAGGTTCCTCAGTAAATTAGACATAGTACTACCCAAGGATACAGCAATACCACTCCTGGGGCATATACCCAAAAGATACTTCAAAATATAACAAGGACACATTCTCCACTATGTTCATGGCAACCTTATTTATAATAGCCAGAAGCTGGAAAGAACCCAGATGTCCCTCAACAGAGGAATGGATAAAGAAAATGTGCTAATATATACAAAGGAGTACTACTCAGCTATTATAAACTGTGACATCATGAAATTTGCAGGCAAATGGATGGAACTAGAAAGTATCTTGAGTGAGGTAATAGTCACAAAATAACGCACATGGAATGTGCTCACTGATAAGTGGGTATTAGGAAAAAAACTAGGCATACTCACAATACAACTCAGAAACCATACGAAGATCAAGAAGAGGGAAGACCGAAGTGTGGATGCTTCACTCCTACTTAAAAGGGGAACAAAATAATCATGGGAGCTTGAGGTTGGGAGGGATTTGGGAGGGAGAGGGATGGGAGGGAAAAGGGGGCAGTATCAGGTGTAGGAGTATATAGTTGAGAAGTACAGAGGGTCAGGAAATTGAACAGAGGTTTGGGCAGGGCATGGGAAAATGAGAGTAACCACTAGAAAGTCCCATATGCTAGGAAAGCCAAATGCTCCCAGGACCCAAGGGAATGACATTAGCTGAAATTCCCAACAAAGGGGAGAGAGAACCTATAGAAACCATACCCACAGGTAAGGCAATGGCTCCCAATTGAGGGATGGGGCCATCCACCCATCTCAAAAATATAACACACAGAATTGTTCTTTTCTAATGGAAATTCAGGGACAAAGAGTGGAGCAGAGACTGAAGTAAAGGCCATCCATTGATTACCCCACCAAGGATCCTTCCCATCTGCTGATACCGAACCCTGACTCTATTGCTGATGCTAAGAATTTGCTTCCTGACTAGAGCCTTGTATGACTGTCCCCTGAAAGGCTCTGTCAGTGCCTCACCAATACAAATGTGCATGCTCATAGTCAACCTTCGGACTAAGTATGGGGACCCCAATGGAGGAGTTAGAGGAAAGACTGAAGGTGCTGAAGGAGTTTGAAACCTCATAGTTAGAACAACAATATCAACCAACCAGACCCCACAGAGCAACCAGGGACTAACCCAAACCAAAGAATACACATGGAGGAACCCATGGCTCCAGCTGCTTATATAACTGAGGATCGCTTTATATGGAATCAATAGGAGGAGAGGCCCGTGGTCCTATGGAGACTAGATGCCCCAAGTAGGGGAATTCTAAGATAGTGAAGCAGGAGTAGGTGGATGGGTAGGGCAGCTCCCTCATAGAAGCAGAAGAGAGAGGGAATAGGCTAGGATGCTTGAGGAGGGGAAACCAGGAATGTCAATAAATAAAATAACCAATATAAAAAATTAGTGTTTAAATTTTTGTATATAAGTATTTTCCCTATATTGTTTACTAAAGACTATCTTTTCTAGATTCAGTGTACCTAATATTTTCATTGGAAATCCAGTGACTGTAGATACTTGATATTTCACATTTATGGATTAGAACAATTAATGTTTTAGTGTATATGACCAAAAGAATATACAGATTAAACATAGTCCCCATTAAAATTCAGTGACATTTGTCATAGGTATACAATTTCCAAATTTATAAAAGTCCCTTTAATACCTCATACTAAAGTAACCTTGAAGATTAGAATAATGCTATATGTGGTAAAATACTTTAGTTCAAAATATATTATATAATATGTTGTAAGCAAAACAGTATATTGATGGTATAACGAACTCAGGGTTTGAAAAATTAAGAGCTGTTGTTTTATGAATATATATTATTTTCATTAACAGTATTTATTTTACTGTTCTTTTAATTTCTGATATTTTACCTCTACCTTTTCCACTCTATAGTATCATGAGCATACATTATAAACAAGATTTATTTGTTAGTTAAATCTTTGTATATGTGAGTGGGGCTGCATGAGTTTTGTGAACGTGAGTGTTCAGGTTCCCGCTGATGCCAAAGTGTGTTGGAGTTCCTTAACCTGGAGTTATGGTTGTAGTCTAAAGTGGGTGCAAGGAAGTGAACCCAGGTCCTTTGCAAAAATAATAGATGCCCTTGACTACTGAGCCATCATCTCTCCAGTACTTAAACTATTTTTTTATTCAACAAGTAGTTATCCAGTTTTCCTCTGATTGTAATATATTTACAACCCAGTATCTTGAGCACAGTATGTACTGAAGTTTTCTATTGTATTAGTTACTTTTCTCATCACTATGACAAAATATCTGTAAAAAGCAACTTATGGAAGGAAAGATTTGTTTTGGTTCACAGTTAAGTTCAAGTTACAGGTGCACATGTTGGGGAAGACAGCTTGGTATGACACAGCTGCTCCATTGTATCTACAGTAAGAAATGTCTCAGGTGTGGTGGGAGGGAGAGATGAGAGAAAGGGAGCGAAAGAGAAAGACTGGAAAAAGAAGGGCTGGAAGGAAAGGGCAGAAAGGAGGAGTAAGGGGAGGGGAGGGAGGGGGAGGAGGAAGGAGAGGGAGAGGGAAAGGGGAAGAGAGAGAAGGAGAGAGAAAGGGAGGGAGGGAGAAAGGGAGAGAGAGAGAGAGAGAGAGAGAGAGAGAGAGAGAGAGAGAGAATGAATCGCTCTCCTTTATAACCAGCAAGAGGTACTAAATGTCCTACATTCTCTACCTACCTACCAGCTCTATATCTTCCCTACTGAGTTAAGCTTTCCTGGAAACAGTTCTGTGCTTCCAGTGATTCTAAATCTTGTCAATAATTTATATCAAACATCACAACATCATCCTCTAGTTCTTATATTTTGTTGAACCAAACAGAGAATATCATTTGTCATTGGCATATAAGCAATATCATGTATTTAGCTCAGGATTCTGTGAGTCTGATCATTAGGTGTGAGCTCAATTAACCAGAGTTTCTAATCTAGGCTCTTCTGAGTGATCTTTGGTAGATATGTTCATATTTTCTAGATTAACTGGTGAGCATCAGGGCTGATTAATGTAGAGTGATGAGGCTGATAGATTTCTTAGATGGATTCTAAATCCTTCTATTGTCTTCTCTTACCCAATCAAGTAGTGTATTCTGGATTGAATTTAAGCAATAGAATTAGGAGAGAGTGATGTACTGATTTGAAGTATATGACTTAAGAAAGTCTCCAATTTTTCCGTTTGAAAAGCCCTAAGTTACCAAATCAAAAATTAGCTATCATGCTACAGATAACATATGGGGGTATAGAAAAGTTATGGCGAGAAATCTGAAGATAACACAGAAAGCAGGGAGGAAGAGGGAAGAAATGTTAAAGGGAAAGATAAAGATGGAGAAGGGAGTTCCACCTTTGCAAGTACCCCAGTCTTCCCCGCTATTGTATAAATACCTGATGTTTGGGAAAGACAGCTAGGGTTTTCAGATCTAGGATGTTCAAAACTCTCAGATGATTGAAATTCTACCCAGCATCACGCAGAACAGAAAAAGAACTAGGCTGAGTCCCATCAACACAGACAATTTTAAGATATAATTACATTTGTAAAATGACACTCAGTTTGGGGGATTTTTTTTTGTTATTGTTTACAATAGACACCTAATACAGATGATCTCATTTATGCATTAGTATATCTGGCTGTCAGCTTGTGGCATCATAAAGGTGACTTGGACCACATCTTGTCAGGAATCTATGAGCATCAGGATTGTGGGAGTGTAGGCAGAGTGTGCAGATCCTCTTGAGAGTCTGACAGAGGGTATGGTATAATCCCTGGCTCCAAGCATGCTGCCATCTAATGCAAGCTAATGCAAAAGCATAGAGTTGGACTCCTTCTCTTGATAGGAAGTACCACAAAACCATATTGCAAAAGAGCATGAATCGGATGAGGGATGCTATTATTCAGACAATATACTACTACAGGAAGCAAAAGAAAATTACAACTATCTTTGGAAATGATAACGACAAGGTTAGCAAGAATTTGAATGACCTGCTCTGTTCACTGAGCCAGTGTGCGGGATGGTCAACTCTCCATGACTTTTCTGGAGTGCACACTTCATTGCTCCTCTTGTGCTGTTGCTTTACCATCCCGGCTTCAGTACATTTCCATTTCAGCTGGAATAATCTTTGATTAGTGAATGTTCAAGTGTTTTTCATTCTTGGTGGTGTTTCTTCATTATATAAAAATGAGAAACTTCTGGTTACATGTCTACATCATCAAGTCTGGACCCTGAATACATTAACCTTTAAGTCAAACTGTCTAGGGAGCTATTAGCTCTCTTCACTGAGCAGCTGGTCTTGTCAGTTAGCCACTGAGATGGGTTAGTCATCAATGTCCTTTATTAACTGCTAAGTGATTGGTTCCAAACAACGTTTACAGATCCAATGTTAAAAAGGTCCAGGAGGCCCAGGAGACTTGATTTGCCTCATTTCCACCATTTTTCTGTGTCCATTTGATGGTGCAACTAGAATTCTCAGCTAATTCAAAATAATTTGTCCCACAGTGGCCCTTGACAGAGTTGCATAATGGTCACATCTGTGCTTGCTGTGATATAATTCATTATAATGATTCAGAATGATTATTATTAATAATTCTCACTACAATAATAATTATTGCTGTACTGTGCCATTATTTACATTTTCTGGTGGGCAGATTAAGGAGATCATCTCATTCTTCTCTCTAGAAAGAGTTTTGACTTGAAGTTTTCTTTCTAGAGGTAAGTGTGTTGTGACTGTCTGAGCCATTTCTAGATGTCAGTTGATTATATATTGGAATTTGACTAGAACCATCCATACCCCAGATCTTTCTTTAAATTTTTTTCAATTTTATTTTTTCTTGACTATTTTATGTATTTCCCCATTCTCCCATACCTTCTTCTTCCTCCCCGCTTCTATGAGATGCTCCAACTCCCACCCACCCACTCCCACCTCAATGCCCTGTCATTACCCTGCAGTGGGGAAATGAGCCTTCACAGAAGCAAGGACTTTTCCTCCTATTGAAGATGGACAATTCCATCCTCTGCTACACATGTAGCTGGAGTCATGGGCCCCTCCATGTGTATTCATTGGTTGATGGTTTAGTCCCTGGGAGCTCTGGTGGAGTTTAGTTGGTTAATACTGTTGTTCTTCCTATGGTGTTGCAAACCCCTTTAACTCCTTCAGTCTTTTCTATAACTTCTCCATTGGAGTCTCCTTGTGCAGTCTAATGGTTAGCTGCAATCATCCTCAACTGTATCAGTAGGGCTCTGGCAGAACCTCTCAGGAGCCACCTAAATCTGGCTCTTGCCAGCAAGCATGTCTTGGCATCAGCAATAGTAACTGGGTTTGGTGGCTGCTAATGGGATAGATCCCTAGGTGGGGCAGTCTCTGGATGATCTTTTCTTCAGTCCCTGCTCTGCTCTTTGTCCCTGCATTTCCTCCCATGAGTATTTTGTTCTCCCTTCTAAGAAGGAAAGAAGCATTCACATATTGATCTTCCTTCTTCTTGAGCTTCATATGATCTGTGAATTTTTGTCTTAGGTATTCCAAGCTTTTAGGCTAATATCCTCTTATCACCGAGTGCATACTATGTATGTTCTTCTGTGATTGGGTTTCCTCACTCAGCATAATTTTCTAGTTCCATCTATTTGCCTATGAATTTCATGAAGTCATTGTTTTCAATAGCCGAGTAGTACTGCATTGTGTAAATGTACCACGTTTTCTGTATCCATTCCTCTGTTGAAGTACATCTGAGTTCTTTCCAGCTTCTGGCTATTTAAATAAAGCTGCTATGAACACATGGGAGTATGTGTCCTTGCTATATGTTGGAGCATCTTTTGGATGTATGCCTGGGAGTAGTATAGCTGGGTCCTCATGTAGTACTATGTTCAATTTTCTAAGGAACCTCCAGACTGATTTCCAGAATGGTTGTACCAGCTTGCAATCCCATCAACAATGGAGGAGTGTTCCTATTTCTCCACATCCTGGCCAGCATCTACTGTCACCTGAGTTTTTGATCTTAGTCATTCTGACTGAGGTGGAATCTCAGGGTTGTTTTGATTTACATTTCCCTGATAACTAAGGCTGTCGAACATTTCTTTTTTTTCTGATCTTTTCTTTTTATATTAGATATTATATATTTTTACTTACATTTCAAATGTTATTTCCTTTCCTGGTCTCCTGTCCATAAATCCCCCATCCCCTCCCCATCCCCCATATGGGTATTCCCCCATCCATCCCTCTTACTGCCCCCCCATATTCCCCTGGATTGGGGGTCCAACCTTGGCAGGACCAAGGGCTTCCCCTTCCACTGGTGCCCCAAAAAGGCTATTCTCTGCTATATATGCAGTTGGAATCCTGGGTCAGCCCCTGAATAGTCTTTCAGAAGCTCTGGTTGGCTGGAATTGTTGTTCTTATGGGGTTCCAAGCTCCTTCAACTCTTTCAGTCCTTCCTCTAATTCCCCACAAGGGGATCCTGTTCTCAGTTCAGTGGTTTGCTGCTAGCGTTGACCTCTGTATTGGACATGATCTGAATGTGTCTCTCAGGAGAGATCTATATCCAGTCCCTTTCAGCGTGCATTTTTTAGCTTCATCAATCTTATCTAGTTTTGGTGGCTGTATATATATATATATGGGCCACATATGGGGCAGGCTCTGAATGTTGGTTCTTTCAGTTGTTGCTCTAAACTTTGCTTCCATATCCCCTCCTATGGATATTGCCCCCCCCTTTTTAATTCAACAGACTTTTATTGAGCTCCTAGTGTGTGCTAGCACCAAGGCACAACACACAGAGACATTAGATTGGATGGCAGCCCACAAGGAGGGCCTTCCTGGAGGCCCTCAGAAAGGCAATAAATACACGGCCCGGGAGGGGGTCAAATTTCCCATTAAGTGGCCAGAACCAGAAGCCATTAACTATGGGACCTTCACCATCAAGTCAGATGTGTGGTCCTTTGGGATTCTGCTGACAGAGATTGTCACCCATGGCCGAATCCCTTACCCAGGAATAACCAACCCTGAAGTCATTCAGAACCTGGAGAAAGGCTACCGAGTGGTGCGACCTGACAACTGTCTGGAGGAGCTGTACCACCTTATGATGCTGTGCTGGAAGGAGCGCCCAGAGGACAGGCCCACATTTGACTACCTTCGGAGCATCCTGGATGACTTCTTCACAGCCACAGAGGGCCAGTACCAGCCCCAGCCTTGAGGCCTTGCGGTCCGTTGTCTAGGTTACAGATCTTGTAATGTTTTACCACTTCTCCCTGGTTCTAGTTGAAGTCTCTGACTTACAGTGAAAAAGGATCCCGTGGTGTTTTGCTTTCCGGGATCAGGAAGGATCCATGCGTGTTCCCCGGCTCCAAAAGATGCCACGTGGCGCCCTTATGGCTCAGATTCTTGAAGAACCAAGGTTCAGGCTCTGGGCTATTTGATTTCACCACGAAGTTGAAGGGGATGAAGCCTTCTTAGCCAGTGGTAAGGGACTGAGCCTTACATCACTCACCACTCTGCTCCAGGATTCGGAGCTGTTCATCCTTTTCAAAACCCAAGTCACCAACATGGGAGGACTCATAGCTGTGCAGGGCAATAACCAGGTTGTCTTGCAGCGGGGAGGCTGGTGGAAGGGAGTCCTCATAGGTAATCAGTGGGTCCCAAACTTCAGAGCCACTCCGGGTGGGCAGCATAGTCTTGCTGTCCAGTGGGACTATGGAATAGTGGCAGCTTTCACACACGTCAATGTTCTCCATCCAGCATCTTCAGGGTTTGAGCTGCAGACACAGCCCACGATCCCTGAAGGAATGTAGAGAGGCCTGAAGGAGCTCCCCGTAACAGTTTCCCCAACATCAGACTTCCCAAAGCACAGCCCTGGAAATTAAACAAAGTACCTGAGATTGTCAACTCAGAGGTCCCCATTGGCTGTAAAAACTGAAAAGTGGAATTCTACCTTCCCACTGGGTTTACTGGAACCCTTAAGCAACAAGTTCACAGGAGGTTCAGGCCCAAGGCTAGTCCCCATCCTCCCAACTGGGAAGGGCAAAATGGCACAGGCCGTTTTTTCCCCCTTTTAAGAAGGAGTGGGAGCATCTTCATTTTGGTCATCCCTCTTCTTGAGCTTCCTGTGGTCTGTGAATTGCATCTTGACATACCCCAGATTTTGAGCCCTAATTTTACATGAGGCTTCTTAAATGGACAGATGCAGATCTAATTTAAAAATCCTAAGGTTCTTGTTCTACTTCCTATAATTTCAGCAAAATTAATAATCATAAATAAAAGTGTTATCTCACTGTATGAATGAGAACATAAATCTTCCTTTTTTTTTTTTTTTGGTTCTTTTTTTCGGAGCTGGGGACCGAACCCAGGGCCTTGCGCTTCCTAGGTAAGCGCTCTACCACTGAGCTAAATCCCCAGCCCCCATAAATCTTCTTTATTCAGACTAGAGATGAGATTCTTCTTGGCCTATATCCAATGCCATTTTCAATATCATGGAAAGACGAATTAAAGAAAAGAATTTCTGTCAGAGTTCCATGACTGAAACATCTTGTTTACTGAAGTCTTTCCAAGGGCAGGCATAGCCTTGCACTCCACTTGTCTCATTGCTACATGCAGGTAAGAGTAATATAAAGAAAGTCTAAATGCATATCTTCAAGACATTGCAGCTTCCTTGCTTTTGAGCTGTTTGTCCCTTACTGATCTGTGGATCATGAATTTTGCAGGCAAATGGATAGAACTAGAAAATACTATCCTGAATGAAGTAGCCCCCAGACCCAATGGAGATGTGTGACAGGAGCCTGAACATGGTTTTCCGTTGAAAGGTTTACCAGCATCTGACTGAGACAGATGCAGATACTCACATACAACACCTGGACAGAGGTTGGGAACCCCCTAAAGTTAGGGGGTTGAAGGAACTGAAGAGGATGGTAACCCCAGAGGAAGACCAACAGTGTCAACTAACTTTGACCCCTGAGGGCTCCCAGAGACTAAGTCACCAACCAAAGAGAAAATATGGGCTGGTAGGAAGGAGCTCCGTTGCTCTCCGTTGCACATATGTAGCAGAGGGCTGCCTTCTCTGGCCTCTTGGGAGAAGGCGCATCTTATCCTGTAGGGACTTGATGCCCCAGAGTGTAGGGCTACCTTGGGTGGGGGGACCCTCTCAGAGTCAAAGGGGTGAGGGCATGGAAGAAGAAGGGCAACAATTGGGATGCAAATAAATAAAATAATTATTTAATAAAAGAAGAAATTGAGAATGGTAAAGAAACTAGAGCTCCTTTGTAGAACTCACACTGCTTTTTCATAATATTTATTTACACGTTATCTTCAAATTAGGACAACGAAAGCTTCAGTTAGTTACTTTCCCCTTTACTTTGGCAGATATAAAATCCATTAAAATGCCCTAGGCTGATGGATCCCATATATTAGTCCAAAGCATTCCAATTTCTGCCTCCTCCCTACCTCTAGTCATGAGATTGTCAGCCTAAAACTATCCTAGGACAAAATGTGGTTTTAATGGATTTGTACAAAGAAAGCTGGTGGTATAGATAAAGCAGATTAACCTGTCTGCTTTAGATTAAAATGTATTTCCCCTACTTTACTTTTATGATGTAGTTATGATCAGACAATTATCATTGCTTTAATCTTCATTTTTGATTAGTTTTTATGTGTGTACCAAAAAGTTTATATGTATTTTGGTGCCAATACTTAATAATTTTTCCATTTAAACTAAGATTGGTTGAATTTATAAATTAAAATATAGGAAGCTTGATGTTCTAAGAGATGTTTTTATAAAACAGGGTTTCTCCATGTAAAGAATCCTAGAACTCACATTGTAGACCATGCTAGCCTTGAACTCACAGAGATCCACCTGTCTCTGCCTGGCAAATACTGGGATTCATGATCATTGAGAAAGAAGCCAAAACCATACAGTGGAAGAAAGAAAGCATCTCAAAAAATGGTGCTAGTCTAACTGGCAGTCTGCATGTAGAAGATGCAAATTGATCCATATTTATCACCACATACAAAGCTCAAGTCCAAGTGGATCAAGAACCTCCACATAAAAACCAGATCCACTTAATCGAGTAGAAGAGACAGTGGGAAATAGCCTGAAGTGCATTGGCACAGGGAAAAATTTCCTGAACAGATCACCAACGGCTCAGGCTCTAAAATATACAGTTGACAAATGGGACCTCATGAAACTGAAAAATTTCTGTAAGGCAAAGAACTCTGTCAATAAGACAAAGAGGCATCCTACAGATTGAAAAAGAGATCTTCAGTAAACCTACATCTAATAGAGGGCTAATATCCAAAATATACAAAGAACTAAAAAAAAAAGTTAGATTCCAGAAAACCAAATAACCCAATTTAAAAAAATGGGTTAGCGAGCTAAACAAAAATTCTCAACAGAGGAATCTTGAATAGCTGAAAACCACTTAAAGAAATGTTCAACATCTTCAGTCATCAGAGAATTGCAAATCAGAATGCTAAGATAAAAAACTCAAGAGACAGCACATGCTGGAGAGGATGTAGAGAAAGAGGAACACTCATCCATTCGTAGTGGGATTGCAAGTTGGTACAATCACTCTGGAAATCAATCTGTTGGTTCTTCAAAAAATTGGAAAAAGTTCTACCAAAAGACCCAGCTTTACCCCTCCTGGGTATATACCCAAGCTATGCTCCACCATATCACAAGGACACGTGCTCCATTATGTTTATAGCAGCCTTATTTATAATAGCCAGAAGCTGGAAACAACCCAGGTGTCCCTCAACTGAGGAATGGATATGGAAATATGCTTCATTTACGCACTGGAATGCTACTCATCTATTAAAAATGAGGACATCATGGATTTTGCAGGCAAATCGATGGAACTAGAAAATATAGTCTTAAGTGAGGTAACCCAGACCTCAAAGGACATACATAGTATATATTTGCTGATAAGTGGATATTAGCCAAAAAGTTCAGAATACCCGTGATACGACTTACAGGCAATATGAAACTTAACAGGAAGGAAGCCCCAAGTATAGATGCATCAAACTCACTTAGAAGGGGGAACAAAATTATCACAGAAGGCACAGGGAGGAAGGGATCTGGGTGGGAGAGGGGTGGGATAGAGAGAAAAGGGGGTAGGATCAGGTAAAAGAGGAGAAGCCTAGAGGGTCAGGAGAATGAATAGAAATAAGCGGCAGTGTGGGGTGAGGGACAGAGGGAACCTCTATTAAATGCCAGACACCAGGGATGTGAGAGGCTCCCAGAATGCAATAAGGATGACCTTAGCTGAACCACCTAACAGTGGGGAGATGGAATGTAAAGAGGCCACCTCTAGTAGATAGACATGGCCCCCAGTTGAGGGATGGGGCCACCCACTCCTCTCAACATTCTTGACACAGTATTGTTCCTGCCTAAAGCAAATGGAGGGACAAAAATGGAGCAGAGACTGAAGACAAGACCATCCAGAGGCTGCTGCACCTTGGGGTTCACCAAACCCTAACACTATTGCTGATGCCAAGAAGCACTTGTTGACAGGAGCCTTGTGTGGCTGTCCTTTGAGAGGTTCTGTCAGCACCTGACTGAGAAAGATGCAAATACTTTCAGTCAACCATTGGGATGAGCTCAGTGGCCCCTATGGAAGAGTTAGGAGACAGACTGAAAGAGCTGAAGGGGATTGCAACCTCATAGGAAGAATAACAGTGTCAACTAATGGGACCACTCAGAACTCCCAGAGACGAAGACAACAACCAAAGAGCACACATGGGCTGGTCTGTGACCCTTGTAGCAGAGGGCTGCTTTGTCTGCCTTCAGCAGGAGGGGATGTGTGTGGTCCTGTGGAGGCTTAATTCCCCAGAGAAGGGGCATGAAAGAGGGGTGAGCTGGGAGTGGATGGGTGTGTAGGGAAGCACCCTCTTAGAGGAGAAGGGGAAGGGGCATGGAGGGTCTCACGGAGGGAAGACCAGGAAGGGGAAAACTTTTGAAATGTAAATAAATACAATACTTAAATAATTAACTTTAAAGAAGTCTGTGGCACCGTTGCCCAGCTAAGAAGTTTTACTTTTTGAAAGCAATTCACCACACAGGTAAATGAAATTTATGAGGGAAAATTATATGCTAGTATATTCATATGAGAGAAAATACATGATATTTGTCTTTCTAAGCATGGATTAATTCACTTAATATAATATTTTCTACTTCCAACTGTTTTTTATAAATTGATAATTTTATTATTTTGGGTGTTGAATAGAATTCCATTGTGTTTACACTAAACAGTTTATTATCTGCTTATTCACCTATAAGCATCGAGGCTGTTAGCATCTCCTTACTACTGTGAATGGACCAGCAAAAAATTATGGGCAATTACTTCAGTGATAAGATGTTGGGTCCTTTGAGTATATGCCCAGGAGTGGTACTACTGGGTAATATGGCAGTACTGCTTTTAGTTTTCTGAAAATCTCAACACTGATTTCATGTGAACTCTCTTCTCATCACTCAGTAAAAGTGCTACCCGTTCCACGGTTCCTTCCTTAATTATACAAGATGGAATCAATAAATTCTTCATCTTTCTTCTGATAGCTATTGTCTCCTGTTTGTATCATTTTACAAGTATGTTGAAATAATTTGTTGATTGAGAGGCTTTTTTCTGTGTTAGAAAGGAAAGGTCTATATTCTAATATTCTTTGAATTAAGCATTGTTCTGCATGATGTCTTGCATGTCATATACCATAACGTTTGTTGAATTAAGGCATAATAAATGCAAGTTGAAATCAATGAAGGTTACATTACACAGTGAAAGAAATCCTCAATACTGATTTCTAAGGGGTCGGGTAGTTTCTCAGTAGATAGCAGACCCTTAAATACAGTGTCTGCTAATTAATGTTATATATTCATCCAAATGCATCATGTTAAAATCTAATTCTTTCCAGTGATGACTAGAATTAGTCAATCTGAATATATAAACAAGGAGATATGACTCAGGTTGGATCTTGCCAAGAACAAGTGCACATTTGCAAGAGTCATTGCTAAATTGGCACCATTTTCCTTCTAGCAAATGAAGTGTGTGGGTGATATAACCTAGTTAATGAACACATTCTCACAATTGGTGCTCAAAATTAATATTAGTCAGATGTTTGATCCAATATGAAGAGGGTGGCAAGCATTTGCCAAAATGTTAAACTTTAGAACTGATTCTTTAACAGCAACAATCTCTCTGTGTGTACAATTATTCAGACGCCTTCTAGAAATTAGTCTCCCAAAAGAAAGATCCATGCCTCTGTAAATTTCAGTGTAATTCTCAAAGTACTTCTGGCATGAAAAATATAAAAAACTGTTTTCTTAACATATATTCTTTATCCCATGAGTCCATAATCAAACAGATTATAGAATAATTGTCAGGGTCAAGTGTATCTAATAATCAAACATTGGACATTTATAAGAATCATAACAAACATTTGCAAAATTAGTCATCTGTTTATAATTTTGCTTGTTCTTAAAATGTAAGGAGACGGTGTATGGAATATCAGAAAATGAGCTAGTGTTAGGTGTGATTACACTAAGTATGTGTAAAAAGTAAAGATTAAATGATGGCACTAACATGGCTTAAAATAGAGAGTAGGATAATGGCCCTGTACTACTGTTTCTTACTGTAAAATGGAGATTCGTCAAAGGTATTAAGATAGGGCAATGGTAAATAATCATAAGTCACATATAATAATCACATAATAATAATTGTGTTTGAAACAGCCAGAACCTTCAAAAAAGTGCAATTTACCCAGAAAACACGCAGTGAAAAGTGATGAGCCGTTCCGTCCACACATCTCTATAGCCAAAATGAGTCGTATAAAGCTGTATCACAGAACAGCTTTCAATACAGGCCATGACACCTGTTCACTCGTACTGAAATAGCACATTCCAGCTATACACGTTTCCACTTACTGGAAAAAAAGAGCAATCCTGGCCTTGAAACTAAGAGAACTGTGTTCTCACCATATTCATGATTTGTTAGTTACATGGTTTTAAGAACAGTTAAGTTTATTATAACCTAAAATGTTCCTAGATCAATCCACTCCAAGGATATTTTAAAGAAATAAAAGAAGTTAAGAAAAAAACATTGTATACTATGAAAATAAAGTTTTCTTTTCTCTGAGAAAGAGAAGTTAATGATTCTTTTCCCTGAGAGAACTCTAAAATTTACACAACTTAACTAAATTGAAAAGTGGAAAGAGACTGAGTCTAACATCCCAATGGTTTTTTGCCAATCTTCTTTGATTTGTGAAGTTTTATAAGCACCTCCTTTTTTCAGCTGCTGTATCAGGTACCCATAACTTCTTATGTGACAGAAACTTCAATTTCTATCCTTTGTCAGTTTTCATTATGAAAGCTAATGTCTCCACATATTTCCCACCCACAATAAAATTTATTTATACTTTAAAGTAATTGACTCTTCTCACAAAACATCTCACTTCTTTCTGGAGCATTTTTTAGCTAGAAATTTAGAAAGCCTATTATTAGTTTTTTTTAAGAAAAACTTTTAATTAAATCTATTTTCCCCTTTATTTCATCCTATACTCTCTGCTGAAGCCCTTTCAGGCCTTCTATCAGGTGCTCTGATTTCCTCTCCTTTGAATACGGAAGATATCGACGATAAGGCATCTATCCAGATAGTGTTGGGACACATGCCAGCACTTTTGGAATTCTGATCTGATGGTCTGGTCCACAAATTACTTGTGACAATCATTCACTATAGCGATTTTCTGATCACACCTTTCCCACCTGCCCTGACACCTTTCTCTACTTAAACCTGTCCTAGGATTATAACTGTATCCATAACCAACTCACAATTAAGAATGAATAAATGTTCAGCTTTCCTTTGAATATACAATAACTGGCAATTACAAATCATGCTATGGAAGATGAATGGTAATATACACTGGGGTTGGAACCTGAGTGATGTGCAGGCAGTCCTAGGATGTTCACACTCAGGGCATCTTCCTCCACTGCCCTAACAGCATTGCCAGGATGACATGTGGATCCAGGTCATTTACAATTCACAGAAAGAAGAACATTATCTTCTCTGGTCCAAATTGAGTATAAATTCAAAACCCACCTTAATGATGTGGAAATTGTGATATTTCAAACTTCTTTGCTTCTGATCATAAAATGTCTGTCATCCATGAGTTAAGATACCAATTTGAGATCTTGGACATGTAGAAAGGAGGGAGAAATCCCTCTGCAGAGTCCCCATCAAAATCCCTCTGGCCACCAAGCAACTTATTCTTACAAAACTAAATCCAAGTGTCAGGCATGATCTTACTATACAAGAGTAAACTCCTTAGCTGTCTTGTAAAGGGATAGTTTCCCCTCTCCAAGCCATCTACCCTTTATGGAAAATATGAACTAGCCATTGTACAGCATACATTCATACTGATAGTATATTTTCTAGAATATAATGGTAGTCTAGAAATCAGTATATTGAAGAAACAAATAGTTTTGTGCAAAATTACTTCATTTGTTTCATAATGTCTGGTAGCTCCAAGGTATTAAAAAGCATTATCTTTGAGCAGTTTTGTCATATGAAGAGAAAGAAAATACAAATTCCTGTAAGTGCCCTGTGACAGACACTGTCACTTAGAAAGATGTTCAGGATCTGGGAAAGCATCATAGAGGAAAAGTTCAATTCTATGAAAAATGACCTGGAAATGAAGACATGATTGAACTCATCTCCACAAAGGTATAAAACCAGAGCAGATCATGTGTGTGTGTGTGTGTGTGTGTGTGTGTGTGTGTGTGTGTGTAACAACACTGAAAGAAAAGGTCACAAATTTGAAAGAGATCAAGGAGGTTACATAGAAGGGCTTGGAGAGAGAAAAGGAGAGGAGAAATCTAAAAATAAATTGAAGATGAAGTTTTTTAAGGACAGGCATGAATGCAGATTTTCCTCAGGGTATGTAGCTAGAGGAAAGTTATGATGATGTGAGAAAATAGCACTTTCTTAGGGCTGGAAAACATAGTTCAAATTGAGGAGAGAGTGAAAAGGGAGGAGTCTGACATGGATCGCAAGAACATGCAAATAATGGTAAGAAGCAAGAGGAGGTCATTTTCTGGATTGCTGTTAGGCATGTGCCCTGAGAAAAGCTGTTAGTAATAGTTAGATTCAAGGTAGATTCCACTGATCAAATAGGTTTAAAACAATTAGCCAAGCCTCCTAGTAATGGGGAATACGGGGACCGAACTTTACATCTCCTATAACCAGACAAGGCTTCCAGAAGAGGCATTGAGACACAACCCAGTCATAAAACTGTACTGACATTTTATCCCGCCTCAAAGATGTACTGGAGTAAAGGTGGCACAGAATTTGTGGGAGCTACCGAAGAACAAGTGGTCCAACTTGAGACCCATGCCACAAGGGAAAGCCCATGCTTGACACTGCCTGGATGGCTTGGAACCAGAGGCTGAAGAACCAGAGAGCCAAAATAGAATCAAACATGTCTTGCGAAAAAAAAAATCAATGAAATGATTTCTAATGAAATTCTGCTTACGCTCATTGACTGGAGCCTAGCGTAATCATTATCAAAGAGGTTCCACCCAGTAACTGATAGGAGCAGATGTAGAGATCCACAGCTAAACATTAGGTAGAATTCAAGGAAATCCCATGGAAAAGGAGGAAGGATTGTAGGAGCCACATGGTTCAAGGACACCACAAGAACAAGTTCACAGAATTAACTAAACAGGGTTCATAAGGACTAACAGAGAAAGAATCCACAGTCAGAGAGCCTATATAAGTCTGACTTAGATCCACTGCATATATGTTATGATGGTGTAGCTTGGTGTTTTTATGAAAACTCTCCTAAGTGGGAGCAGGCAGCTACCTCTGACCCTTGCTCTCCTCCTGGATTACTTTGTCCAGCCTTGGTATGGGGACTTTGCCTTGTCTTATTGCAACTTGTTATACCATGTTTGGTTAATATCTCTGGGAAGACAGATATTTTCTGAAGGGAAACAAGAGGATTGGATCTGTGGGAAAGGAAAAGTGGATAGGGGGAGGGCCTGGATGGAGAGGAGGGAGGAGAAACTGCAGCCTGGATGTAATACATGAGATAATAATTTAAGTAAGTAAGTCAGTCAGTCAATTAGTCAGTCAGTAAGTAAGTAAGTCCAGCAAGCTGTTATCAATTCCATGAACATTAGAGGTTTGCAGGATATTCTGGTGCTCAGACATTTAAAAAAGTCAATGAAAGATTTTTGACAAGAGTGATCACATTTGAAACCTGGAAACAATGACTTTGACCTGGATGAGAAGGAAGTGAAGGAAAAGAAATGTGATTTCAAGCGAGGAGCTCCTGCAGTCTGGAGTTAGAGGGTCCCTGAGACAAAAATGAGCTCTTGGAGAAGATGGGAATAGGTATCTGGTTACTGTAGCCAGAATGCTGTGAGATACCAAAGAACAAATCATAGCAGATGTAAAAGAATTGGGATCCTTTCACAGTGAGCGCACTTACCATGTCAAAATCTCCTAGCAGTCACTGACATCATGTAATTCCGTGCTGGAGATGCTGCACAAATGCTAGTGAGAATGAAGGGAACAGAATCTTCAAGCCACACTTTATATGATCTAACAGGGCACAGGTTCAAACCCTAAAAATCTGCCTTCCATTTCATCTCCAGATGGATTATGTCTGTGTGTCCATTCTTCTTTCATTATCATCTCTTCTGCATCTCCCTCTTCATTCTCATCTACCTGTGAAGCTGGTTCTCGATATTCCCAAAGGCCCCAATTTTTGTCAGTATCTGTCAATGTTAGTCTTCTATTCCTCTAATATCAATTAGGCTGGGGAATAATCCAGAACAAGCAAATGAATGTGTCTGAACTGAGCTATGTGCAATGCATACATAAAGACGCCTCTTTTCAATATTGAGTAAAACCTGGAAGTGTTCCAATCCAGGACTGCACTCTGCTCCCCAAAGCAATCTTTCTTTACACTGCATACATAGCCTCAAATGTAATTTTGACAGGAAACACAAATCGCATAGCACTGAGTAAAGACCAGCATCGCAGTGCACCAAAATTCAACGGGACGTAGAAGTCCTGGAAGAGAAATTTACAGCACTAAATGCATGCATTGGAAACAAGGTAACAAGGTACTATTTCAGCCCAACGTTCTAAGTTCTTTCCCCCAGAAACTGGGGAAGGACAGGCAAAACAAACCCCCAACAGCAGAAGTCATGAAAATGGCAAAGCAGTAAAAAGTTGAATAAAACAAAAACTTCTGGGACATCAGAATCATCAATCAAATTCAAGAACATCTCCAAGAATAAAGAATAAATTCACAGAGAGAAGACACACATAATCAACTTCAGGAATGAAATTGGGACTCTTGATGTGCTACTCAGCCATTAGGCAAGTAACAAAAGAGAAATATAAAAAGATTTATAGTTATGAATACAATATCTTAGAAGAAATGGACCAATATCTCAAACTTCATTGACTATTTCTATCACCTATGTGTTTGAATAGATCATTCGGCTCTTATGTTTCTGTTTCTAATGAGATTTCAACTGATCGTGTGCTCTTCTAAAGATGAGGAATTGTTTATTTTTCATTTTCCATTTAATATCTGTGTCTGTTTGCCTCTTACCAGTTTGACTAATAATGTGGGGCGTGATATTTTGTTGGATTCTTTGATCGTTGTGAATATTTGATTAATATTTTAAAACCAAATTTGGGGAGATTTCTAACTATTTCTTTAAGAAGATTTCTACATTTTTTAAAATTTTCACCTCTTTTGGAATTTAATTATGTGATAAGACATAAGCTCAAATCTTTTCCTCTCCTTGGTGCTTCACCCTATTGTAATCAAGTCTATATTAATATTAATATTGCATTTTAAGGGCTGGAGAGATAACCCAGTCAATAAAGTGTCTATCTAGCAAGGATAAGGACCTGACTTAAATCTTAAAATCCAACAATAACAAGGGGTCACGGAAATTTTACATTTCTAATCTTAGCTCTGGAAGGAATGATAAGAAGGTCCCTGGGGCTGCCTGACCAGCCGGCTTAGATTATTTTGTGCATTCCAGGTTATTGGGAGATTTTGCCTGAAAGAAAGGTGTGCAGTTACTACTGAAGAGTGATACCAGAGGAACCATTCACAAGAGGAAATTACAATACAAAATATATACCCACTATATATAGACTCATAAAATTTTATAAAGCAAACACTAGTAGACTTTAAAATCAGAGATTAAACCTAACCCAGTTATACTAGATGACATCAATACTCCACTCTCACCACTACACAGGTAAACTGTATAACACTTGGATAAAATAACAGTGGAATTAAATTACAACACAGATAGAATGTACTTAATAAATTCCTAAAGAATATTCTACTCAAACACCAGAGGACACACTTTCTTTTCAACACCTTAAGGAAACTTATCCAAAACAGGTCACATATTAGGGCACAAAGAAGTCACAATAAATACAGGAAAACTGAAGCAATCCATCAGTCTATCAGATCACAACAGAATAAAGCTAGGAATTAACATCAAGAGAAACTATAGATAATATAGAAAGTCGTGAAGTCTAAGCAGGAAGCAGCTAATGAGTGGCAAGTATGTCATTAAAAAAAAAACAAGAAGGAAATAAAAAATATCCTATAACTAAATGAAAACACAACCTCCCAATATATATGGAACACGATGAAGGTAGCCTTAAGAGAGATGTTTATGGCACTAAGTGCCTGCACTGGGCGCCAAAAGACTGTTCAAAGCTTGAAGTGGTGGACAACATCATGGAAATGGTTTTGTGGGCACAGCAGGGCACATATGAACTTACAATTGTGACAACATGAACAAGAGCTCCACCTAAACTTATCTCCCCATTATTTTCACTCTTCCTTCATATCATCTGTATCATACTATGGTCCTGGTCTTTCCCTACAAGACTCAGGGACCATTACAGAAGAGGAGGTAGGAAGATTGTAAGAACCAGAGGTGGGGGAAGAAAGAAAAAGAGTATTTTTTGACATGGTTGGAACATTGCATTCATGAATTCACAACACATGTGTTTATGTACACAAGACCTTCATGAAAAAAGTCTTCCAACATTTCAGTACAGAGTCTGTAGGAAGTCATGAAGCTCCCAGTCCTAACTGAGAAGGTATTGATAGTTGATAGCTTCAGAGAGATGGAAAGTCCATTTTCTATGAAGGTGTGAAGTGGATGGTGGCAAACCTTGATTGTGTGCACAGCACAAATTGGACTTGAACATGGTGGCTTACAGAAAAAGATACATGAAGTTAGAGAAGATGAGAAGGTGAGGAGTAGAATTGAGAGGAGTTTGATGGAGAAGTACAGGATACGTTTTATCAAAATAGATTGTACTGCATTAAAAATGACACTTGAGATTTTCCTCTGGCCTTCACAAGTGTATACAATATGTGTGTGCACACCAATGCATACATGTGCACCTGCACACTCACAGATAGGCACGTTGCATGCACACCAATATTCACACATCTAATTGCCTTTTAAAATAATTTAATCAGCAATGAACTCTGTGGTTTCAACAAGAAATCAAAAGTTTACAAAGAAAATTTAAAAGTATTTAATAGTTATTAGTAGAAATACTCATTGTTTATATATCATAACAAACAGGAATAAAATATGCTCATTTGTTTTCAACTTAAAATAGTTTATCTTTCCTGTTTTTTCTCTCTAAGTTGATGATTTGATGTTACTTCTGCAGGAGTCTATGAGTGATGTGCTTTCAGGTTTTATTTTGCTGATGATATCATCATCTTTCATCACTTTTGAATATTGTCTGAGCACTGTGATTGCCTATAGATGAGAAGGATGTAGGCTGTGGAATCAGACTGTCTGGATATGAGTCCCAGTTGCACTATAGAGTAAACAGTTTTTTGGATGCTTGAATGCTACTTTCTAGCTATTTGTTATCTTTGAACTATATTAAATTTATCTTTCTTGTCTTACTAGTCTTGAAGCTAGTCATCTTTGTTCAGGCTAGTTGTTCTTAAACTCGCGTAAGCGTACTGCACTTTGAATATAGACATAATAGCAACTTCGAATAATGTCAGTGCAGTACATTGCAGTCTTTCTGCAGTCAAGACAGCAATGGAAAGTACTTAACATTTATTCTGTCTTTGAGATGCATTGCTCTATTCAACCCCATTAACCACTCAGCAGTTTCACAAGGTCAGAAGAACTCGTTGATACTTCACAAATGTCCCAAGAGTCAGGGGGTTGTGCATATTGAAGATTTCCTCAAACATTACACAATAGATTTATCATATGTCCTGACCTATGGTTATCAAACACTACTGTTACATTGCTCTAGAGAACTTTCAATTACAGGTGAGGTTTACAAGTCACAGAGAAGACTTTCTGTGGCAGAATATCACAAACTTGCAAAAAGGCTTGATAACCCTTTTGAAAACAAAACAATTAAAATTATAATGAAGCACAAACAAATATTCCCCAGTCAAGTCATTTACCACCTACATATGCACATCCAAGAAGAAATGTTGTGTGTTGATTCACTTGAGACTTGTAGGAATGATAAAGCAAACTTGATAGCCAGTTTATTATAATAACAAAATGAAGCCTCAGGAGGTCTATCTAAATGAATGAAGTACAGATGTGTGCACCTCAAAAGTGCTTAGCACCACAATAGTGAGTAATTTTAACCACCAAGCAAAGCAGCCTATAGCCAAGCAAAAAGTAAAAGGCAGAGTTAATACACTTCAGGTGGAAGGATACAATTTACAAATCTTACACTTGAGTTCTGCTTTTCAGACATGCTTGTGACAAGTATGTTCTCTGCCTAAATTTTTGCTCTTCATAACCTTACTAGTCTCTGTGGAAAAGCAAAGGGGGTTACCAATGAAGTACAACTTCTCAAATTCTTTTCTTTGATATTTTGTCCATTTTTCATGTTATCTACCAAAATATGTTATATAATGTTATGTCAGAAGATTTTTTCTGTGTTTTCATCCTCCTTCAGTGACATATGTAATATTGGTCTTACATTTAAGCTCACTTGAAGTTAACCTTTTGCATGTAATCCGAAATGAGAGTTAAGACTCTTTTATTTCTCATTTTTGTTCTCTGAAGCATGTATGACATCCTAGTAATTCTAGCAAGGTTATTGAATATTAATGCTTTCTTCAAGAATTACCAAACATTTTATCAATGATCAATTGACCACATCTATATGGTTGTACATTTGGGATCTACTTGGTACATCTGTTTGCATGGCTGTCTTATGCTTGCTCAAATTTCTGAGGGAAATTTTATTAGCAACAAGAGACACTTAGCAACACTTTAGTGTTTCACCTTAATTTCAGACAGAACCCATGATACCTTTCACAAAGAACTCCACATGCCCCAAACATATTTTATGCTATTGACTATTCCTCAGTAGAAAAGTTTGTTTCCTAGTTACTCTTCCAAATCAATTCTTGAGGAATTGATTCACTGTACTTGAGGTAAATAATCAATATTTAATGATAGATGAAGATGATAGATGGAGATGATACAGGACTCACATATTAAGGTCTTGGCTTACATTCAATTATGCTTACTGCAATATGTGGAAGGCTTTATTTCCATCTTACAAAAGATGAAAACTAATATGGATTTTGTCTATAAAAGTCATATTCTAATCCTTAATATCATCCCAAAAGCCTGGACTAATAGCAAGGGAGAAAGAATTGGTTATGGCAGTTGTGGGGGGAGGGTGGTAGGTTTTCAGACACTTGCCTTTTAAAAAATAGCTACTGCTGAATATCATTTATTAATTTTAAATAATTAAAATAATATATCATTCTTTTAACTGTTTGAATAATGTGCTTTCCCTTAAGACTCTACCACAATTCCACTCTTGTGACACTAAACTTAGGAGTTTTGACCTTAGTACTGTCAGAATCATCTGCAGCCATACACTCAGCCAGTTGTTCACATCATCTGTAACTGTGACTAAAAGACTATCGATTGTGGCTTTGGTACTTAGCTAATTTGTTTTAGAATGTGGAACTCTGCCATCCTTTGAACATTTATTTATTCACTATCTGCTATTCAATATTGGTACCATCTTGACTACTGTTCTATTGCAGAGAAGAGACTCTGCAACCAAGGCAACTTATATGAGAAAGCGTTTATTTATTTATTTTTTTTATTAACTTGAGTATTTCTTATATACATTTCAAGTGTTATTCCCTTTCCCGGTTTCCGGGCAAACATCCCCCTCCCCTCTCCCCTTCCTTATGGGTGTTCCCCTCCCAACCCTCCCCCCATTGCCGCCCTCCCCCCACAGTCTAGTTCACTGGGGGTTCAGTCTTAGCAGGACCCAGGGCTTCCCCTTCCACTGGTGCTCTTACTAGGATATTCATTGCTACCTATGGGGTCAGAGTCCAGGGTCAGTCCATGTATAGTATTTAGGTAGTGGCTTAGTCCCTGGAAGCTCTGGTTGCTTGACATTGTTGTACTTTTGGGGTCTCGAGCCCCTTCAAGCTCTTCCAGTTCTTTCGCTGATTCCTTCAACGGGGGACCTATTCTCAGTTCAGTGGTTTGCTGCTGGCATTCGCCTCTGTATTTGCTGTATTCTGGCTGTGTCTCTCAGGAGCGATCTACATCCGGCTCCTGTCGGTCTGCACTTCTTTGCTTCATTCATCTTGTCTAATTGGGTGGCTGTATATGTATGGGCCACATGTGGGGCAGGCTCCGAATGGGTGTTCCTTCAGTCTCTGTTTTATTCTTTGCCTCTCCCTTCCCTGCCAAGGGTATTCTTTTTCCTCATTTAAAGAAGGAGTGAAGCATTCACATTTTGATCATCCATCTTGAGTTTCGTTTGTTCTAGGGATCTAGGGTAATTCAAGCATTTGGGCTAAAAGCCACTTATCAATGAGTGCATACCATGTATGTCTTTCTGTGATTGGGTTAGCTCACTCAGGATGATATTTTCCAGTTCCAACCATTTGCCTATGAATTTCATAAACTCGTTGTTTTTGATAGCTGAGTAATATTCCATTGTGTAGATGTACCACATTTTCTGTATCCATTCCTCTGTTGAAGGGCATCTGGGTTCTTTCCATTTTCTGGCTATTATAAATAAGGCTGCGATGAACATAGTGGAGCACGTGTCTCTTTTATATGTTGAGGCATCTTTTGGGTATATGCCCAAGAGAGGTATAGCTGGATCCTCAGGCAGTTCAATGTCCAATTTTCTGAGGAACCTCCAGACTGATTTCCAGAATGGTTTTACCAGTCTGCAATCCCACCAACAATGGAGGAGTGTTCCTCTTTCTCCACATCCTCGCCAGCATCTGCTGTCACCTGAGTTTTTGATCTTAGCCATTCTCATTGGTGTGAGGTGAAATCTCAGGGTTGTTTTGATTTGCATTTCCCTTATGACTAAAGATGTTGAACATTTCTTTAGGTGTTTCTCAGCCATTTGGCATTCCTCAGCTGTGAATTCTTTGTTTAGCTCTGAACCCCATTTTTTAATAGAGTTATTTGTTTCCCTGCGGTCTAACTTCTTGAGTTCTTTGTATATTTTGGATATAAGGCCTCTATCTGTTGTAGGATTGGTAAAGATCTTTTCCCAATCTGTTGGTTGCCGTTTTGTCCTAACCACAGTGTCCTTTGCCTTACAGAAGCTTTGCAGTTTTATGAGATCCCATTTGTCGATTCTTGATCTTAGAGCATAAGCCATTGGTGTTTTGTTCAGGAAATTTTTTCCAGTGCCCATGTGTTCCAGATGCTTCCCTAGTTTTTCTTCTATTAGTTTGAGTGTGTCTGGTTTGATGTGGAGGTCCTTGATCCACTTGGACTTAAGCTTTGTACAGGGTGATAAGCATGGATCGATCTGCATTCTTCTACATGTTGCCCTCCAGTTGAACCAGCACCATTTGCTGAAAATGCTATCTTTTTTCCATTGGATGGTTTTGGCTCCTTTGTCAAAAATCAAGTGACCATAGGTGTGTGGGTTCATTTCTGGGTCTTCAATTCTATTCCATTGGTCTATCTGTCTGTCTCTGTACCAATACCATGCAGTTTTTATCACTATTGCTCTGTAATACTGCTTGAGTTCAGGGATAGTGATTCCCCCTGAAGTCCTTTTATTGTTGAGGATAGCTTTAGCTATCCTGGGTTTTTTGTTATTCCAGATGAATTTGCAAATTGTTCTGTCTAACTCTTTGAAGAATTGGATTGGTATTTTGATGGGGATTGCATTGAATCTGTAGATTGCTTTTGGTAAAATGGCCATTTTTACTATATTAATCCTGCCAATCCATGAGCATGGGAGATCTTTTCATCTTCTGAGGTCTTCTTCAATTTCTTTCCTCAGTGTCTTGAAGTTCTTATTGTACAGATCTTTTACTTGCTTGGTTAAAGTCACACCGAGGTACTTTATATTATTTGGGTCTATTATGAAGGGTGTTGTTTCTCTAATTTCTTTCTCGGCTTGTTTCTCTTTTGTATAGAGGAAGGCAACTGATTTATTTGAGTTAATTTTATACACAGCCACTTTGCTGAAGTTGTTTATCAGCTTTAGTAGTTCTCTGGTGGAACTTTTGGGATCACTTAAATATACTATCATGTCATCTGCAAATAGTGATATTTTGACTTCTTCTTTTCCGATCTGTATCCCCTTGATCTCCTTTTGTTGTCTGATTGCTCTGGCTAGAACTTCAAGAACTATATTGAATAAGTAGGGAGAGAGTGGGCAGCCTTGCCTAGTCCCTGATTTTAGTGGGATTGCTTCAAGTTTCTCTCCATTTAGTTTAATGTTAGCAACTGGCTTGCTGTATATGGCTTTTACTATGTTTAGGTATGGGCCTTGAATTCCTATTCTTTCCAGGACTTTTATCATGAAGGGGTGTTGAATTTTGTCAAATGCTTTCTCAGCATCTAATGAAATGATCATGTGGTTCTGTTCTTTCAGTTTGTTTATATGATGGATCACATTGATGGTTTTCCTTATATTAAACCATACCTGCATGACTGGGATGAAGCCTACTTGATCATGGTGGATGATTGTTTTGATGTGGTCTTGGATTCGGTTTGCCAGAATTTTATTGAGTATTTATGCGTCGATATTCCTAAGAGAAATTGGTCTGAAGTTCTCTTTCTTTGTTGTGTCTTTGTGTGGTTTAGGTATAAGAGTAATTGTGGCTTCATAGAAGGAATTCGGTAGGGCTCCATCTGTTTCAATTTTGTGGAATAGTTTGGATATTATTGGTATGAGGTTTTCTATGAAGGTTTGATAGAATTCTGCACTAAACCGGTCTGGACCTGGGCTCTTTTTGGTTGGGAGACCTTTAATGACTGCTTCTATTTCCTTAGGAGTTATGGGGTTGTTTAACTGGTTTATCTGTTCCTGATTTAACTTCGATACCTGGTATCTGTCTAGGAAATTGTCCATTTCCTGCAGATTTTCAAGTTTTGTTGAATATAGGTTTTTATACTAAGATCTGATGATTTTTTGAATTTCCTCTGAATCTGTTGTTATGTCTCCCTTTTCATTTCTGATTTTGTTAATTTGGACACACTCTCTGTGTCCTCTCGTTAGTCTGGCTAAGGGTTTATCTATCTTGGTGATTTTCTCAAAGAACCAACTTTCCGTTCTGTTGATTCTTTCTATGGTCCTTTTTGTTTCTACTTGGTTGATTTCAGCTCTGAGTTTGATTATTTCCTGCCTTCTACTCCTCCTGGGTGTATTTGCTTCTTTTTGTTCTAGAGCTTTTAGGTGTGCTGTCAAGCTGCTGACATATGCTCTTTCCTGTTTCTTTCTGCAGGCACTCAGCGCTATGAGTTTTCCTCTTAGCACAGCTTTCATTGTGTCCCATAAGTTTGGGTATGTTGTATCTTCATTTTCATTAAATTCTAAAAAGTTTTTAATTTCTTTCTTTATTTCTTCCTTGACCAGGTTATCACTGAGTAGAGCATTGTTCAATTTCCACGTATATGTGGGCATTCTTCCTTTATTGTTATTGAAGACCAGTTTTAGGCCGTGGTGGTCCGATAGCACGCATGGGATTATTTCTATCTTTCTGTACCTGTTGAGGCCCATTTTTTGACCAATTATATGGTCAATTGTGGAGAAAGTACCATGAGGAGCTGAGAAGAATGTATGTCCTTTGGCTTTAGGATAGAATGTTCTATAAATATTCGTTAAGTTCTTTTGGCTCATGACTTCTCTTAGTCTGTCGACATCACTGTTTAATTTCTGTTTCCATGATCTGTCCATTGATGAGAGTGAGGTGTTGAAATCTCCCACTATTATTGTGTGAGGTGCAATGTGTGTTTTGAGCTTTAGTAAGGTTTCTTTTACGTATGTAGGTGCCCTTGTATTTGGGGCATAGATATTTAGGATTGAGAGTTCATCTTGGTGGATTTTTCCTTTGATGAATATGAAGTGTCCTTCCTTATCTTTTTTGATGACTTTTAGTTGAAAATTGATTTTATTTGATATTAGAATGGCTACTCCAGCTTCCTTCTTCTGACCATTTGCTTGGAAAGTTGTTTTCCAGCCTTTCACTCTGAGGTAGTGTCTGTCTTTGTCTCTGAGGTGTGTTTCCTGTAGGCAGCAGAATGCAGGGTCCTCGTTGCGTATCCAGTTTGTTAATGTATGTCTTTTTATTGGGGAGTTGAGGCCATTGATATTGAGAGATATTAAGGAATAGTGATTATTGCTTCCCGTTATATTCATATTTGGATGTGAGGTTATGTTTGTGTGCTTTCGTTCTCTTTGTTTTGTTGCCAAAACGATTAGTTTCTTGCTTCTTCTAGGGTAGAGCTTGCCTCCTTATGTTGGGCTTTACCATTTATTATCCTTTGTAGTTCTGGATTCGTAGAAAGATATTGTGTAAATTTGGTTTTGTCATGGAATATCTTGGTTTCTCCATCAATGTTAATTGAGAGTTTTGCTGGATACAGTAACCTGGGCTGGCATTTGTGTTCTCTTAGGGTCTGTATGACATCAGTCCAGGATCTTCTGGCCTTCATAGTTTCTGGCGAGAAGTCTGGTGTGATTCTGATAGGTCTGCCTTTATATGTTACTTGACCTTTTTCCCTTACTGCTTTCAATATTCTTTCTTTATTTTGTGCATTTGGTGTTTTGACAATTATGTGACGGGAGGTGTTTCTTTTCTGGTCCAATCTATTTGGAGTTCTGTAGGCTTCTTGTATGTCTATGGGTATCTCTTTTTTTAGGTTAGGGAAGTTTTCTTCTATGATTTTGTTGAAGATATTTACTGGTCCTTTGAGCTGGGAGTCTTCACTCTCTTCTATACCTATTATCCTTAGGTTTGATCTTCTCATTGAGTCCTGGATTTCCTGTATGTTTTGGACCAGTAGCTTTTTCCACTTTACATTATCTTTGACAGTTGAGTCAATGATTTCTATGGAATCTTCTGCTCCTGAGATTCTCTCTTCCATCTCTTGTATTCTGTTGGTGAAGCTTGTATCTACAGCTCCTTGTCTCTTCTTTTGGTTTTCTATACCCAGGGTTGTTTCCATGTGTTCTTTCTTGATTGCTTCTATTTCCATTTTTAATTCCTTCAACTGTTTGATTGTGTTTTCCTGGAATTCTTTCAGGGATTTTTGTGTCTCCTCTCTATGGGCTTCTACTTGTTTATTTATGTTTTCCTGGAATTCTTTCAGGGATTTTTGTGTCTCCTCTCTATGGGCTTCTACTTGTTTATTTATGTTTTCCTGGAATTCTTTCAGGGATTTTTGCGATTCTTTCAGGCATTTTTGCGATTCCTCTCTGTAGGCTTCTACTTGTTCTCTAAGGGAGTTCTTCACGTCTTTCTTGAAGTCCTCCAGCATCATGATCAAAAATGATTTTGAAACTAGATCTTGCTTTTCTGGTGTGTTTGGATATTCCATGTTTGTTTTGATGGGAGAATTGGGCTCCGATGGTGCCATGTAGTCTTGGTTTCTGTTGCTTGGATTCCTGCGCTTGCCTCTCGCCCTCAGATTATCTCTAGTGTTACTTTGTTCTGCTATTTCTGACAGTGGCTAGACTGTCCTATAAGCCTGTGTGTCAGGAGTGCTGTAGACCTGTTTTCCTCTCTTTCAGTCAGTTATGGGGACAGAGTGTTCTGCTTTCGGGCATGTAGTTTTTCCTCTCTACAGGTCTTCAGCTGTTCCTGTGGGCCTGTGTCTTGAGTTCACCAGGCAGCTTTCTTGCAGCAGAAAAGTTGGTCTTACCTGTGGTCCCGAGGCTCAAGTTCGCTCGTGGGGTGCTGCTCACGGGCTCTCTGCAGCGGCAGCAACCAGGAAGACTTGTGCCGCCGTTTCCGGGAGCTTCAGTGCACCAGGGTTCCAGATGGTCTTTGGCTTTTTCCTCTGGTGTCCGAGATGTGTGTGCAGAGAGCAGTCTCTTCTGGTTTCCCAGGCTTGTCTGCCTCTCTGAAGGTTCAGCTCTCCCTCCCACGGGATTTGGGTGCAGAGAACTGTTTATCCGGTGTGTTTCCTTCAGGTTCTGGTGGTGTCTCAGGCAGGGGTCCTGCCGCTTCTGGGCCCTCCCCCACGGGAGCCCAGAGGCCTTATACAGTTTCCTCTTGGGCCAGGGATGTGGGCAGGGGTGAGCAGTGTTGGTGGTCTCTTCCGCTCTGCAGCCTCAGGAGTGCCCACCTGACCAGGCGGTTGGGTCTCTCTCTCACAGGGTCTGGGGCAGAGAGCTGCTGCGGGCCGGGATCCACGGGTGTGGGACTTCCGGTAAACACAGAACGTGCCCGGTCCTAGAGGAATTCTGCTTCCCTGTGTCCCAAGCTCACCAGGCAGCTTTCTTGCAGCAGAAAAGTTGGTCTTACCTGTGGTCCTGTGGCTTAAGTTCGCTCGTGGGGTGCTGCCCACGGGCTCTCTGCAGCGGCAGCCGAGAAAGTGTTTTAAATCATGGTTTGCTGGCAGTTTCAGAGGATTCGTTCATGACAATATAGTAGCAAGCCATATAGTAGCAAGAACACGTAGGCAGCTGGGCAATTAGGTGGACCAGTAGCTGCGAACTCTCATCTTTAGATACAATCACAAAGCAGAGACAAATAACAGAGAATGCTGTGAGTTTTTGAAACTTCAAAACCTACTCCCAGTAGCAAATGTCTCCCCACAAGGCCACACCTTCTAATCGTTCCCAAAATAGTTTCACTAACTAAGGACCTGGAAATCAAATATATGAGACTATAGAGTCATTCTTATTCAAACCATTGCAAGAGCTGCAGGAGTGAGCAAGTGTTAACATGCCTGCTCCTCGGAAATCATAGATAAGCAGCAAGACAATTAAATAAGAAATTGTCACAAAGCAAAAATGTTGCAGCTATGAGCCATCCGAGTGTGGGACCACACACGTACATGGAATTAAAATCAGACACGAAGGAGTGAAAATGTGCCAGATTCAACCAGAGACATGAGGATGCGGGATCTTGAATAGCAAAAGAAAAATTTAAAGGTAAATTTTATTGTAACTTGTTTCCATATCACTAACCAGAAGAAATAATAGTGGTGCCAGAAGATCAGGGCTAAAAGGAAATGGTCAAAAAACGCTGCTCAGAATCTTGCTTATGCCAGCTTCAATTGTCCTGTTCATTTTCAGTACTTAGTGTGCTAGGAAGCCTAAGCCATTGCTTTTCCTGTGTCCATCCTGTACTGGAAACACTATATCATTATTCCATTTGATCAGTAACTTAGAAAATTTAGAGAATTATCAAGGGTGACAATCTGTAGAAGGGGCATTTTCCTTGAAGGTTCAGGAACATGACACCCATTATTCAAAAATATACATATATGTATATTAGTTGATAATATTTATCAAATACCCAGAACTGTTTATGAAGAATATCTAGTTTTAGATTCTTTTTTTTTATTAACTTGAGTATTTCTTATATACATTTCAAGTGTTATTCCCTTTCCCAGTTTCCGGGCAAACATCCCGCTCCCCCCTCCCCTTCCTTATGGGTGTTCCCCTCCCAACCCTCCTCCCATTGCCGCCCTCCCCCCAACAGTCTACTTCACTGGGGGTTCAGTCTTAGCAGGACCCAGGGCTTCCCCTTCCACTGGTGCTCTTACTAGGATATTCATTGCTATCTATGAATTCAGAGTCCAGGGTCAGTCCATGTATAGTCTTTAGGTAGTGGCTTATTCCCTGGAAGCTCTGGTTGCTTGGCATTGTTGTACATATGGGGTCTCGAGCCCCTTCAAGCTCTTCCAGTTCTTTCGCTGATTCCTTCAACGGGGGTCCTATTCTCAGTTCAGTGGTTTGCTGCTGGCATTCGCCTCTGTATTTGCTGTATTCTGGCTGTGTCTCTCAGGAGCGATCTACATCCGGCTCCTGTCGGTCTGCACTTCTTTTCTTCATCCATCTTGTCTAATTGGGTGGCTGTATATGTGTGGGCCACATGTGGGGCAGGCTCTGAATGGGTGTTCCTTCACTCTGTTTTAATCTTTGCCTCTCTCTTCCCTGCCAAGGGTATTCTTGTTCCCCCTTTTAAAGAAGGAGTGAAGCATTCACATTTTGATCATCCGTCTTGAGTTTCATTTGTTCTAGGCATCTAGGGTAATTCAAGCATTTGGGCTAATAGCCACTTATCAGTGAGTGCATACCATGTATGTCTTTCTGTGATTGGGTTAGCTCACTCAGGATGATATTTTCCAGTTCCAACCATTTGCCTACGAATTTCATAAACTCGTTGTTTTTGATAGCTGAGTAATATTCCATTGTGTAGATGTACCACATTTTCTGTATCCATTCCTCTGTTGAAGGGCATCTGGGTTCTTTCCAGCTTCTGGCTATTATAAATAAGGCTGCGATGAACATAGTGGAGCACGTGTCTTTTTTATATGTTGAGGCATCTTTTGGTTATATGCCCAAGAGAGGTATAGCTGGATCCTCAGGCAGTTCAATGTCCAATTTTCTGAGGAACCTCCAGACTGATTTCCAGAATGGTTGTACCAGTCTGCAAACCCACCAACAATGGAGGAGTGTTCCTCTTTCTCCGCATCCACGCCAGCATCTGCTGTCACCTGAGTTTTTGATCTTAGCCATTCTCACTGGTGTGAGGTGAAATCTCAGGGTTGTTTTGATTTGCATTTCCCTTATGACTAAAGATGTTGAACATTTCTTTAGGTGTTTCTCAGCCATTTGGCATTCCTCAGCTGTGAATTCTTTGTTTAGCTCTGAACCCCATTTTTTAATACACTTATTTGTCTCCCTGCGGTCTAACTTCTTGAGTTCTTTGTATATTTTGGATATAAGGCCTCTATCTTTTGTAGGATTGGTAAAGATCTTTTCCCAATCTGTTGATTGCCGATTTGTCCTAACCACCATGTCCTTTGCCTTACAGAAGCTTTGCAGTTTTATGAGATCCCATTTGTCGATTCTTGATCTTAGAGCATAAGCCATTGGTGTTTTGTTCAGGAAATTTTTTCCAGTGCCCATGTGTTCCAGATGCTTCCCTAGTTTTTCTTCTATTAGTTTGAGTGTGTCTGGTTTGATGTGGAGGTCCTTGATCCACTTGGACTTAAGCTTTGTACAGGGTGATAAGCATGGATCGATCTGCATTATTCTACATGTTGCCCTCCAGTTGAACCAGCACCATTTGCTGAAAATGCTATCTTTTTTCCATTGGATGGTTTTGGCTCCTTTGTCAAAAATCAAGTGACCATAGGTGTGTGGGTTCATTTCTGGGTCTTCAATTCTGTTCCATTGATCTATCTGTCTGTCTCTGTACCAATACCATGCAGTTTTTATCACTATTGCTCTGTAACACTGCTTGAGTTCAGGGATAGTGATTCCCCTTGAAGTCCTTTTATTGTTGAGGATAGTTTTAGCTATCCTGGGATTTTTGTTATTCCAGATGAATTTGCAAATTGTTCTGTCTAACTCTTTGAAGAATTGGATTGGTATTTTGATGGGGATTGCATTTAATCTGTAGATAGCTTTTGGTAAAATGGCCATTTTTACTATATTAATCCTGCCAAACCATGAGCATGGGAGATCTTTCCATCTTCTGAGGTCTTCTTCAATTTCTTTCTTCAGAGTCTTGAAGTTCTTATTGTACAGATCTTTTACTTGCTAGGTTAAAGTCACACCGAGGTACTTTATATTATTTGGGTCTATTATGAAGGGTGTCGTTCCCCCAATTTTTTTCTCGGCTTGTTTCTCTTTTGTGTAGAGGAAGGCTACTGATTTATTTGAGTTAATTTTATACCCAGCCACTTTGCTGAAGTTGTTTATCAGCTTTAGTAGTTCTCTGGTGGAACTTTTGGGATTACTTAAATAAACTATCATATCATCTGCAAATAGTGATATTTTGACTTCTTCTTTTCCGATCTGTATCCCCTTGACCTCCTTTTGTTGTCTGATTGCTCTGGCTAGAACTTCAAGAACTATATTGAATAAGTAGGGAGAGAGTGGGCAGCCTTGTCTAGTCCCTGATTTTAGTGGGATTGCTTCAAGTTTCTCTCCATTTAGTTTAATGTTAGCAACTGGTTTGCTGTATATGGCTTTTACTATGTTTAGGTATGGGCCTTGAATTCCTATTCTTTCAAGGACATTTATCATGAAGGGGGGTTGAATTTTGTCAAATGCTTTCTCAGCATCTAATGAAATGATCATGTGGTTTTGTTCTTTCAGTTTGTTTATATAATGGATCACGTTGATGATTTTCCGTATATTAAACCATCCCTGCATGCCTGGGATGAAGCCTACTTGATCATGTTGGATGATTGTTTTGATGTGGTCTTGGATTCGGTTTGCCAGAATTTTATTGAGTATTTTTGCGTCGAGATTCATACGGGAAATTGGTCTGAAGTTCTTTTTCTTTGTTGGGTCTTTGTGTGGATTAGGTATAAGAGTAATTGTGGCTTCATAGAAGGAATTCGGGAGTGATCCATCAGTTTCAATTTTGTGGAATAGTTTAGATAATATTGGTATGAGGTCTTCTATGAATGTTTGATAGAATTCTGCACTAAACCCGTCTGGACCTGGGATCTTTTTGGTTGGGAGACCTTTAATGACTGCTTCTATTTCCTTAGGAGTTATGGGGTTGTTTAACTGGTTTTTCTGTTCCTGATTTAACTTCGGTACCTGGTATCTGTCTAGGAAATTGTCCATTTACTGTAGATTTTCAAGTTTTGCTGAATATAGGCTTTTATAGTAAGATCTGATGATTTTTTGAATTTCCTCTTAATCTGTAGTTATGTCTCCCTTTTCATTTCTGATTTTGTTAATTTGGACACACTCTCTGTGTCCTCTCGTTAGTCTGGCTAAGGGTTTATCTATCTTGGTGATTTTCTCAAAGAACCAACTTTTGGTTCTGTTGATTCTTTCTATGGTCCTTTTTGTTTCTACTTGGTTGATTTCAGCTCTGAGATTGATTATTTCCTGCCTTCTACTCCTCCTGGGTGTATTTGCTTCTTTTTGCTCTAGAGCTTTTAGGTGTGCTGTCAGGCTGCTGACATATGCTCTTTCCTGTTTCTTTCTGCAGGCACTCAGCCCTATGAGTTTTCCTCTTAGCACAGCTTTCATTGTGTCCCATAAGTTTGGGTTGTTGTACCTTCATTTTCATTAAGTTCTAAAAAGTTTTTAGTTTCTTTCTTTATTTCTTCCTTGACCAGGTTATCATTGAGTAGAGCATTGTTCAATTTCCACGTATATGTGGGGATTCTTCCCTTATTGTTATTGAAGACCAGTTTTAGGCTGTGGTGGTCCGATAGCACGCATGGGATTATTTCTATCTTTCTGTACCTGTTGAGGCCCGTTTTTTGACCAACTATATGGTCAGTTTTGGAGAAAGTACCATGAAGAGCTGAGAAGAAGGTATATCCTTTTGCTTTAGGATAGAATGTTCTATAAATATCCGTTAAGTCCATTTGGCTCATGACTTCTGTTAGTCTGTCTACGTCTCTGTTTAATTTCTGTTTCCATGATCTGTCCATTGATGAGAGTGGGGTGTTGAAATCTCCCACTTTTATTGTGTGAGGTGCAATGTGTGTTTTGAGCTTTAGTAAGGTTTTTTTACGTATGTAGGTGCCCTTGTATTTGGGGCATAGATATTTAGGATTGAGAGTTCATCTTGGTGGATTTTTCCTTTGATGAATATGAAGTGTCCTTCCTTATTTTTTTTGATGACTTTTAGTTGAAAATTGATTTTATTTGATATTAGAATGGCTACTCCAGCTTCCTTCTTCTGACCATTTGCTTGGAAAGTTGTTTTCCAGCCTTTCACTCTGAGGTAGTGTCTGTCTTTGTCTCTGAGGTGTGTTTCCTGTAGGCAGCAGAATGCAGGGTCCTCGTTGCATATCCAGTTTGTTAATCTATGTCTTTTTATTGGAGAGTTGAGGCCATTGATGTTGAGAGATATTAAGGAATAGTAATTATTGCTTCCTGTTATATTCATATTTGGATGTGAGGTTATGTTTGTGTGCTTTCATTCTCTTTGTTTTGTTGCCAAAACGATTAGTTTCTTGCTTCTTCTAGGGTATAGCTTGCCTCCTTATGTTGGGCTTTACCATTTATTATCCTTTGTAGTGCTGGATTTGTAGAAAGATATTGTGTAAATTTGATTTTGTCATGGAATATCTTGGTTTCTCCATCTATGTTAATTGAGAGTTTTGTAGGATACAGTAACCTGGGCTGGCATTTGTGTTCTCTTAGGGTCTGTATGACATCTGTCCAGGATCTCCTGGCCTTCATAGTTTCTGGCGAAAAGTCTGGTGTGATTCTGATAGGTCTGCCTTTATATGTTACTTGACCTTTTTCCCTTACTGCTTTTAATATTCTTTCTTTATTTTGTGCGTTTGGTGTTTTGATTATTATGTGACTGGAGGTGTTTCTTTTCTGGTCCAATCTATTTGGAGTTCTGTAGGCTTCTTGTATGCTTATGGGTATCTCTTTTTTTAGGTTAGGGAAGTTTTCTTCTATGATTTTGTTGAAGATATTTACTGGTCCTTTGAGCTGGGAGTCTTCACTCTCTTCTATACCTATTAACTTAGGTTTGATCTTCTCATTGAGTCCTGGATTTCCTGTATGTTTTGGACCAGTCGCTTTTTCCGCTTTACATTATCTTTGACAGTTGAGTCAATGATTTCTATGGAATCTTCTGCTCCTGAGATTCTCTCTTCCATCTCTTGTATTCTGTTGGTGAAGCTTATATCTACAGCTCCTGTCTCTTCTTTTGGTTTTCTATATCCAGGCTTGTTTCCATGTGTTCTTTCTTGATTGCTTCTATTTCATTTTTTAATTCCTTCAACTGTTTGATTGTGTTTTCCTGGAGTTCTTTCAGGGATTTTTGCGATTCTTCTCTGTAGGCTTCTACTTGTTTATTAATGTTTTCCTGTGTTTCTAAGGGAGTTCTTCACGTCTTTCTTGAAGTCCTCCAGCATCATGATCAAATATGATTTTGAAACTAGATCTTGCTTTTCTGGTGTGTTTGGATATTCCATGTTTGTTTTGATGGGAGAATTGGGCTCCGATGGTGCCATGTAGTCTTGGTTTCTGTTGCTTGGGTTCCTGCGCTTGCCTCTCGCCATCAGATTATCTCTAGTGTTACTTTGTTCTGCTATTTCTGACAGTGGCTAGACTGTCCTATTAGCCTGTGTGTCAGGAGTGCTGTAGACCTGTTTTCCTGTTTTCTTTCATCCAGTTATGGGGACAGAGTGTTCTGCTTTCGGGCGTGTAGTTTTTCCTCTCTACAGGTCTTCAGCTGTTCCTGTGTGCCTGTGTCTTGAGTTCCCCAGGCAGGTCACTTGCAGCAGAAAAGTTGCTCTTACCTGTGTTCCTGAGGCTCAAGTTTGCTCACGAGGTGCTGCCCATGAGCTCTCTGCGGAGGCAGCAACCAGGAAGATCTGAGCCGCCCTTTCCGGGAGCTTCAGTGGACTAGAGTTCCAGATGGCGTTTGGTGTTTTCCTCTGGCATCCGATATGTGTGTGCAGAGTGCAGTCTCTTCTGGTTTCCCAGGCGTGTCTGCCTCTCTGTAGGTTTATCTCTCCCTCCCACGGGATTTGGGTGCAGAGTACTGTTTATCTGGTCTGTCCTTTCAGGTTCTGGCGGTGTCTCTGGCGCAGGGGTCCTACCGCTCCTGGGCCCTCCCCCACGGTAACCCAGAGGCCTTATACAGTTTCCTCTTGGGCCAGGGATGTGGGCAGGGGTGGGCAGTTTTGGTGGTCTCTTCTGCTCTGCAGCCTCAGGAGTGCCCACCTGACCAGGCGGTGAGGTCTCTCTCCCACGGGGTTTGCGAGCAGAGAGCTGCTGCGGGCCGGGTCCGCAGGTCCTAGTTTTAGATTCTTAATACTCAGTTTCTATTGAAAAATATCATGTGTACAAATATCTAGAGTCTACAGTTATTAAAAATCATGGGAGCTTGAGTATTCAATTTTTACAATAGCACAACGTAAAAGAATACAAATATTGTCATCATTTACTGCATTTTTTAAAGGAAATGAATAGTGTAGAAGAAGGTTAATTATTGGAAAATCTACCTCTCATAATCTATAGTTCTTCATATACTACCGGCTCCTTTTGAATCTGGCTTGCTAAGGAAAAGATTAATAGTAAATTATGACCTAGACAATAAAATTAGTTGCAGTACTGTGTCAGATCTGAGCAAGGTGTCAATCTATGACACTGATGTCCATAGTGTTCATAGTTGAGATTGATAGCAATAAAATTTTGCCCTTCAGATGAAGAACGTTGTTTCATTAGGGGGTATAGATGAAGCCATGTTGCTTTGTGAATATTGTGAATGTTGCAATGGGATTGCAGTTCAACTTGCCAAACATCACTCAAACACGTACAGACCAAAACTAGTCACTTAAGTATAAAATATGATCTGCTCAATTGATTTTACTTTTAACTCTCTCTACATGTAGTTGGCTGGATTTCCAAAGATTCTGAATTCTGAAGGTGAACTTAGGCATTGTCCTGATGTCCATATCAAGGGGATATATTTAGTATTTGGGAAAGTTATTTTGTATTAATTAATTTATAATATATAAAATAATACTTGACCATTGTATAAAAGATGAATATTTCTTGGTTCTTTTTTTTTTTTTCGGAGCTGGGGACCGAACCCAGGGCCTTGTGCTTCCTAGGTAAGCACTCTACCACTGAGCTAAATCCCCAGCCCCAAAGATGAATATTTCTAAAGTTTCCCACTACTCTTATAACTCAAGTTTATCTAATTCAACATTGAATTTTTAATTATTCTAGTATTTACTTAAATGCCTCTAAAAATACAAATCTACTTTATACTCCCTCTTTGGGAGATTTAAAGATCTCTTCGAGCTATTTGAATATTTCTCCATGGTATATACTACACATGCCTATTTTTCTCTTTCAGCACTAAACTGTATTTATTACTTGTACAGAAAATTGCTCAGCACGTAGCTGTTCCATTCTCATCTCCTGTCTCTCTGTCTCTGGTGCCTCATTCTTTTGTCCCCCTTTACTCACATTGGTTAGTTACTGCTGTTTATATAGAAAGGCATCCTGTTTTAATACAATTCCCAGGTTTCTTTTCTAGATTTGCTCTCTGGGTAACATTTTTTGCAATTTTTGTTTATTTTTGAGATTGTAATTTAATTTCACTTCTCTCATTTCCTTCTTCCAAACCCTCCAGTATACCTTTCCTCAATTCCTTCAAAAATTTCTAATTTTATTTTAATTTCCAAGATTGGATTATTTTTTAATTTTAAAACTTTCCTCTATTCTTTGATGATTTTGCTATCTTCCTGACCTTATTTTAAATTAGCAATGCTATCATTTAACTCTTTGAGGATATTAATTGTAGTCATAGTTCATCATTTCTAGGTCATGAATATTACCATGTGATGTGAAATGAAAGTCAGTGTCACCCTCTAGCCAGGTTAGCCTTCCCTCAGACTTATAGACATGATCCTCACTTATTCCTAAGGTGTCAGCAGCCATATACAGTCCTCTATATGTCTACCATCATACTGTTCTTAATGATGGGCCCTCTATGGCATAAAGCCTACATTCTCTTATTTTCGCTTTCAGCCCTCTCCAAGATTAATGTACCTTCAAATTTCTACCAATTATCTATTCAGGATCAGCTTTTCTTATGGTTTCTAGCTATAACCACATTTAAATTATTCTGCTTATTGTAAAATTTCATTCTGTATAATCCTACAGAACACATTACATTATGACTATGTCTGAGAGGAGTCAATAGAAGAAGCTGTGTTTCCATCACTTCTGTGTAATAGCAAAGATTCCTAAATTCTTATTTCAGACTTTGTCTCTTGGGGCCTCGGTTTTCTCAGTCTAGTTTCTCAAACAAAGAAATCTATAGTCATCTGTGCTGGCAAAGTTGAGGTTAGCTCTCTTTTCTAACTGGCTGTGCATCTACTTCCTCTCAACAACTCCTTTTTGTCAGCATTGCATGGTGTAGCTTCATTCCTAAAGAGTTAATTCTGGTGAAGTTTCTGGAGATGCAGCACAGCATCCTACTCAGGACTCTTCATGATGCTTCAACCTTTTATTTTCTCTGCTTGGTTCCTGCTGTCACTGCTTCAAGTTTTATTTTCTCAAAGTATTCATAAATCTGTCATCTACTTTTTCCCCACCTAATCTCTCTTTGGTTTGCAGTTTTGATCACTTTTTACATTTTTAAAAAAATTGCCTGTGGACATGTGTGTCCTGATAAGTATATATAAGTGAGAGGACTGTGTGGAGAGTCAATTCTTTCCTTCGTATATGTAGCCTTCAGGCATTGAGCTCATGTTATCAGGCTGGGTGACAAGGACTCTTACCTACTAAGCTAAGCTATCTCTTTGACCTTTTTTGACTTTTTTATATTTCCGTGTTATATTAACATTATTTGGGGTGAATAGGATGTGTCTGTGGATAATGCTGGCCACCCAGCTGACCCACATGGCAGAAAGAGAGAAAAAAATCCCTGAAAGTTGTCTACACACCCCCCCACACAAAATGAATACATAAAACTATTTTTTAATAAACATAACAAAATTACTGTCATTTTAGGAAGTTTCAAAAAGTGGAGATTTGTGTGACTAGTTTTGATTATTGAAAGGGAAGTGTATCATTTTTTAAAAAATGATATCAATATATCCATAGCATAGAAGCACTAAGATTTAGAGAAAAACTTTATGATTCATAAATGGCTGCCAAGTAAAGTGATGGCTTTACTTTACTAGGACAATTCCTGTTGTGTGCCTTTAACCTACCCACAGATGCATATAAACCAATAAAGATTAAATTACCTTCAACTATGTATCTAGGATTTAGTGTTTACACAAACAATATTATTTCCTATTTTATTTCAAATTTATTTCCTATTTTATCCATCTTTGGGTCACCACTGAAAAAGTAAATAAATGTCCAAATAGTTGGAGAATGCATATACATAGGCATATGCATGCATGTGTGCATATGCACATGCACATACCCGCCACATATATGCATATATATATTGATCCTTCTGACCTGGGGAGCTATGCCTACTAGATGTGAGGGAGAGTTACCAGAGATACACATATGAAGGGCTAACAGGAAATATGGAGAAAGCAAAGGAGCTCTATAAAAGTAACTTTTATTATCCTGTAGCAATTGTCTTCGTGGAGACTTACTGCCTCAGCCTGCTAACCTAGGCCTAGTCCTAGGAGCGTCTAGCCTTCATACAATATAATATAGGCCTAGAATGTTTTCAGCCTCTGAGACAAGCTGCAAAAAAAAGCTCATTCTTTCTAGTTCTCTCTCAACTCAGCTGGTTGGTTTAATTCAGCTGTTCTGGTTCAAACTTGTCTCCAAGCTGACTGATTCAATCCAGACTGTCTCAGTTTCTTACTAAATAGCTCTGCTTTGTGCCTCATTATAATTTTAACAATCTGTGCTAATTTTCTGGATCCTTCTCATTCTGTGGCTTGTTCTGTTTTTACCTGTGACTAACTTGTTCTCCCTCTGCAACCTGTCTCTGTACAACTGTCTTGATGAAACTGCCTCCTTACTTTTAAGTAGCCTCTCTTTTCTCTCCATTCTTGTAAGAGTTGGTAATATCCTATTCTGTCAAATATTTTTCTAAATCATCACTATGCCTGCCACTCAATTAGACACCAGTTCCAAATATAGGTGCTTTTTCCTACAAACTTACCTGCCCTTCATTGTTTTGGATTAAAGGTGTGTACTAAGGGCTTGTCTGTTTTCCAGCCAGAGGATTAAAGGTGTATGTTAAGGCTGAGTCATCCCATAACTAAAAACAGTTTTTTCCCCCATAAATAACATAATCTCACAGTTCACAGTGTGATCAAATATCCAGCAACAGAGCTGTCAGACAGTATAATAGCCTGATCACCTCTGAAAAAAATCAGAGGAAGCATCCAAGAAAAGTTGCTGAGTGGATGAAGTCCTTGAACTACAGACATCCAATGTAAGAATCTTTTTGTTCTGCTTAGTCATTGATTTGCTTGGCCTGTGTTCAGATACTCTGATACTCTGATATATATATATATATATATATATATATATATATATATATATATATATATATATATATATATATTTACTTTAGTATGAGTGGGGAGAGCATAAGTGATAAAACACCCATTCTCTGTGAACAAGAAATTTGAGGAGCACATTTTCATAATTGCTCAATATAACAATTTTAAAAGTCAGATATTTTAGTGTCATATATAAAATTAGATTATCATCACAAACACATTAGGCATACTTGTTTCTTCTTCTTCTTCTTCTTCTTCTTCTTCTTCTTCTTCTTCTTCTTCTTCTTCTTCTTCTTCTTCTTCTTCTTCTTCTTCTTCTCCTTCTCCTCCTCCTCCACCTCCACCTCCTCCTCCTCCTCCTCCTTCTCATTGGAAATCTATTATTATTTCTTATTTAACTTACACAAAGGGGAGGTTTCTCCCTGAATTAATTTAAATATATCCGGTCTCTGTTAGACCCTTGCTACATTGTAGTTAATATAAATAATTTGGATTCATCCTTCTTCCCTGAATTTTTTCTTATCTAATTCAGAATTATTTCTTCACCAGTAGCAATTCTCTACTGGATGGCCATATTTTTAGGCAAAAAAATATTTGACTTGCTTGCAGGTTTCTTATGGTCTTGATCATGAAAAAGATACAAGAAATAAAGAACTTTTAGTATGTTAGTAAAAAATAGAGGTCCTATCTGACAGGACCCAATAACTACAGGCCTGCCTAGACTCTGAGAGGCCTTGGCTAAACTGAATATGTTCATATGTATGAGGTAAAGACCAAAGACAGCAAAACAAAATTGGCTTTAGATTGGTATTGTTACTTTTCTTTGGTTGTCTAGTCACAGTTAATCATTTCCCAAAATGCTCCAAAGATTATAGAATTTCTCACAGAACTTAAGACATTACAAAGCCGCTTTTCTCCTTTGTGTCCACACACAGAAATGCTGCAGAGCATAGAACTTGAGGCCTTCTGTATCAGGCCTGACTAAGCATTGCCTTTTTCTCATTTTAATGTATATACTCTGGTTAAAATTTGAAAAGCTATATGCTGGAGTTTAGCATTTTGTCTTTGTAATTTAAAAAAATTACTGCAGAAAATAAGCATAGTTTATTTTGCAAAAATATTAAAACTATATATACATATTTATATATGTGTATATGTATGTATATGTATAAATGTGTGTATGTGTGTTTTTCTGTGTGCATATTTGTGTATGTTTGTATAGGTTTATATATATGCAGACATTTGTATATTTGTGTATGTATACATGTGTACATGTATATACATATCTGTAATTATATACATGTGTAAGTGTACATGTATATATATGTATATGTATATGTATACATATATGTGTGTTTGTATATGTATGTGTAGTGTATGAGCATGTGTGTATTTTTGTCTATGGATGCATATATATGTTTGCATATATGAGTATCTCTAGATTTGACTTGCTACTCTTATTGCTGAGTTTTTCAGAAGTTAGAGTGAGGGAAGAATGCTCTAATGAAAAGGAAGAGAAAAAGCCTCTGTTCAAAGAGGAAGAAATAAGGGGGGAAACCATTTTGCCTCTGAAATCCTCTCCTAACAGACTTCTAAAGCTTTCTGGGTCTTCTTGACCTTGATTGTTTGCTGAGCAATAAGTGAATGGAGGGCTAAGTAAGTTTCAGCCAGTGAATTTTTAAATTCTTTGCCCTCTCATACTCCCACAAAGATTCTTAAGATAGTGGCCAGCATTTTCCTTGTACTGAGGACTTGCTTTCTCATAGGGACCTTCTTGTTTTTTAAACAACATTTAATAGCAAAACATGCATTTTAACACCTGGTCTATTCCAGACATTGTTCAAGGTGCTAAGAATACCTTAGGAAATTTACGTGACTAGACTTTGTCATCTGCGACAGCTTTAGCAGGAATCCAGAAACATGGAAAGCATCAACTGTCAGGATGCTGTCAAGAGCAAAGTATGTGTTGTATTAGTATGTTTACCAAATCTTTCCATTTGTCCTTATACATGGATGACAGGAGGTCTTGATGCACTTGTGGTATGATGGGGTTCATGGATTGTTTCAACCAAGTGAGGATGTGCATTGATGAGAAATAACACATTTGGGTAGATGCTTGGGAGCAAGCAATCAAGCCTAATGGGTCTGATTACCATCACCAGTTCCCTCAAGGTGGCGGGAGAGAACTGACTCTTGGGATTTGTTTCCTGACCTTTGTAGGCATGTGTGGACACACGAACACCCACAACCACCCAACCCACACAGTAAAGAAAAATTTAAACATATGATACTTTTATGTTTTGAGTCTGTACTGAACATGTATAGATATTTTTCTTGTCGTCATTCCTTAAATTTCACAATACAGCAACTACTTATATGGTATTACCTTTATTAGGCATTAGGGATAATGTAGAAATAGCTTAAATGTATGTGAGACTCTATACAAATAATATGTAAACACCATTTAATATTATATGGAGGATTTGGCATATTCAAATTTTACTATTGAAGGGGATATTGGAGACTAACCTCTTTAGATATGAGGTAACTTTTTAGGCATTGTTGCATGTACATGAATAAATGCTGCATGTATACATACGTACTTTATCTGTAGATGGTGCAAATTGTCATTTGGTATTCTTCCTGAAGAAATGTGTAAATGAATTTGTGATTTAAAATGTTAACTTCATATCAGTGTGACCAAATACCTGTGGTGGTAAATTTATAAGAAAGAAAGGTTTGTTTGGGCTTGCACTTTTAGAAAAAACTTGTCAGTGTTGCTTAGTCTGCTGTTTTGGTCTTGTCACAGCAAAGTACATCATAGTGGGAATGCGGAGCAGTTGAGGTCTTTCACCTCATGGAGTCGAGAAGCTGAGAGAAAGAAAAGGCCAATGTTCCAGTTTCTTCTTCAAGAACATCTTTCAATGGTGTCCTCTCTCCAACCCCCAGCACCCAAAGGTTCTAGCACTTCAAACTTGGGCACAATAGATCCTAAGAAAACTCCTAAGAACATTTCACCTTTATCTCCTTTGTTAGGTTTACTATAGTCAAGAGAAAATGCAGTATGTGAATTGGCTACATTATTAAAGTGAAACTAGCCAAGAAATAGTAACCTTAAGGGACAAGGAAGGAAGAAAAGCAGGCAAAATGGTAGGGATCTTGAAGACCTCACAAAGATAATTGTTTCAATCTCCCCACAGTTTTTTTCTTTTGTTGGTGGATAACAGCAACAACAACATCAACAAAATGTGATTGGTAGCAAAAGGCTAACATCCTAAACAGAACTCCACAGCTTTGGAAAGGACAATTTAGGAGTTCATCAGGATGCAGTGTTTAGAACTGAGCAAGTATTTGAGTGATGTATTAACCTTTCTGGTTGATGTTTTATTTGTGAATTCATTACAATAAAATATTTTTTTACTTTGAATAAAATCTGACAAAGGTACATGAGTCTGTACACACTTATAAGTCCCTCATCATCAACGGTCTTACAGTGTACATTTTCCTGAAATTTAGTGTTAATCAATTAACATTAAACAACATTTTGATGAAAAATTTCTTGGCAGAATCTAATGGGCATATGTTGCTTTCCATTGAGAAGGAGGTAGGTTAGTTGTGATCATGTTCAAAGGCCCTAAAGACAGGAACCCAACACACTCAAGCATTATTTTTCAATTTTCAAAACCCGGTGAGTTAGATATTAGTACCTTATTTTTCTAGACCAGTGAGCTGGCAGAGAACTTAAAATGACCTTCATGGTGGAGTTGATAGAACCTCGCTTTAATTAAAAATAAAAGTGTTTAATATAAACCACAATGTATATTAAAGAAAAGCCTGAAAACAGACATGGATAAAAACTGCTAACTGTAATATGAGAGTTACCCGGAAACACAGTCCTTTATGCAAGGTCTTGATCTTGTAAAGCACTTAGAAGGAAATTCAAGAGCAATTTTATCAGAGTCTGAGGGAGGAAAATCAGTGGAGAATTGACAGCTGCTGCTTGCGGTTGGACAACTCATAAGCCCTGTAAATTTCAAACATTCTGGTGAGGGTTTAGCTTTGATTAGAGGAAGAGCATAACTTCTTTCTACCTTCATATTTCTAGGAACCAATAAATGTTCTCACAAGTCAACTAGACATAAATCAGAAAACCAACACAGGAAATTATGTATATGACTTACCTGGGAGATTCTTTGAAATTGAGCTACTTCAGCATCTTCCAGTGACTAGAGAAGAGACTCACTCAACAACATCAGATGTACATTAGCACAGGCCCATTTTCAGATATGTTTCTAAACATCCATGTAGGAGTTGGTAGAGCACAGACAAATTCCTGAGACAGCAGGGCTCTACCTACATTCAAGGCAACAACATCGCATCATGAATGTTGAAGAGATAGGAGGAAGTGCTTAACCTCAATGACAAGGACTCCATGACAAGGACTCCATTTAGAAATGGAGCCAATACCACCCCCTCCAGTGTTTTCATTATCCCAAAATGATTCGAGGACACAACAAATCTAAGGTAATTGAAATTTTTCATGCCATGAAGCCATGCTTTCCATCCAAGGAATACTGGACTATAGCAATGACATAAAAGTATCAGAGAAATTGTTTTACTGTAGAATGGTATGATTTAAAAGAAGATCACACTGTCCTTGTATGGGAGAACAGTAGGAGACTTATGTGGCCTTGAACTATAGCTAAGATAGTCATTTCATCAGAATAATTATTGACTATTGCCTTGTGATTTGATGCTGTTTATTGGAGTCAAGCATATGGTTACATTCCTGAGCTGTCTTTTGTAAGCCTGGAAACCTCTTATCTCAGGAAGTCACCTATCTATCTCATGGAGTTTGTTCTTATATCTTAGGGAAAATGAGATCAATTGGGAATTACTGGTTTTTCATTTTGTTTGCTTTTGTTGTTTTTCTTGTTGTTGTTTTGCTTTTTTGTTGGTTTCTGCTTTTTTGAAATAAGAATGGGGAGATGAGAATTGAACCCTAGATGAAGCAGATGTCTCCCAACTTAATGAGCTCCCAGTGAGCACATGCAGATTCTCTAAAGTTGGTGTTACCTGGCTCCAAAGAAAATAATGTTCCTTTGCTCCCAGAAAACCTGGCATTTACTGTTGAGTCTTTCTCCAGGAGACAGAAACAAGGAAAGATCTCACACAGACTAGTCAGAAACAGCAACTGATTACACCACAGCTGTGTGGTTGCCAGCAAGGACATTTAAAGAAATGGGTGATGTTTTCCAAACTTGGAAGCAAGTTCTGACTTTAAATTTTAGGCAGTAGACTTTGACATCTGTCACTCAGTGGTTAGTCTAGCAGGATGTCTGTGTTAATTCCAAACTGGCAACTTTTGACTCCATCTCACTCTTTTTGAGTGCAAGAATGAGGCATATTGAACATAGAATTTCATGACAGTGACAGTGACTTTTGGGTGTTCACATTAGGGCAGCAATCTAGCTGATTTTGGAGCTAATAAAATTATGCTTTTAGAAGGTTATTGAGTATGTTTTCCTCTGTCTGTTTCTCTCTAGATTTCCAAAGCTCTTTCTCATTTTAAAACCTAACCATTTCATTACAAAAGACTTACCAGTTGCTCTTGCATTCAGATGAATATTTAATTCCCTTCTATAGAATTTGAAGCTCTTACACAGGAATTTGGAATATAGAGAGGTGTTTATACCCTGACTGTCAGCCATTGTTATTCTTTGTAATCTACCTTCTTCTCTGGTGATTGTTTGTTCCCAGACTTCCCTATATTTGTGGTTCAGAATAAAGGTATTTGAATAGCCCCCCCACACACACCCACATTCACACACCCACACCCACACACCCACACCCACACACCCACACCCACACACCCACACCCACACACCCACCTTTTGAGGGCACACTCTATTCTTCCCCTGGTCTTGGTATCTATCACATGCCACTTGTTTTCCTTTGCATTTGATTGCTTGTTCTCTCAAAGCAAGGGCCACACTATGTGTCTGAGTCAACATTCTATCCAGGGTCTAGAAAAATATCTGCTAAATAGAGCAGGAGTGCATATCTTTCTATTATTTATTTATTTATTTATTTATTTATTTATTTATTTACTGCTTGTGCCTTTTATTTCTACCACTCCTCAGCAAGCCAATCTTCCCTCTCCTTTCATTACTCAAATTTTGAAAGTAAATGTTAATTTTAAAAGTAAATACACGGAGCCGGATGTAGATCGCTCCTGAGAGACACAGCCAGAATACAGCAAATACAGAGGCGAATGCCAGCAGCAAACCACTGAACTGAGAATAGGACCCCCGTTGAAGGAATCAGAGAAAGAACTGGAAGAGCTTGAAGGGGCTCGAGCACCCATATGTACAACAATGCCAAGCAACCAGAGCTTCCAGGGACTAAGCCACTACCTAAAGACTATACATGGACTGACCCTGTACTCTGACCTCATAGGTAGCAATGAATATCCTAGTAAGAGCACCAGTGGAAGGGGAAGCCCTGGGTCCTGCTAAGACTGAACCCCCAGTGAAGTAGACTGTTGGGGGGAGGGCGGCAATGGGGGGAGGGTTGGGAGGGGAACACCCATAAGGAAGGGGAGGGGGGAGGGAGATGTTTGCCCGGATACCGGGAAAGGGAATAACACTCGAAATGTATATAAGAAATACTCAAGTTAATAAAAAAATAAATAAAAAAAATTTAAAAAAAGTAAATACACGAGACCCCATGGGAGAGAGACCTCACCGCCTGGTCAAGTGGGCACTCCTGAGGCTGCAGAGCAGAAGAGACCACCAACACTGCCCACCCCTGCCCACATCCCTGGCCCAAGAGGAAACTGTATACGGCTTCTGGGTTCCCGTGGGGGAGGGCCCAGGAGCGGTAGGACCCCTGCGCCTGAGACACCGCCGGAACCTGAAAGGACAGACCAGATAAACAGTTCTCTGCACCCAAATCCCGTGGGAAGGAGAGCTAAACCTACAGAGAGGCAGACACCCCTGGGAAACCAGAAGAGACGGCACTCTGCACACATCTCTGATGCCAGAGGAAAACAACCCACGAGCAAACTTGAGCCTTGGGACCACAGGTAAGACCAATTTTCTGCTGCAAGTGAGCTGCCTGGTGAACTCCAGACACAGGACCACAGGAACAGCTGAAGACCTTTAGACAAGAAAAATTACACGCCCGAAAGGAGAACACTCTGTCCCCATAACTGACTGAAAGAAAACAGGAAAACAGTTCTACAGCACTCCTGACACACAGGCTTATAGGACAGTTTAGCCACTGTCAGAAATAGCAGAACAAAGTAAAAATAGAGATAATCTGAGGGGGAGAGGCAAGCGCAGGAACCCAAGCAACAGAAACCAAGACTACATGGCATCATCGGAGCCCAATCCTCCCACCAAAGCAAACACGGAATATCCAAACACACCAGAAAAGCAAGATCGGGTTTCAAAATCATATTTGATCATGATGCTGGAGGACTTCAAGAAAGACATGAAGAACTCCCTTAGAGAACAAGTAGAAGCCCACAGAGAGGAATCACAAAAATCCCTGAAAGAATTCCAGGAAAACACAATCAAACAGTTGAAGGAATTAAAAATGGAAATAGAAGCAATCAAGAAAGAACACATGGAAACAACCCTGGATATAGAAAACCAAAAGAAGGGACAAGGAGCTGTAGATACGAGCTTCACCAACAGAATACAAGAGATGGAAGAGAGAATCTCAGGAGCAGAAGATTCCATAGAAATCATTGACTCAACTGTCAAAGATAATGTAAAGTGGAAAAAGCTACTGGTCCAAAACATACAGGAAATCCAGGACTCAATGAGAAGATCAAACCTAAGATTAATAGGTATGGAAGAGAGTGAAGACTCCCAGCTCAAAGGACCAGTAAATATCTTCAACAAAATCATAGAAGAAAACTTCCCTAACCTAAAAAAAGAGATACCCATAGGCATACAAGAAGCCTACAGAACTCCAAATAGATTGGACCAGAAAAGAAACACCTCCCGTCACATAATAGTCAAAACACCAAACGCACAAAATAAAGAAAGAATATTGAAAGCAGTAAGGGAAAAAGGTCAAGTAACATATAAAGGCAGACCTATCAGAATCACACCAGACTTTTGCCAGAAACTATGAAGGCCAGAAGATCCTGGACTGATGTCATACAGACCCTAAGAGAACACAAATGCCAGCCCAGGTTACTGGATCCTGCAAAACTCTCAATTAACATAGATGGAGAAACCAAGATATTCCATGACAAAACCAAATTTACACAATATCTTTCTACAAATCCAGCACTACAAAGGATAATAAATGGTAAAACCCAACATAAGGAGGCAAGCTATACCCTAGAAGAAACAAGAAACTAATCATCTTGGCAACAAAACAAAGAGAAAAAAGCACACAAACATAACCTCACATCCAAATATGAATATAACAGGAAGCAATAATCACTATTCCTTAATATCTCTCAACATCAATGGCCTCAACTCCCCAATAAAAAGACATAGATTAACAAACTGGATATGCAATGAGGACCCTGCATTCTGCTGCCTACAGGAAACACACCTCAGAGACAAAGACAGACACTACCTCAGAGTGAAAGGCTGGAAAACAACTTTCCAAGCAAATGGTCAGAAGCAGCAAGCTGGAGCAGCCATTCTAATATCAAATAAAATCAATTTTCAACTAAAAGTCATCAAAAAAGATAAGGAAGGACACTTCATATTCATCAAAGGAAAAATCCACCAAGATGAAGTCTCAAGCCTAAATAACTATGCCCCAAATATAAGGCACCTACATACATAAAAGAAACCTTACTAAAGCTCAAAACACACATTGCACCTCACACAATAATAGTGGGAGACTTCAACACCCCACTCTCATCAATGGACAGATCATGGAAACAGAAATTAAACAGAGACGTAGACAGACTAAGAGAAGTCATGAGCCCAATGGACTTAACAGATATTTATAGAACATTCTACCCTAAAGCAAAAGGATATACCTTCTGAGCTCCTCATGGTACTTTCTCCAAAATTGACCATATAATTGGTCAAAAAACGGGCCTCAACAGGTACAGAAAGATAGAAATAATCCCATGCATGCTATCAGACCACCACGGCCTAAAATTTGTCTTCAAAAACAATAAGGGAAGAATGCCCACATATATGTGGAAATTGAACAATGCTCTACTCAATGATAACCTGGTCAAGGAAGAAATAAAGAAAGAAATTAAAGACTTTTTAGAATTTAATGAAAATGAAGGTACAACATACCCAAACTTATGGGACACAATGAAAGCTGTGCTAAGAGGAAAACTCATAGGGCTGAGTGCCTGCAGAAAGAAACAGGAAAGAGCATATGTCACCAGCTTGACAACACACCTAAAAGCTCTAGAACAAAAAGAAGCAAATACACCCAGGAGGAGCAGAAGGCAGGAAATAATCAAATTCAGAGCTGAAATCAACCAAGTAGAAACAAAAAGGACCATAGAAAGAATCAACAGAACCAAAAGTTGGTTCTTTGAGAAAATCACCAAGATAGATAAACCCTTAGCCAGACTAACGAGAGGACACAGAGAGTGTGTCCAAATTAACAAAATCAGAAATGAAAAGGGAGACATAACTACAGATTCAGAGGAAATTCAAAAAATCATCAGATCTTACTATAAAAGCCTATATTCAACAAAACTTGAAAATCTGCAGGAAATGGACAATTTCCTAGACAGATACCAGGTAGCAAAGTTAAATTAGGAACAGATAATCCAGTTAAACAACCCCATAACTCCTAAGGAAATAGAAGCAGTCATTAAAGGTCCCCCTACCAAAAAGAGCCCAAAAAGGTTTAGAGGGGTTTAGTGCAGAATTCTATTAGACCTTCATAGAAGACCTCGTACCAATATTATCCAAACTATTCCACAAAATTGAAACAGATGGAGCAATACCGATTTCCTTCTATGAAGCCACAATTACTCTTATACCTAAACCACACAAAGACCCAACAAAGAAAGAGAACTTCAGACCAATTTTTCTTATGAATCTCGACGCAACAATACTCAATAAAATTCTGACAATCCGAATCGAAGAGCACATCAAAACAATCATCCTCCATGATCAAGTAGGCTTCATCCCAGGCATGCAGGGATGGTTTAATATACGGAAAACCATCAACGTGATCCATTATATAAACAAACTGAAAGAACAAAACCACATGATCATTTCATTAGATGCTGAGAAAGCATTTGACAAAATTCAACACTCCTTCATGATAAAAGTCCTGGAAAGAATAGGAATTCAAGGCCCATACCTAAACATAGTAAAAGCCATATACAGCAAACCAGTTGCTAACATTAAACTAAATGGAGAGAAACTTGAAGCAATCCCACTAAAATCAGGGACTAGACAAGGCTGCCCACTCTCTCCCTACTTATTCAATATAGTTCTTGAAGTTCTAGACAGAGCAATCAGACAACAAAAGGAGGTCAAGGGGATACAGATCGGAAAAGAAGAAGTCAAAATATCACTTTTTGCAGATGATATGATAATATATTTAAGTGATCCCAAAAGTTCCACCAGAGAACTACTAAAGCTGATAAACAACTTCAGCAAAGTGGCTGGGTATAAAATTAACTCAAATAAATCAGTAGCCTTCCTCTACACAAAAGAGAAACAAGCCGAGAAAGCAATTAGGGAAATGACACCCTTCATAATAGACCCAAATAATATAAAGTATGTCGGTGTGACTTTAACTAAGCAAGTAAAAGGTCTGTACAATAAGAACTTCAAGACTCTGAAGAAAGAAATTGAAGAAGTCCTCAGAAGATGGAAAGATCTCCCATTCTCATGGATTGGCAGGATTAATATAGTAAAAATGGCCATTTTACCAAAAGCGATCTACAGATTCAATGCAATCCCCATCAAAATACCAATCCAATTCTTCAAAGAGTTAGACAGAACAATTTGCAAATTCATCTGGAATAACAAAAAACCCAGGATAGCTAAAACTATCCTCAACAATAAAAGGATGACAGGGGGAATCACTATCCCTGAACTCAAACAGGATTACAGATTAATAGTGATAAAAACTGCATGGTATTGGTACAGAGACAGACAGATAGATCAATGGAACAGAATTGAAGACGCAGAAATGAACCCACACACCTATGGGCACTTGATTTTTGACAAAGGAGTCGAAACCATCAAATGGAAAAAAGACAGCATTTTCAACAAATGGTGCTGGTTCAACTGGAGGTCAACATGTAGAAGAATGCAGATTGATCCATGCTTATCACCCTGTACAAAGCTTAAATCCAAGTGGATCAAGGACCTCCACATCAAACCAGATACACTCAAACTAATAGAAGAAAAACTAGGGAAGCATCTGGAACACATGAGCACTGGAAAATTTTCCTGAATAAAACACCAATGGCTTATGCGCTAAGATCAAGAATCGACAAATGGGATCTCATGAAACTGCAAAGCTTCTGTAAGGCAAAGGACACTGTGGTTAGGACAAAACGGCAACCAACAGATTGGGAAAAGATCTTTACCAATCCTACAACAGATAGAGGCCTTATATCCAAAATATACAAAGAACTCAAGAAGTTAGACTGCAGGGAGACAAATAACCCTATCAAAAAATGGGGTTCAGAGCTAAACAAAAAATTCACAGCTGAGGTATGCCGAATGGCTGAGAAACACCTAAAGAAATGTTCAACATCTTTAGTCATAAGGGAAATGCAAATCAAAACAACCCTGAGATTTCACCTCAAACCAGTGAGAATGGCTAAGATCAAAAACTCAGGTGACAGCAGATACTGTCGAGGATGCGGAGAAAGAGGAACACTCCTCCATTGTTGGTGGGATTGCAGACTGGTAAAACCATTCTGGAAATCAGTCTGGAGGTTCCTCAGAAAATTGGACATTGAACTGCCTGAGGATCCAGCTATACCTCTCTTGGGCATATACCCAAAAGATGCCCCAACATATAAAAAAGTCACCTGCTCCACAATGTTCATCGCAGCCTTATTTATAATAGCCAGAAGCTGGAAAGAACCCAGATGCCCTTCAGCAGAGGAATCGATACAGAAAATGTGGTACATCTACACAATGGAATATTACTCAGCTATCAAAAACAATGACTTTATGAAATTTGTAGGCAAATGGTTGGAACTGGAAAATATCTTCCTGAGTGAGCTAAGCCAATCACAGAAAGACATACATGGTATGCACTCACTGATAAGTGGCTATTAGCCCAAATGCTTGAATTACCCTAGATGCCTAGAACAAATGAAACTCAAGACGGATGATCAAAATGTGAATGCTTCACTCCGTCTTTAAAAGGGGAACAAGAATACCCTTGGCAGGGAATAGAGAGGCAAAGATTAAAACAGACACAGAAGGAACACCCATTCAGAGTCTGCCCCACATGTGGCCCATGCATATACAGCCATCCAATTAGACAAGATGGATGAAGCAAAGAAGTGCAGGCCGACAGGAGCTGGATGTAGATCTCTCCTGAGAGACACAGCCGGAATACAGCAAACACAGAGGCGTATGCCAGCAGCAAACCACTGAACTGAGAATAGGACCCCCGTTGAAGGAATCAGAGAAAGAACTGGAAGAGCTTGAAGGGACTCGAGACCCCATATGTACAACAATGCCAAGCAACCAGAGCTTCCAGGGACTAAGCCACTACCTAAAGACTATACATGGACTGACCCTTGACTCTGACCTCATAGGTAGCAATGAATATCCTAGTAAGAGCACCAGTGGAAGGGGAAGCCCTGGGTCCTGCTAAGACTGAACCCCCAGTGAACTAGATTGTTGGGGGGAGGGCAACAAGGGGGGGAGGATGGGGAAGGGAACACCCATAAAAAAGGGGAGGGGGAGGGGGATGTTTTCCCGGAAACCGGGAAAGGGAATAACACTCGAAATGTATATAAGAAATACTCAAGTTAATAAAAATAAATAAAATCAAAGTAAATACACATATACTTCATAATAAAAATGATGGATTTATTGTGATAATTTATACATGCTTCATTAAATTTTCATTATAGTTGCCCTCCATCTACCCCCTCTTAGGGTATCAATAATATTCACCTTTTTGCTTTTATGTCAAACAAATAGACATTTATTTATATCTATATTCTGCACATGAGAAATCATGTAACATTCTGCCTTTCTTCTCCTGTACTTTACCCTCATTCATCCTTCATTTCCCTTTCTAGACCCCTTCTTTAGATTTTATTAGCCTTTTGTTTTGTAAGTACTGAAAACTCATCTTGCTTCTGGCAACTCAAAACATTAAGTTCTACCAGTTAATGACTCAGGGTCCAGAAAAGTCAAGGTACCTGTTAAGTCTGTCTGTGGGCCTATGGTTTTATTTAAAAAAAAAAGCTGGAAAATGCAATCTATTCTTCCTTGGGGAATATATGGTTAATTTGCTATTAATAGATTGTTAATATATTATTATTATTTTAGACAGCCAATACCATTTAATTCATATTTAAAGGTGGGGACTGTCTGTGCTCTTACATTTGAAATGACTCATGTCAAGAAATGGCTAACATTTTAGTCTAATTTTGCAAAGAAAACCTGGCAAGACTTTGGAAGAGCAGTATAACTTTGATGAATATAGATTTTGGATGGCCCAAATAGGCAATTCCAATTAAGAATGCCATATCACATTCATCAGTCAAACCCACATGTCAAGATATATATCCAGTGTCCTTGTTACACTGATGAACAAACAATGTTATGTCTGGTTTTCAAGGAATTCATCACTCAGTAGACAAGCTCAGAGGTGGAATCTACTGTTTTAATATGGTGTCATAGTCCCTACCCTAGAAGCTGTCCGGAAAGGGGGCTGGTTTTGCACTAGAACATGTCTAGTTGCAACTGTTGCACACGGCACAACATCTCAAAGCTTCCCAGGTAATTGCTTTCATACAAAATTGTCAGGCGGCACAGTCTACTTCCCTGGACCTTAGCAATTTCCTGAGACTAAAGACAAGCTTCTCCTGTCACTGAGTTATTCTAAGAAAGTTAACAAGCAGAAAATATTCTGTACCCCTTTTTAGGCATCCCCTGTGCAGATTGCTTGAGGTATGTGGAGACAGAGTACTTTAGTAACCTCAGTCTCCACACCATGGTTCTGATGTGCAGCTGACTCCCTTGGTGCACAGCATCCCAACATCCCATTGGCGTGGTTCTATCTTTTTTTTTTTTTTTGATTTTTTTTTTTTATTAACTTGAGTATTTCTTATATACATTTCGAGTGTTATTCCCTTTCCCGGTTTCCGGGCAAACATCCCCCTCCCCCCTCCCCTTCCTTATGGGTGTTCCCCTCCCAACCCTCCCCCCATTGCCGCGTGGTTCTATCTTATGATTAATTTTTTTCAGATGCCCTATTTCTTTTCCAATAGTCATTAATAATCTTGTCTGTATGAGGAAAATTCTTATATCCTCTCCCTTCATTTGTTTTCCTTATTTCTTCCCTCTCCCCTTTTCTTTTTTCCTGTGGTTCTATTTGCTTACTTTACCACTCACGTAGTCTTCAGAGAAAAGTACTCCTCTCTGTACCAACTTCCTTTGTCTCTTCTCTCAAAGTCAGGATCGCTTCTCTAATTATTATAGTTCTAGAATGCTTACTGTAGGATGCTTTCTTCTAGATGTGGCAGAAAAGCTGTTTGTGAAATCTCATAGTGCCGAAACAAAACCTGCGATGACACCACCAGCTGACAAAAGATTAGTTTTTAAAGTGAGCATATAGGTTTGAAGGTTGAGTCATTTAATTTAAGAACTTGAGAAAGGGATGTAAATAATAATATATATTTTTATTGAACAAAACAAAACACTACTTGCAAGTTGGTGCTATTTGCTTCCAGCCCACTTCTCCCCCACTCCAGGTGTATTATTGTTTTTGTAATCACTCAGGTTTATACAGAAAAGAGTCATTTTCTCACTTTAGTTAAAGCTTAATGTTTAGTTGACTTGGATCTTAGCCTCCTTCCAAACACTGCTCTATTCCAAATTCTCACATACTCTTTGAAAGACAGCATTATTTTAATTTGATAAGTTTTTTGTTTACTTCAAAATGTGTAATACATATTTATATATACACAAAAATCACAAAAATTACAATTTTTATTTCATCTATATTATATGTAATCCATGTTTTTTTCTTGTTGCTTTTGGCTTGCTTCTTTTTTTTTTACATTCATTTTTAAAACTTAGTTATTTATTAAATTTACAGCCCAATATCAGCACTTCCTTTTTTTCCCAGTACTTCCCCACACAGGTCTTCCACCCCCAGTCCACCTTCTTCTCCTGAGAAGGGGAACCTTCCCTCTGGATGTCACTAGCACCACTAACACAACACCTTCCTGCACATCAAGTTACTGCAGGACTGGGAGCACATTCTCCCACTGAGGGCACGCAAGGCAATCCATTTAGGGGCATGAGATCCAAAGGCAGGCAGGCAACAGTTCATGGACAGCCCTTGCTCCAGTTGCTGGGGGTCATACAAGGAGACCAAGCTGCTCATCTGCTACAAATGTGCAGAGGACCAAGCTCCAGACCAAGATTGTTTTTTGGTTGGTGATTTAGTCTCTGGGAGCCAAAGAATCCAGGTTACTTGACTATGTTGGAGTTCTTGTCTTGTTCTGATCACTCAATCCTCCTAACTTTGCTGTAAGATTCCCTGAGCTCCATCTAATGTTTGGGTGCCAGTTTCTGTATCTCTTTCCATTGACTGCTGGGTGGAGCCTCTCAGAGAACAGTTATGCTAGGTTCCTGTCTGCAAGCATAGCAGAGTATTATCCATAGTGCCAGGGATTGGTTCCTGCCCATGAGATGGGTGTCAATTTGGGGCACTTATGTGGTTGGCCATTCCTTCGGTCTCTGCTCTATCTTTGTGCATGCACATCTTGTAAGCAGGAAATCATCTGGGTCAAAGGTTTTGTGGAGTGGGTTGCTATCCATATCCCTCCAATGGGAGTCCTGCCTAGCTAAGGAAAGTGATCACTTCAGGATCCATATTCTTCACTGTTAGGAGTCTCAGCTAGAATTGTCTCAAAAGACTTTCCTGGGCTTCTCCCCAGACAGGTCTTTAGCAAGTCCTAGAGATTTTCCCTCCTACTATCAATCCCCCATGTCTCTGCCCTGTTCTGCTTACATATAATTTCCCATCTTCCTCTCCCTATCATCTCTTCTACCCAGTTCCCTCCTTCCATCAACCTTGGAAAACTATTTTGTTTTGCTTTCTGTGAAGAACTCAACCATCCTCCCTTGCACCCTCTTTGTTACTTGGCTTCTAGCGTGGTTATCCTCTACTTTATGTCTAATATTCACTTCTAAGTGAGTACATGCCATGTATTTCCTTTTGAGTCTGGGTTACCTCACATAGGATATTTTCTAGTTTCATCCATTTGCTTGCAAATTCATGATATCCTTATTTTTAATGGCTGAGTGGTATTCTATTGTGTAGATATACCACATTTTCTGTATCTATTCCTCAGTTGAGACACATCTAAGTTGTTTTTAGCTTCTGGCTATTATAAATAAAGCTGCTATGAATAAAGTTGAGCATGAATCCTTGTGGAATAGTGAAGCTTCCTTTAGGTATATCCCCAGGAGTGGTAGAGCTTTGAAGTAGAATTATTCCCAATCTTCTGAGAAACAGCCAAATTAATTTTCAGAGAATTTATACACGTTTTCAATCCTACTATCTGTGGAGGAGTTTTCTCCTTAATCTACAACCTCTCCAGCAAGTGCTGTACTTAGGGTTTTGATCTTAGCCATTCTGTTGGGCATAAGGTCGAATATCATTTTCCTGATGACTAAGGATGGTGAACATTCCTTTAGGTACTTCTCAGCCATTCAAGATTCCTCTCTTGAGAATTATCTGTTTAGCTCTGTATCTCATTTTTTATGTGCACATTTTTTTTATCTTTTATTGTTTATTTTATTTATTTACATTTCAAATATTATCCTCCTTCCAAGTTTTCTCTCCACAACCCCCCTCTCCCATTCCCCCTACCCCCTGTTTCTATGAGGGAACTCCCCCACCCACATACCCACCCCTGCCTCACCACCCTAGCATTCCCCTACACTGGGGCATCAAGTCTCCACAGGACCAAGGGCCTCCCCTTCCACTGATGCCAAATAAGGCCATCCTCTGCTACATAAGCAGCTGGAGCCATGGGTCCTCCATGTGTACTTTTTGGTTGGTGGTTTAGTTCCTGGGATGTCTGGAGTGGTGGTCTGGGTGGTTGATATTGGTTTTCTTCCTATGGGGTTGCAAACCCCTTCAGCTCCTTCAGTCCTTCCCCTCACTCCTTTATTGGAGTCTGTAGTTAAGTTTTTTGTTTTGTTTTTTTTTGTTTTTTTTTTATATTTTGTTTTTGTTTTTTGATATTTTGTTTTGGTTTTTGGGTTTTGTTTTTTGTTTTTGTTGTTGTTGTTGTTGTTTTTTATATGGTTGGTGTCTAACTTCTTAAGTTCTTTATATGTTTTGTATATTGACCCTAGTCAGATGTAGGGATATTGAAAATCTTTCTCCTATCTTTCAGCTGTTATTTGTCTTATGACAGTATCCCTTGACTTATGGAAGCCTTTCAGTTTCATGAGGTCCCATTTATTAATTCTTGACTTTAGTGTTTGAGCCATGGCTGTTATTCAGAAAGTTGTCTCCTGTATTGAAGAATTCAAGGCTATCACCCACTTTCTGTTTATTTAGATTAAGGTTATCATGTTTTATATTGAAGTCTTTGATCAACTTGGAATAAGTTTTGTGCAAGGTGATAAATATGGATCTGTTTGCATTCTTCTACATGCAGACATCCAGTTAGACCAGCATCATTTGTTGAAGATCCCCTTCCTTTCCCATTGTTTTGTTGTTGTTGGGGTTTTGTTTTGTTTTGGTTTGGTTTTGGGTTTTTTTTTGTTTTTTTTTTGTTTTTTCTTTTGTTTTTTTGTTTTTTGTTTTTTTTGGTTTGTTTTTGTTTTTGTTTTTTGTTTTTTGTTTTTTGTTTTTTTTTTGTTTTTTTTTGTTTTGTTTTGTTTTGTTTTTTTGCTTCTTTGTCAAAAAAATCAAGTGCCTTGAGTATTTGTTTTGAGTTGATTTCTGGGATTTTCTACAACTCCACTGATCCACCTGTGTGTTTCTATAAAATACCATAGGGTTTTTATTACTATTATTCTGTAGTACAGCTTTAAATCAGGGATATTGAAACCTCCAGAAGTACTTTTATTGTTTAAGATTGCTTTAGTTGTCTTAGGTTTTTTGTTTTTCCATATAAAGGTGAGATTCCCCTTTCAAGGTCTTTAAAAAATTGTGTTGAAATTTTAATGAGGATTGCATTGAATTTGTAGATAGCTTTTGATAAGGTAGCCATTTTCACTACGTTAATACTACTGATCTATGATCAAGGCAGATCTGTCCATCTTTTGATATATTCCTCAATTTCTTTCTTCAGAGGATTGAAGTTCTTGTCATATAGGTCTTTAATTTGCTTGGTTCAAATTACACCAAGGTATTTTATGATATTTGTGGCTATTGTCAAGAATACTGTTTCCCTAACTTTTTAAAGCTTGTTTATTGCTTGTGTAGGCTACCGATTTCTTTGAGTTAATTTTGTATTCAGTCACTGTGTATTTATCAACTCTATGAGTTCTCCAGTAGAATTGTGGGGTCCCTTGTGTATACTATTGTTTCATCTGTGAATAGAGATACTTTGACTTCTTCCTTTCCAATTTGTATTCCCTTGATCTCCTTTAGTTTATAGCTATAACATTAAGTAGTATATTGAAGAAATATGGAGAGAGTGGACAGCCTTGTCTTGTCCCCTGTTTTAGTGGAAATGCTTTGAGTTTCTCTCCATTTAAATTGCTGTTGGCTATTGGCTTGCTGTACATTGCCTTTATTGTATTTAGGTATGTACCATGTATTCCTTTTCTCTACATGACTTTTAACGTGAAGGGGTGTTGCATATTGTCAAACACTGTTTTGGCATCTAGTGAGATAATCTATTTCTTCAAGTTTATTTACATACTATATTATGCTGATGGACTTTCATATATTGAACCACCCCTGCATCACAGAGCTGAAGTCTACTTAATCATGATAGATGGTGTCTTTGATGTGTTCTTGGATTTGGTTTGTAAGGATTTTATTGAGCATTTTTGCATCAATATTCATAAGTGAATTTGGTCTGAAATTTTCTTTGTTAAGTCTTTTTGTGGGTTAGGTGTAATGGTGACTGTAGTCTCACAGAATGAGTTTGGCAGTGTCCTTCTGTTTCTATTTTATGGAATAGTTTGAGTACTATTGCCATTAGCACTTCTTTGATTGTCTGGTAGAATTCTGGGCTAAGACCATCTGCCCCAAGGCTTATTTGGTTGGGAGACTTTTAATAACTAATTCTATTTCCTCAGGGGTTTTAGACTGTTTAGATAGTTTACATAATCTTGAATTAGCTTCAGTAATTGGTATCTGTCTAGAAAATCATCCATTTCCTTTAGATTTTCTGTTTTTGTCCTGTACAACTTTTGGAAGTTTAGACCTAATAATTCGTTAAATTTCTTCGGTATCTGTTGTTCTGTCTTCTTTTCACTTCTGGTTTTGATAATTTGGATAGTGTCTTTCTGCCTTTTAGTTAGCTTCTTTAAGGGTTTGTGGGACAGCGAAGGGCACCCTGGTTCCTGGTTGAGGCACCTGAACTCCGGTGACCCTGAAAGAGACTGTAGGCATTTTCCCTGACTCCCAGGAAACCAGGCGGGTCACTAGCCTGCAGCCCTCCACAGATTTGTTGCCATCAGTCACACAAGGGCAATGTCCTAAGGCATTCTTTACAGGTAGAGAATATGATCACAGGTCATGTAGGCTCAAGACAGATCTCCATTATAATGAGGTACCTAAAGGCCTGGAAGCTTAGCCAATCACCTTTCCTTCCCAGACACTCCTCCCTGTAAAAGGTATTTAATCTAGGCCCATTCTGAGGAAATGCGGTAAAGTTTTACTCATCCACTTTCTACCAAGACAGATTCCTTCAAACCAGACTGTCTCTTTTCATTGCAATCCGCTATGGGGAGCCATGGAGAAGGCTTTGCCTACAGAGCCACTGTCTAGTCTCCTGTAGAAGGCCTCCCTGAACTTCCAAAGGCAGCAGCCACCGAGCTCAAGCCTACCACCATCCAGCCAAAGACTTTCCTCCCTCCCGCCATGGGACCAGTAGGAGCTCCCCTTTTTTTCCTTCAGCCCCAAGGTAGATCCAGTCTGTGCACTCGATCCCATTCTCAGCTCTTCCGCAACATCCCAGCGGTGCCCAAAAACCTGAGAACCAGATGACCCTAGCCTCCTTGCAGGCCCAGGGACCTCCAAGCCAGCTCCTCCAGCTGTGTGCCTCAGACAGCGCTTCCCCACCCCTGGAGCTTCCCACAGTCAGACACCTGCCTAGGCAGAAGTGCTTGGGTTAAGCACAGTCACTTCCCTTGTCCTGCTTCTACAGCAGCCCGAGCCCTGCGGCAGTGTGGACATGGGACCCCATTAATCCTACATCTACCTTTTTTTATTTTCTCAAAGAGCCAGCTCTTGGTTTTGTTGATTCTTTGTTTCTAATTGAGTGACTTCAACCCTGATGCCCTGAGTTTGATATTTTTTTTGAGCCTTTAGATGTACTATTAATTTGTTAGTATGAGAACTTTCTAATTTCTTTGTGAGGGAAGTCAGTGCTATGAACTTTCCTCTTAGCCCTGCTTTCATAGTATCCCATACATTTGGGTATGTTCTCCGCTGAATTCTAGAAAGTTTTTAATTTTTTAAATTTCTTCTCTGACCCAATTTCCATGAGTATGTAGATTTTCTGTTGTTTCTTTTGTTGTTAAAGTTTAGTTTTAACCCATGGTGATCTGATAAGATGCATGGGGTTATTCAATCTTCTTTTATCTGTTGAGGCTTGCTTTGTGAACCACTGTATGGTCACTTTTGGAGAAGGTTCCATGAACTGCTGAGAAGATATATTCTTTTGTGTTTGGATAAAATGTTCTATAGATATCCATTAGGTTCATTTCAATCATAACTTCTATCAGTTTTATTTTTTCTCTGTTTAGATTATGTCTTGATGGCCTGTCCATTAGTGAGAATGGGGTGTTGAGATCTCCAACTATTAATGTGTGAGGTTCAATGTGTGATTTAAGGTTTAGTAATGTTTCTTTTATGAACATGAGTATCCATGCATTTTGGGCATAGATGTTCAAAATTAAGATATCCTCTTACTGGAATTTTTCCTTTGAGAATATGAGGTGTCGTTCCCTGTCTCTTTTGATTACTTTCAGTTGAAAGGCTATTTTATTAGATATTAGAATAGCTACTCCAGCTTTTTTCTTGGATCTGCTTGCTTTGAAAACCTTTATCCAGCCCTTAATACTGATATAATGACTATCTTTGTTGCTGAGATGTGTTTTGTGTTTTACAGCAGAATAATGGATTCTGTTTATGCATCAATTCTGTTGGCTTATGTCTTTTTGTTAGTTTTTCTATAATTTTGATGAGAATATTTTCTGATCTTTGTGGCTGCGACTCTTTACCTTCTTGTATTCCTATTATTCTTACATTAGGTCTTTTCATGGTATTCCAGATTTCCAGGGGGGGGTTGTGTCAGGGCTTTCTTTTTTTTTAGCTTAGTGTGCATGTTTCTCTTGTATTGGTTTTAATCATGTGAAATTATTCATTTTTTTATGTTTACTTGAGTGGAGTTAGCTTCACTGGAATGAAGTTTTGTTTCTAGTATCCTCAGTAGAGCTGGGTTAGTGGAAAAGTATTGTTTAAATTTGGTTTTGCATGGAAAAATCTTGATTTCTCCATCTACAGTGATTTAAAGTTTTGCTGGGCATAGTAGTCTTGGCAGGACATCTGTCCAGAATCTTCTGTCTTTTAGAGTCTCTGTTGAGAAATCAGCTGTAATTCTGATAGATGTGCTTTTATATGTTACTTGGCCTTTTTCACTTGAACCTTGTAATATTATATCTTTGCTCTGTACAGTTAGTGTTTTGATTATTATGTGGGAGGAAGATATTTTCTTGTCCAACCTTTTTGGTGTTCTGTAAGTTCTTGTACATTTGTAGGCATCTCTTTCTTTCAGTTAGGAAAATTTTCTTCTATGATTTTGTTGAACATGTTTTCTGGACCTTTGATCTGGGAATCTTCTTCTATTCCTATTACTCTTAGGTTTCATTTTTTTCACAGTGGCTTCCAATTTTCTGAATGTTTGAGCCATGAATTTTGCAGATTTTGCATTTTCCTTGACCAATATATTGACTTCTTCTATTGTATCATCTACACCTGAGATTCTCTCTTCCATGTCCTGCATTCTGTTGGTGATGCTTACAACTGTAGTTCCTGATCTCTTTCCTAGGATTTCCATCTCCATGGTTGTCTCAGTTTATGTTTTCTTTATTGCCTCCATTTCTCTTTTCATGTATTGAACAATTTATTTATATCCTTCACCTATTTGTAGTTTCCTGCATTTCTCTTTTTATTTGTGTCCTCTTTTAATGTCTCTACCTATTTGAATATAGTTCCCTGTATTCCCTTAAGGGATTTATTCATATCCTCTTTAAAAGCCTCTATCATCTTTATAAGATTGTATTTAAAATCATCTTCTTGTGCTTCAGTTTCATTAGGATATCCAGGTTTTGCTGTATCAGGATAGCTGGGCTCATATTGCCCTGGATGTTGTGATTATGTTCTTAAGCAATCCTTTAGGCATCTTGTTTTCCCTAGTGTTGGCTGGATGATTCTAATGGTAGCAAAACGTCTTGAGAAGGTGGGGGAGCTAGACTACACAATGGGAGTCAGAGCACCCGACTCTGATGGCTGTGCTTCAGGCAGACTTCCCTCTTCAGGCTACATTCTGGGAAGATCCGCCTCAGGCTGTGTCTCACTCAGACCAACTGGGATGCTGGGAAGATTAGACTGGGATGGGGTTTATCAGGCAGGGTTCCATGATGGTTAGTTTTGGGTCCCCCAAATGATTCCCTGGGGAGGTGAGACACTGTTGGGGCCTATAAGTCTCCTCCTTAATGTAGAGCAAGCCCAGAGCTAGACAATGGGGCAAAGGGGACCCAACTCATCTCTGCAGGCTGTCACAGGAGGATCAATCTTGCTCTTGCTTTGTTAAATATGCAAGCACAACTTGGGGAAATTTGCAAGTAATCACAAGTAGACATGGTTAAATTCTGAAACCATCTATCCCTGCACAACATTCACTAGTTCTTAGTCTGCTTTCTATTGTTAATTTATATCCTTTATAAATTTTACCCAGTTCAACAAAGATCCCATCTGTATTATAAGAGTCTTCTACGCTTGCCTTGAGAATAGATATCACAAAGTATAATTTCCAGGCCAAAGGGAAACATTCTTAGTTTTTATCAACATGTGAGAATGTTCTGGTTGGAGAAACCACAGGAGGCTTTAATACCCTGAAAACATAAAATTCTGTAGGCTAGAGTTTGGATCTACTATATTCAGATAAGAACAGGATCAAACAATGATGGGCTTTACCACAAAGTAATTTCTGTGAGAATCTTTAGAAAGGTCCATTTAAAAAATGTATGAATTTAGGATGCTTAAAATGTTGAATAAAGAAGCTCAGCTTCCTGGAGGAGGAGCCTACAATTAGATATCATAGCTACTGAACACGGTTATTATTCCTATCTATCTCCAAGCAATACATCATTTCATTCAAATAAAAATATCCTGGGAGGCTCTCTATACAAAAAGGAGAGGTACCCTTCCTTCCTTCTTTCCTTCCTTCCTTCCTTCCTTCCTAGTTTCCTTCCTTCTCTCCTCCTTCCTTTCTTCCTTCCTTTCTTTTTAACTTTATGTTTTTGGGTAAGAAAAAATTAACATCAGCATATGCAGTATTTTGCTTTATTTTGGCAATTTTACACAAATTCATTTTCATTGCTTCTTCTCATCCTCGGATCCCTGGTGTGCCCTTCTACATATTCATAGTCCCTTTCAATTGCATATCACATAGGCTATAAAGTAAGTGCAAATTAAAACTACTCTGGGATCCCATATCACCTTAGTCAGAATAATTATTTTTTAAAGAAATCTATACAAAATACTGTTGAGGATGTAAGGAAAGAGAAAACATTACTCACTGACAATAGGAGTCTAGTACAGTCTTTATGGATGTCAGTATGGAAGTTTGTCACAAAATTAAGAATAAATCTTCCATATGACCCAGCTCTGTCATTCCTGAGCATACACCCAAAAGACTTTATATCCTCTTATAAAAAGCATGCATTTCATTGTTTTTTTTCTTAAATTATTCACAATAGCAAGAAAATAGAATAGCCTAGATGAACATCCAGGAAAGCCCTTTTTCTCCCAAAGCTAAAGCAAAACACCTACAGTCACTTTCTGCTCTTGGCTCTGCCTCAAAGCATTCCTCACAGTCTGCAACAAGGAACCCCAAAAGAATATCAGCATAGAGTCTTTTGAAATCCAGTGAATTAATCACGTCTTATTGTTTGGTGAAGATGGTAAAACTTGGAGGAATGCAGGGATCTCCTAACGTGTTTTAGAAACATTCATAATTAGGGCTGATATTACAGTCATACTTTCCTGTTTTGAGACAGGACATAGAGGACATCATATAGAGGATATTTTCAGAGAGTTACTATACTGCTTAGGGTTCCAAAAAATGAAACTTTCTCTTTTATCACATATTTCCTCTCCTACTTTAGGTTCAGTCCCCTTTCTTCCTCTCATGTCAACAGTTTACTTCACTTCTGTAATAACAGCTTCTCTTCAAACACTCGTCTACAGCTTTGACTTTCAAATGTCAACTCATTTTCTTCTCTCAGCCTGAAAAACTAAGGTATGGGATTGAACCTCTTGACTCCAATATGTCTTCCTTGTCATCCGTTTTCACACTACCTCTCCTCCAGTCCAACTTTTCATTCTCAGTTTCTTTGACCATCGCAACTCCCATAGTCTCTCACATTGCGTAAGTCTCATCTGTTTTCTGCATACTGTAGTTATCTCCCTGACAGATACCAGTTTCCTCTCAAAAACACCTCCCTAATATCATTAAACTAATTTACATAAATTCCATATTCCATAGCAGTCTAGAGCCTTTTCATAACGTTCCTTCTTGTGTAAATTTCTCAAGTAAAAACTGTGCCTTTGTTTATTCTCTGGTCTTTTTCTCTGCTGACCCAATTGTTACCTGCACTCCTCGTTCCAGAAGGTAAAGATCTATTTATCATTGTGAATCAAACATTGCCTATGTTGGTTCTTCTATGATTCTTATTTTAAAGAAAATTTCTCTTGTTTTCCTTATACCATGTGACCTTTGTTTTAAAATACTGTTCACTTTCCCCCCTGTTTTGAGTTTTTAAAATTATTTACTTCCTGTTTACTCTATTAAGTGATGTCATATCAATGCAAGGACTGTCCTTCATAGGCTGCCTTTTGTAACTTTCAGGTATCAAGTGTGTGTTAGAAGAATTGACAATGTCTAAAGACACAGGATTCTTTTGTGAACAGCCCTTTCTAGAGTAGGAGCTGGATCTCTTGCACATTTCCATCCCATGCACATTTCTATCCCTCCACATGGCACTGTGACTTCAATGTATCTGCCTGCCTTTGCAAAATGTATCTTCTGGATACAATGCGTGAAAATCTCCAGGCCACAATTTTTTCAACTTTAAAATGGATAATTCCTTCATTTATTCAAGGAATATGTGTTTAAAAGAAAAGAGAGTATAGCCTAGAAGTTATCATGAGAAGTATAATCTATCACTTTGAGGAAGACAAAGAAATAAGAACTGAATGGTATAATGTCAGCTGCATCTAGGCATTGCAGAGCATAATAGAGTAGGTCCTGGGGGAATGGGATGATGGAGTATATGTTGCGTTAACTTCAATTTTTAGGGAACTTTTCCCAGAAATTTGAGTAGCATACAAGTAAGCCATGTGGATATCTGGGGGAAAACATTAAAAGCAAAAGAAAACACAAAGATAAAGTACTAGGTAATATTGGCATGGATGCCATTAAGTACTTTGTATTGTAAGACATAAATTAGTTGATAAATATTAGCTATTACTACATGGATGGCTACAGTACATATTAGCAACTTTCAAAAAATATTTATTAAATATTCAAAGTGTTGCCTAGGAAATAGAGTAGCATGCCAATAATTGTTGAATTTCTAATATGAACCAGAAACTAATATTATCTGGGCACTATCCAACTTTCAGGGATCACATTGCCAACCCAAATTAGGTATGAGGTCCTGGGGAAGAGACTTATTCTCTCTGTGGCTGATTTCCTCAATTGCAAAAATGGGTCTAATTCAGGAACATCTTTCTAGGGCTGTTGTTAGAGTTAAATGAATTAATCTATATAAAGTAATTACAACAGCATCTGGCATTTGTTGGTCTTCTCTATATTTTTGCAATTATTATCGTATAGACAAGGACACCTGAGACCCAATGAGTAAAAAAGCTTATCCAAGTCAACCCTGTCAATGTAAACAGCCAAGAGAAATAGTTAAATCTGTCTGTTGGCAAACCTACTGTGACTTCCTAGGCATAGAACCCACATAGATAGGAGGATAGTGATGGAATGTACCAGTACTCTTTGCTTATCTGACCAGCTCCCAGGAAAATGAGCTTGATTGCAGAATCCCAAGAACAATACTTCAACATTCCTCATTTGGCTTTCTGCCATGGTCTTTATTTTCTAATAAAAACATGGGCATCCTCTGAACTGTAAAGCTTCAATAGAAAGAGTTTGTGTTTAGCCTCCCCTCAGCGGGTGTGGAGGGGGACACCCAATGCTTTGGGGCAAGCAGCAACAATTTCCCTCCTGCCCCTATTCAGAAAGGTATGATTGTCACTTAAAGTCTTCTATTCATTGCCCCTAAGTGCACCCCACATTTGTTTCCTGATTATCAAAGGATTTAGCTTTTACTCTCTGAATGACAAACACCCACACAGAGGCACCCCATGGTCTCAGCAAAGATTGTGTAGCGATTCCCTTAATTCTGACATACGTTATTTAATTCTATTTCTGATGACTTTAAATCACAGTTTGTGTGTGCAGTTCTGTCTCAGCAGATGGCAAACGGACCATTCTCTCTCCATCTGGAGCTGGCACGATGGCTATTTTTGGCTTGAGAGTTTGATGACAGGGAATATAAAGGGGAATTTTGTTTCTGCTGGTGATTTTCTAGCTATTGCCCTGCCTTCTTTTTCTCCTGAGTTGCTTTGTAGATGTCAACTTTCACATCTTTGCGTTTCAAAATCTGTGAATCCTTGTTATTCTCAACTTGCCTTTTCTAATAACTAATAAAAAAAACTAGGCTAAAAGAAGTGAAGGATGGGAAAGTTTAAGAAGAAAGATTTCATGACTACAACTGTTTCAGAAAACAAATATCTCATAATAACATATTTTGCATGTTCCAAATTGGTTTGGAACTGGTTTACTCATTAAGATGCCAAAAGACAAATGGGACCTCAAAAAAAGGAATGTGAAGATAGTAAGTATATTTGCAAACACACTCAAATGTGTTCTGGCTGCGAGGGCACACACTTCTCACCCACTCATTATGACATAATTTATTCCACAAAGTTATTTCAGAAGAAATAACAGGGGTTGACAGGGGAGCTTAGGTCAGAGAGGAGTAGTTTCTAAAATAAGGCATCTACAAGAGACATTGCAGAGACTGTAACTAGAGATACTAACTATATGGTTGAACAAATGAGGCTTGTGTAGCTTGACCAATGTCTCAGTAGCTTGTGTAGGCAATAGCATTGGCTGAAACTCTGTCACAATCTCATTCAGTCATGCTGTGCTCATGAGCTGGCATAAACATGATATATAAGATGTTATTATAGTTTTAAAAACTATGTGGATCTAAGACATTATTAAGGAGAAATCACACTTATAGCTTTACATACAGACAAGTCTGATACATCATCTAGGGACTTCCAAATTCTGTGTTGTGACATTTAACATTCTGCAGAAGTATCTTGGGGAACATCACAGAGACAAAGGGCCACAGTGGCTTTAGTTCTAGGGAAATTCTCTTTACTAGGACCCAACATTAAACCTGAACTCTGCCCTCTTCATTCTTTGCTATTCTTATTCACTCGTATGTTGATATCCTTTATACTTTATTCATATATATGTATATATATGTATATGTAAGTGGTCAGAAACAAGAATATACTAAGATGTACTAATTAGTGTCCCCTCCCCTGTGGAAGGAACACCTCATCATGGCCTTTTTCCTAATTAGGTTGGCATATATATGGCTGTCATGCTTGTTCAACACATGTTTGGGCAGTCACGCTGGTCAGATTTTATAATTGTAACTTCTGATATTACTTTACTAGGTGATATAATTTCACAGCAATCTCCTTAATTCTCTGGCTTCTAAAATCTTTCCACCCCCACGTCTGTGCCCTGAGCATTAAGTATGGAACTGTTTGGTACATGTATCCATTAGGATAATAATCCCTAATGAAAAAAATTAGGCCATTGATTTTAAGGAGAGTAGTGAGGTAGTACATGGGAGAGTTCTGAGGAAGGAAAAGAAAAGGAGAAATGCAATTAAGTTATAATCTAAAAAATGAAGATAGGTTGATTGAGTTTCACTGGCCTTTCTGTAGCTGAGCAAAACATTAAGTAATTTTCTGAAAGTTCTTGGTTGAGGTAATGGTAGCCTTTTAAAGATGTGATTTCTCAATGTTCCTTGCTGTGTCTCGGCATGCCTTTCACAGTCATACTGCTCTAGAGAGGTCACATAACTGGAAGCTGGGGACAAGACCAGTGAGGTGAGTGCTAAACTCCAGCCTAGAACCAGTTTCAAGGTAAACCAGGAATGTGTTTAACCCAAGCAGTTAAGTTTTAACCTATAAAGAAATGTACTAAAAAAATCAAGAAAGAACCATTAGGGTAGAACTCCTTTGTCTCTGTCAGACAGAAATACAAAACAAGTTCTAAAGGAGATTAGAAAACAGAAATCCCATTCAGGAGCATCAGAGAGAAGTCAAGCACTTAAAGTAACAGATGAAGAAGACTCGGAGTCCAGTAAGAGTCTCTTGACTCGGGGGGCTAAGAAAGATGGAACTCTGGAAAGAAGGAAAAATTCAGGATGTTTCCTTGGCTCAGGACCACTAAAATGTCGGTACATTTCTGGACATTTTTCTGAAGCTCCTCATCATGCAACAGCATCTGCCCCAGGAAACTTCTAGCAAGTCATTGCATCTGGGAGCTGGCACACTTCATGTATGTGTACCTCCTTTCACATCTGAACTGTTTGTCAGACAGCATGTGGTTCTTAAGTTTGACATATACTTAGACTGCCTAATTCTGTCTATGTCCCTGCAAGTGCCAAAATTCCCAGGGTTGTGCATCATTCATTTTTTAATTCATATTTTGTGCTTCATTTTCTTATTCTAAATCTAAAAAGAACCACCACCAAGATTGTCCTCACGTAAATTCCTTGCCTGTGTTCCAGGAGACTCCCAGACAGTTGAAAAGGGTAGGATTTAACTGTGATGCCCATCTATCAACTGTTGGAAATCTACAAACTTGGGTAATGAAGAACCATGTGAATCTTGAGGGTGAGTATAATATTCAGCCTGAGACTAGCAAGTGCTAAGCATTGGGCATTGCTTCAGTCTTATTAAAGGAAAAGTACAGGTTTTGCCAAAAGTCTGTATGGGCCTTATTTCTGGCACTTTGGGATTACACAGACACAGACACAGTCTGACAGGGAAGTTGCTTAGAGAAGGAATGAGGATCTCCATGGAGATGGCTCATCCAAGTACCATTACTTCTACATCCAGGCCTAGAATCTGCTAGTATACTGGAGAAGCGCATGGAAAATATTCTTAAAGTCTCCCTAAGGCATAGTTGCTTCTTTTCCTACTATGTTTCTATATCAGAGGTCCATTGAGGTCGTTGGATCTGTAGGTTTATACCTTTCATAATATTTGGGAAAACCTAAACTGTGTATCTTCAAAGTTTTAGGTTTTTTCTTTTGTTGCTCTTCTTTGGGAAATCAAATAAAATGCATATCACATTAGATGAATACTTAGGGTAATTTCTCTTTCTCAGTTCTTTTCTGCACGTGCGTGCATGCGCGCATGTGCACACACACACACACACACACACACACACACACACACACACACACACACACAAAGTCCTCATGATCCTGGGGTTGCAGGCATGCATATTAATACTCAGATTTTCAAATGGTTTTGGGAATTTAATCTCATGTCCTCATACTTGCTGAACAAGCACTGTTACTGACTGAGTCATCTAATGTCTACCATAACAAAGCTTCCTTTGACAATGACAAATGCATCTTTGCTATTTTTTTTGCATGCAATTTTCTCACCATATTTGGATGCCTTAGTCTTCATAACATCAATTTGGTATTTAAATGCATTTTTCTTATTTTTATGAAATATTCTTACACAGCACTAAAGGTAATACAGTTACTAATAATTGTCAATATCTTTTATATTAACCATTATGTCTGTTGCTTATTTAGGTCCACTGACATAGAAGGATGTTTCTTTTCAGTGTGGATTTTATCCTTATTTTCTACATGCTTTTGATATTCTATTGTACTCCAAACATTCTTGAGTTTACTTAATGAATACAATGTTATCACTTCATTCCCAAAAACATTCTTCAGTTTTTATTCTGGGATGTTGTACATGTTAGGTATAGTTTCCTTCTTGTTTTTGTTTGCTTGATTCTGCTTTGTTTTGCTTTTGCACAAAAATAGTTTCTTGCTTTTAGTCTTGCTAAGTGGACATGGAGAAGTTGTTATTCTAATGCTCATTATTTCTTACTAATGAGGTTACATATGGTCTTTTGTGTATTCTTCCCAATACACTTGAACCAGTGAAGTTCTACAGGTTGGCTGGAGGATCTGTGTGATATCCCCAACAGTAGGCACTGTCACTATCCTTTCTCTCAGCTGACATTTTCCAGGCCTCTGATTATTTCTTCACTGCCTATAGTGACCAGTCCCCAAGAGAGCCTCTGCACCTCTATGACCTTTCTATCTGTTTAGCTCCTTTTTCTCTCTCTTCTTCTCTCCTGAGTTTCCAAAGTACCTTCCCCTACCCCATCTTGGAATCATGGCCTCTCAATCCAACACATTTATGTGGATCTTACTACCTTCCCAGAATCCTGCTGTGAGCAAGAAACTTTTTCAAAATAATAAGTTACAAAAATCATAGGGTAGAGCTCCTGCATGCTGCCAGTGTTCTTTTTCCTTCTGTGAGGTGCTTAGCAACAGAGAGTGTGTGTGAAGACATTCCTCTGAGACTCAGCCCACAGCCACAATTTTGACTTAAAACTCTAGACAGAACACTGGTGATTGAACCATAAATCCATTTCAAACCTTTATTGATCAATACAATTCTGCTTCTATGTGGCAATACTTTTATCTTATTCTGTGCCTCACCATATTACCTAGAGTTGAAAATTCTAATGAATGTGATGCATTGCATTGTGGGTATTATAACAGTTCACCGGTAACACCACACACCCAGTACTTCTATCCAATCTTAGTTCAAATGTTCCATCAATAAATGTGTTTGTTTGCTAGGGATACTACAAAAACTAGATTTCTCTCCTTCCTGGGATAATAGAACAAATTCAGAGTTCTTCATTTTGATCCTTCTGCCCTTTGGTGAATAGGGCTAATCTGTGGCTCTGCTGTAGATGGTCTTATTCTTCCTTGAGAGTGGAGGAGTTTCTGGTAGCAATGCTACTTTATCACAGAACGTATGGCATCTAAATAATGGAATTCACTTTTCTTCTCAGTTCAGTTCCCTGGTGTGTTCAATCTGATTTTTACTCATTTTTAAAATGAATGACTGGTAATTTACTTCACTGTCAAGGAATCAATGTCCAATACAACATTCATTATATGGAAATGCTACCTAAGTATTGATTAAAATAGAAAATTCCTTAAAATTTCATTTACTGATTTAAACATTTTTAACTTGAGAAAATTGATTTTGATTCTGGTAAAGGTCAATGTTGTATTTCAGAGTCAACATTATTTAATTTTCTATCCTCCACCATAGATAAGATAGATAAGGAGGAATAAATTGATAAATTTTTTACTCCATCTTATCAAGATCAATGAGGGAATTCTCACCCAGATATTTCTGTTACTGATATGTTCTATAATTTAAATGAAATTTTTTATTTTTAAATTCTTAGTCTGTTTAGTTTAAAGTATGTAAGATATTTTAGATGACCTTTTTATGACTGAAATATTGAAGTCTATTTGGATAGTAGCCAATACTTTCAATTTATTTTCATAACATGAAATTCTCATTTAAATGTGAAGAAATATAGTTTAAAAGACATAGTTTCCATGACAAATTTTTCTCTTTATATCTTGACAACAAGAACATCTACTGGCTTCTTGCCACACTGAGAATTTACAACCCAATTAAACTAAGCATTTTTAATCACTTAATTAAAGAACAGTTCTTTAAGTTGAACATGAGAGTAGGGTTAAATAATCCCAAATACATTTTAAAAATTTCTTTGGGAGGATAAGAGGGTGTCCATTTTTATTTCACAAGGATGCTTCAGACGTAACCAACTGTCTTCATACTTTTCTGTGCCTAATGAAGGTCCTACTTGTAGTTGGAGAGATCCTTCAGTGGCTAAAGTACATGTAGTGTACATTGCTCTTAGCAGCCATTTTGGGTGGCTCGAAACCTTCAGTAATTCCAGCCTCCAGGGCTTTGTGATTACTTTCACCTTAGCAGGCATTTACACACATATGTGTACATAACCCCTGCTCCACACAAATAATTTAAAAACATAACAAAAGGAACCTCCTTAAGAAAAAAGATCATAACTCACTCAAAGGTAGCTTTATGCTCAAGTCAAGATGACTTCTTTAATGTTGTGTTTAACTTCCTTTTTAAGGGCACACGTGTAGTGTGGAAAGGCATGAACTGGAAGGGTATCTAGCTTTATTTATAACCTAGATCATATTTTGTTCATAATACTTAATCTTCCACATTGCTTATAAAATCTTAACACCCATCATTTCTAGTGGTTATACATTGTTCCCTTAAATAGATTTTCCTTGTTTACTAAATTAGACTATATTTTAGTACTGTTGTGATGTTAAATATGATTGACATAACTAACTTCATCTCTTTCCAGCTATAACCAACTATTCATTTCATGTTGTGACATGTTCTTAGGCTTGAAAATGACCTGTGCTGGGACAGGAAGGTGGCTTAGTGGCTACAGTGCTTGTTGTGTGATCCAGAGAAGTCTACTTGGATCTTTGGCACTAACGTAAAGGAAGAAGGTAACAGTGAACTCCACAGAATTGTCTGATGGCCTATGTGCTCTGTGGCATACCGGCTTCTTGTGCTTTCTGTCGGATACATAAAAGTAAAACACACAAAATTAAGGTAAAAAAATTAAAACAATGTGCTGCAGTAGGTCCATTCAGAAGAAGTAATATTTAACCCTCTCAGTTTTGCAGCAAATGTCATTAGGTCTAGTGTTTGTATTGGACTCTATGTCCATCCTGAAGAACAGGAAGTTTTATAACATATCAACTTGGCTGTTGGAGGGTGTACATTCTCTTCTTCTAGAACAGGCTCTAAGAGAATGAGAAAGAGATCATTCCACACAATCTAGCACTTCTTATACTTCTGTTGATATATAAACCATCTTTGTGAGCTCTTGGCCAGAACAGGGCAACCAGCTCTTTAATTCAATGCTAAATACTTTATGCTCTATAAAGCAATTAAGATAGAAATGCCCAACTTTTTCTATTGCCTATAGATCTTTGGATGATTGGCTTGTTTTTGTTTTTGTTTTGTTGCTATTGCTGTTGTTGTTGTTTTCAGCATTACAATTGGTATTTAAAGACAATCATGGGTTTTCACTACAGGTCAGACATTCCTCATATAAAAATATAAAATTCTCTATAGTCCAAAATCTACTGTTTCTTGGGGGATGACATGCTGTGACAACTGGAAGATTCTATACCGTGAAACTATTGAAGGTACAAAATTATTAAAGTAATTGTACCAAAGCAATTCCAGGCTGTTTGCATAGGTGCATATTAAGTACAATGGAGTTTATGTTTAAACTTGGATGCCATTTTATCTCATTAGCATATGTAAATAGACCCAAGCTCAAATTATCTGAAACATCGTGGCTCAAACTACTTCACAAAATGGATTTTCAACCTGTTATATTCATATTTAGAAATGCTTGAAAGATTTTAAAAATATTCTTGCCTATATACTAGAATCATGGTTTGAGGAATGAAAATAAGGAACATTATCTTTGAATGATCTCTTTAGAATATTAGCAAATAATGATTGAATTGTTATCACTCATGGGCCTGCGCATGAAGGTACCATGGACAGAATTCATAATGTTAATCTAGCTGTATTGTTTTGGAAGATGGGCAATGACATGAAGTGATGAGAATACTGGGAATTTGGGCTGAATTGAATTGAAGCTGCATTGGCCTCTGCCACTTATTAACTCTGTGCATTTAGACTTGATGCTGTTTCTTACTGATTTCTAATGTTTTTATCACTGGATATGGTACAGTTGCAAAGATTCTCACTATCATGACTATAAAACACACATTCTGAAAACTACTGTGAATATTAGCAAGGAGACACACAGTGAAGTGACTAGGGGAAATTCTGCACACAGATCTGAATTAAAATATATATATATATATATATATATAAATGCGTGTGAGTGTGTGTGTGTGAGTGTACGTGTGTGTGTGTGGGTGTATGTGTTTGTGTGCATGCGCATGTGCGTACATGCATTATTTTTTCAAATGATCAAGATTCTGTTTCTCTATTTGGAAAAATAATGATGTCAGCACTTAGGAATGCTGGGAAAGATTAAAGAAGATAATTGAAGTGTTGTATGCAACGAAGTTCTTGAAATATGGTGTTAGCTGACTGACTTATATCATCACATTCTACTATTTTCTCCTCCTCTTCTTCAATTCAACTTTTAGCATGTAGCCAGTATGTTTTCCAAATGCTAGCTGCTTGTCAAGAAATGGATAATATATGCCATTTTGATATGCTGTTCTTTTCATAGTGCCTTCATGGTAATAGGTTATTTTTAATTGGTAGATGTCAAAAATTACTTAATAGTAGATGCAATCCCAAATAAATCTTTTTTATTAACAGCATTTTGCTGCCTTTTCTAAAGCCAAAGTTATCCTTAGATAACTGAAGCCCTACAAATTAATCTTCTCTTACATAAGCTAAGACTTTTGACAATGAAAGGTTGTAAAAGGAAAAACCTTATGTATCAATATGTATAAGTATGCATATGTTTGTGTGTACATACAAAATAGGTGTGTGTAATGAATGGTAGATGGCAGATAGATAGATGGTCAGTGCTGGTGGTTTAGTTTGCAGGTAGGTAGATGGACACCATAGAGACAGACACAAGAAGAAGTGAAGAGGTTAGGTAGACAGTTCAATGAGCAAAGTGTTTGCTGTGCAAGTATGAGTGCTAATCTCCGATCTCCAACACATATGTAACAGTCCATGTGGGAACACCAGCCTGTAATTCCAGCAATTCAATATTTCAGATTCAATGCGAGACTCCATCTCTAAACATTTAAGTAGAGATTGATAAAAGAAAGAAAAGAAAATACTTGATGACTTGTGGCTTTCACACACACACACACACACACACACACACACACACACACACACACACACTGAGAGAGAGACAGAGACAGAGAGACAGAGAGAGACAGAGATTCTTAGATTATAATACATAGTTATCCAGATCAGAAAGTATTACACCATGAACCTCTGTACCCCCTCTGTCCTAAATATTAGACTTCTGTGTACAAGCATGAACCTCTTCTCACAGATTCTGCCTTTCTATTAAAACTTTAAATGTCTTAGTACTTAATTTCCGAATTGTGTGAGTCAGATTTCTAGTTAGTAAAAAATGAACAAAGGTCAAAAATATGTCACTTAAATAAAAGTGATTATTCTAACTAAAAAGACACTTGTTAGAAGAAGTCTATTGCTGATCACTGAGGAAATCAATGAATTCCCTAAGGCAGTGGTATCAATCTGTAGGTTATGACACCTTTAGGGGTTGAACAACCCTTTTACAGGAGTAACCTAAGAACATCAGGAAACATATTTACAATTACATTTCTAACAGTAGAAAAATCAGTTATGAAGCATCAACAAAAATATTAGTGTTGAAGGTCACCACAGCATGAACAAATGTATTAATGTGTTGCAGCATTAGAAAGGTTGAGAACCATTGACCTAAGGTCACCTTTAACCTCACTATTCAGTCAAACTCTGCTGTTTAACTTCAGAGTTTGCACTTAAAAGGCTGCATCTCTGAATCTGAGCTTTATTTTCCCCAATCCTGAACACGAGTGACTTTATGAAGAAACAGAAATAATAAAGTAGGTAAGGGGAATAAGTTTGCACAAGCTACTTTCCAGAAAGTGACCATTTGCCTTTGTGTTAGAATGCCAGCAACCACAGCACCTAGTTACTTCAGGTCTGACTGTGTAAATGGGATGTTCCCACCTTCATTAGACTTGGATGAAATGTAACAGTGTTGAATGAATAAGACTCGTCTGAAAAGCTGCCAGAAAGATTGCAAGAGCTGAAATGCAGAAGGTGTAGAGTAGTCATTGTCTCATTAAGTGATTTTCCAACAGCTACATGGAGAAGATGACAGTTATTCTTATTTCTCTCTCTAAGAGTGTAGCTAGATGTGCCTGAATGACAGAGAGCTTTGCTGTGTTTCTGTGTACATGTAGTTTTATAATTTGCCAATGCGCATTCCCTCTCCATTTCTAATTTTTTCATTGCCTCCTGCTTTTATATACTCTAAGTTGAATTTCCTACCACAATACTGTGATTGTTAGATTTCATTGGTTTGACAGAATATCTGACATTAACAAATGATATGAGGAAAACTCCACTTTTTCCTCATGGTTTCAAGACTGTCATTCTATCACAGTGGTGTGGGTGTGACCAAGTAGAACTGTTCATATCATAGTAAGCCATGAAGTAGAAAAAAGGAAATGCAGAAAGAGGTTAGGAAAAGGTACAGTCTTTAAAGATGCATACCTAATGACTCAATGTAGGCCTCCCTTTTGATTTTCACCATCTCTGTATAGTGTCTTCTTACCATGATTCTATCAAGGAAATTGTCTACTTACTGAGCCAGTACCCATATGACCTAATTATCTCCAGATCCCATGAAACATGCACAGGCAGAAGTGTGTTTTTAATCTAATCAAGTTGATAACAAAGATTAACAATCCCAGGCACTAACATTTAGCCTTTGACCAGAGCTGTTTTTTGAAGGAAACTGAGATACAAGTGTAAGAAAACTGCAAAATAGTTTAACACAGTTTTCATAGGATCCCTAAAGAATACACATGTTTATTGACTTAGACATTAAATTAAGATTAACTAGAAGTAGTGGGTGCCTGCTACTACTGGTGAGATGTTACCAATCCCTACAGTGCAATGCATCATAGTCACTACAATTTTCATCTCTAGGTAATGTGGCCAGGTATGAAATAAGATAAAGAGGAATTATATTAATCAATATAAAAGAAATTTTAATAAGTACTTCATGTTAAGTCACTTTATGATACTGTTGAAGGCTCGTCCGAAAGAAAGGGCTATGCTAAATTACTATGAAAACCAGTGTTATGGTAGCTTTAAAGAGGGTATTATCACTTTCAACTATAGGACAATGTGTTGCAATGTAACACTTGTTCTTTTAGCCCCCAGTCCAACTATCCTTTATTGCTTTCAAGATAATAATCAGATCTAGTAGCAGCACAGACAAACAAGGAAATTATAGTTCCCTCTCCAGGAACAAATAGTTTTTACATAAAATAGATTTTAAGATATTGTTAAAAGATATTTGTAGGAAAGAAGAGAGCATGCATGCGAAGGCATATCTCAGATTATTATACCAAGGAAGCTATAATGCTCACTAGGCAATAATTTATTAACAAATGTCACAGTCTTAGTCACTGTTCAATTCCTGTAGACACCATACCAAGGCAACACATAAAATAAAGAATTTATTTGGAGACTGGCTTATGATTTCTGAGGCTTAGTTCATTAGTATCATTCTAGGGAGAATGGTCCTGAAGCTATATCTGAGAGCTATATCCTGATTCTTAGATACGCACACATACACACATACACACATTCACACACACACACACACACACACACACACACACACACACACACACACACAGGGTCGGGGGAAAGGGAGAGAGAGAGAAAACAGGTGTGTGCCTGGGACTGGGACTGGGACTGGCATGGGCTTTTTGAAACCTCAAAGCCACCCCACTCCCTGCCCAGTGACATACTTCCTCCAAAAAGGCCACAACTTCTTCTTTTTTTTTTTTATTAACTTGAGTATTTCTTATATACATTTCGAGTGTTATTCCCTTTCCCGGTTTCCGGGCAAACATCCCCCTCCCCCCTCCCCTTCCTTATGGCTGTTCCCCTCTCCATCCTCCCCTCTTGTTGCCCTCCCCCAACAATCTAGTTCACTGGGGGTTCAGTCTTAGCAGTACCCAGGGCTTCCTCTTCCACTGGTGCTCTTACTAGGATATTCATTGCTACCTATGAGGTCAGAGTCCAGGGTCAGTCCATGTTTAGTCTTTAGGTAGTGGCTTAGTCCCTGGAAGCTCCGGTTGCTTGGCATTGTTGTACATATGGGGTCTCGAGCCCCTTCAAACTCTTCCAGTTCTTTCTCTGATTCCTTCAACAGGGGTCCTATTCTCAGTTCAGTGGTTTGCTGCTGGCATACGCTTCTGTGTTTGCTGTATTCTGGCTGTGTCTCTCGGGAGAGATCTACATCCGGCTCCTGTCGGCCTGCACTTCTTTGCTTCATCCATCTTGTCTAATTGGATGGCTGTATATGTGTGGGTCACATGTGGGGCAGGCTCTGAATGGGTGTTCCTTCAGTCTCTGTTTTAATCTTTGCCTCTCTCTTCCCTGCCAAGGGTATTCTTGTTCCCCTTTTAAAGAAGGAGTGAAGCATTCACATTTTGATAAGGCCACAACTTCTAATCCTTCTAATAATTTCAAATAGTGACACTCCTTGGTTACTAAGCATTTAAATATTTGAGTCTATGGGAGTCATTCTTACTCAAACTATTATAGACAATAATCTTTTATTTATGATTTGAATTGATATTCTAGAACAAGCCTTAAAATTACCTCTAGTGGCATGGAGGGGCTCAAAGTAGTCCTGAATTTCCATCTTATATTACTAGTGAGTGTCAAGAATCACAGAAAGGAGGAAGATAGATAGAATAGATTTATTATGCTATTTGAGAACCTATAGCTTGATTATATTTCTCAGAAATCCAGAGAATAACTGTTTACTATGCTAATAAAGACTGCTGTGCTAAAGGACCCACTAATGCCTGGATCCTGTAGAGATTGACATTTTTCTCTTTAGGGTATGGTTAAGAATGGCAGATGTATACATTGGAATTAAACTTCCTAGTATCTTAGAGAAGATAGTATTCTGTATTAGCAAGGACCACATTATAAAACCTGACTTTCATAAGCAATGCTGATAGAATGGGCATCAAATTTAGACTAGCAAACATGATGTACTGAGTGACAGGAATTAATGACAATGACTAAAAGAAGGATATTGATAAATTAGCATCAGGTATTGATAGGCTTAGCTAACCAAAAAACCTGGCACCAGTTACTAAAATTTAAATTATAGGATTTTATCCATTTTTCAGAGTTAACATATTTCACATCCATGGTCATATGCTCAGAAAATAAGGCTAGTGTCATCAAACCTATGTAGAAATAGTAAATATAATAGTTCATCTTCTAATTCTTCCCCAGAAAGATTGGTTGCATTTCCCAGAATATACACTTGAGAGATGAATAGCACAGATGATTTGAAGACAGCTGATTATTGGTTCTTGGGCTGACATTAATGTCACAGGAAGCTAGAATACCATTTTAGTCTCCTGGTTATAATGAGACTGAATATTAGCTACAACATAGGTTAGATTTCTCAGATCTTTCTAAATAATGGATACAATGAGTTCACATATTGTGACTATATTCTTCAGATAACAATGGGTAATTATTGCCATGGAATTAAACTCCCTGGAATCTTAAATGACAGAATGCTGTACCAGCTGAGGTAAATTTGTAAAAACCTATTAAACAAAAGCAAAAACATGTATTTTATTTTATAACATGTACCTGTTTAACTGTGCCTGGGAATACTTGGAATAGACAATAGACATGGCAGGCACAGTCAAAGTAGGCTTTGAAGCTGACCCTCACAACATAAACTAAAATGGTTAAATCAGAATCAGTAATTAATTCCTCTGTGGCACATAAAATAGATTGATGTCACATTCCTTAGACGTAGCTGTGATGGAAATTTTTCTACTACTCTGTTAGCTACATTTACATAACTATGACAAAATACCTAATAGTAACAATTTATGAAAGAAAATAATTATTTGGATCACATACTTTGAGGTGTCAATCCATCTTGGCAGAGAGGGAATGGTGTAACAGAGCAGTTAAGAACATGGTAAATAAAAAAAGAGAACATAGTAAGTAGAATGTGGAGGAAAGGATGATGGAGGAGGGGCAGGACAAGATACAACCACAACTATTAGCCAACAATGATCTAGTTCCTTTAACTTTTCACTACCTACCTGTAATCTCACTATCCTATGAATCCATCAAGGAATTATTTCATTGGTTAGGTCACAGTTGCTGGGATCTAATCACTTCCAAATAGCCCATCTATAAGCAACAAATCCCAACAGAAAAGCCTGTTTCATAATTAAATTAGAACAACTGTATTGTTCATTGTATATCAACAAACTCCATCATTGATGAGGACCTGAGACAGACAGCAGGAGTGTTGCTGGGGGCAACTACCTTCTTGGTAATTAATCTTCCCATTGGCAGAAGACTGCAGACACAAGATAGGAGTTAGCATCCTCGGGGCAACCTTCAATCAATAAACTTTAGGGATGGGGGTTGAAGCATAAATCCTCTAGCTTCTTGTTCTTCAGGGGTAATTTCTGAATCACCTTTTCCAGTATTCTTTCATCAATTCCCAGAAAGACAAACATCTCATAGAGGCCGAATAACAGAATGTATTAGCTTCTCTTCCTTTCTAGTAACAGTTTCTCTAGGAACTCAAGCCCAACAAAATAAAATAAAGGCAAGATGATGAATATTTTCAAATTTGATTAAAATGTTCTATGCACAAGATCAGTACTTCAGTCTATAGGCACAAGAAATATAAAACACATCAAAAAATTACAAACAAGTTAGTTTTGATTAGTTATAGGAGAACTTTTTTAAATGGCCAGAAAATACATATTTTATGCAGAACAATGATAAGGATGGTGGTAGCCTTTTCTTTGAAAACACTGTTAACAAGATTTTAAGAGCACAACTCTATAGCTTTGATAGACTCTATTAATCTATAAATATATGTAAAATAAAAATATTCTTAATATATTTTCTCAATCAGAAAATATGTATTTCCAGAAATTTAGAGTCAGTCTTTCAGGCAGAAGTACTTCAAGACAAAAATATAGATATTTGCAAACCATGAAAAGCATTCAAAAGGAAAACTATTGCATATATAACGGATACCAGTTTCCAAATATTTAAAACTTTCTAAAAAGTTATAGCTACAACAAAATAACATTATCCCAAGAGGTATGGAAAAAGCTAGTCAACCAAAGATAAAGTCATCAATAGAAAACAACTACACCAACTGATTTTACAATGCCAAATGATCAGCCCCTAAAACATTAATGCAGGCAGCATTATGCAGGTTGAAAGGTTATATTTATGAACATATATGCAGAAAATAATTATTAGTTTAAACTAAAAGAGGCCATGAATTTGAAGAATTATGTGGAGGGATTTGGAGGAAGAAAAGTAAAGGAAATAAAGTTCACCCTTTGTCCACAACAGAAATTAATTTGAAGTCAATCACAAAAGATCTTTCTTTTTAATTGAAGTTAAGTCTATGCTTATGTTCAGGAATTTCTCTCCTGTATGAATGTGTTCAAGGCAATACTCCATCTTCTGTTCCCTTAAATTTAGCATGTCTGGTCTTTGATCCAATTATACTTGAGTTTCAAGCATGGTGATAAATATAGGTCTGTTTGCATTCTTTTATATACAGACATTAAGTTTGCAAGTAAATCAGTACCATTTATTAAAGATGCCTTATTTTTCCATTGTATGGTATTGGATTTGTCAATCAAGTGTCCATAGGAGTGTAGATTGGGAGTTCCAGTGGGGAAGGGTAGGCATCAACCCATCCACAAAACCTTTGACCTAAAATTTGTCCTTCCTACAAGATGTGCAGGAATAAAGATAGATCATAGATTGAGAGAACAGCCAACTTGAGACCCATCCCACGTGAGAGAGACAACCCTTGACACTATTAATGATACACTTCTATGCCTGCAGACAGGAGCCTAACATGACTGTCTCCTGAGAGGCTTCATTCATCAGAAGATGGAAACAGATGCAGAGACCCACAGGCACATATTAGGATTAACTCAGGGAGTCCTGTGGAAGAGTTAAAGATAGGCTTGAGCTTAAGAGTCAAGAACACTACAAGAAGACCTCCAGAGGCAACTAACCTGGGCCAATTGGAACTCTCAGAACTTGAACTGCCAACCACAGAGCATGCGAAAGCTAGAACTAGGCCCCCTACACGTTTGGGGTAGATGTGTAACTTGGTTTTCATGTGGATTCCCTAACAATTGACTCTGTTACCTGCCACTTTATCCCTTTACCCTAACTGGACTGCCTGGTTGAACCTCAGTAGATGAGGCTGTAAGTTGATGTCCTAGGGTAAAGTGGTACAAACAGGGGTTGGAGCTTCCCCATCTCTGAGGAGAATGGGACGGTAATGGGAGAAGAGATTTGTGAAGGTGGGACCGTGAGGAGAGGAAGGAGAAGGGCTGTGATTGGGATATAAAGTGAAAAAGTAAATTAATGAAAAAATCCTGTTTATACATTGCCAGTGGACTGATGATAAACTCAAGAGGAAAATTAGATTGTTTATTATAGTAAATTAAAATTAAGTATATAATAACAAAATATAACAAAGTTTGTACTGAAAAAATTTAAAGTTTATCCAAATTATCAGTAACAAATCAAGGAACTATGCCTTTGTGATTTCTGACTAATATATTGTCCTAGAAATGTAGTTAATTCATTGGAAAAAAGACATTATCCTATCACTCATCCTAGGATACAAGTCTTAGTTCAGAATAATATTAGAAAAGTGGAGGGGCTTTAACTGGGAATGAGGAGTGGAAAATCAATAAAGAAGGAAAAGAGGAGGTAAAAATAAAGCTAAGTAAATTTGAAAAAAGCATTAAGGAATCCTACTATTTTTTATTTACCTAATATGAAATACTCGCAGGTGTACGAAAAGAAGTTAGGACACTTGGCTTAATGTTTCTGGCAAGAGCCACAGACAATTTAACACACCCTTCAGTCTAGGAATAAGTTGTTCACAGGAATCCACAAGGCTCCCCAAGTGACATAGACAATCGTGGTTGCCCTTGATTGTGTCCCAGATATGGGAGGTATATTTCAATTGCTGAAGATACCATGCATTTCTGACACAGGACTTGAAGAATTTGAGCTAGATTGAGAAGCTAAAAGCTTCTTCCCTGAGGAGAAATACCAGGAGCTATGCAGGCTGCCAATGGAGGGAACTAACCAACACCCTATCCTGTTATGATGTCTATTAATTACAATAATGCCCAGTTTGGCAAGATATATCTAAAGGTGTAATACTGGCACCCAGATCTAGGCAGTAACTGACAGCTGTCTAATTAGAACAGTTGGTGGGGTTTGATAATGCATTTACTTTTCAGATTTATTTTAATATACTTTAAAATAATGTGTTGGTTTGAATAAGAATAACACCCATTGGCTCATGTAGTTGAATGTTTAGTCAACAGGGAGTGGAATTGTTTGAAAGGATTAGAAAGATTAGGAGCGGTGGTCTTGCTGGAGGAGATGTATCACTGGGAGTGGGTTTTGAGGATTCAAAAGGCCATATCACCTCCAGTTTCTTTCACTTCTATTTGCAGATCAGGATGAGAGCTGTCAGCTATTCCTGCTGCCCTACATTTATTCTCCTACCGTCATCTCTGATTCTCAGAGACTGAAAGCCACCAATTAAATGCTTTCTTTCTTAAATTGCCTTGACTATGGTGTTCTATCACAGCAATATAAAAGTAACTATTACATGATTGTGTGTGTGTGTGTGTGTGTGTGTGTGTGTGTGTGTGTGTGTGTGTGAATCTTAGAGGGAGTAATATGTTTTCATGAAAATGCCTGAATGTAAGACATGCAGGACTTTGTTACCAGACAGGCATAACAAATAGTAAGGTTGAATAAGCTCAAACCCCAGGAAACTCAGAATTGAGAAAAGTATGAGTGAAACCATTCCTAACCTGTCTCTACCTGCTATAGAGAATGTCACCATGATATTCCATTAATGACCATGGGCACTGCATCATGTAGCATAAACATCTGGAGTTTTCCATGGTAATAAGATATCTAGATAGCCTCAAGTGTTCCACCAATGAGCTTGTCTTCTTGGGTATTCCTTCCTACAAAATGTATCTAATTTCTGGTTCAACCCAAATAAATTGTATCTATTCACATCCACCATTGAGGTAAACCAGTATGAATGAGTAAGGATTGTCTCAGTGAGTCGCTTCAGTAAAGATTGCCTGGGGAAAGTCTTCATCTTAAAGAACCACACCTGAAACTCCCAAAGAAGGCCTTCTCTCTTCCAACCCCTCTGTACTCACACCAAATCAGGTGAGCCTATCCAGGTCTCTGCCTTCCCCCTCTGCACCTGACACACAGATGCCCTGAGGGAAAGGTAGACCTATGGATCCCCAGTTCCTGACTCCCCTTATTGGTGCTATACCTTTTGCATTAAGGTAGCCAGAGAGGAGGCCAGAAACCACTGTGGACTCCTTGATTTGGACTTTGCCTTGCCTTTCCCTGGCAGCCCCTTGGGAGAGAAGTAGGCACTAGTATGGCAGCTGAAATGAGGATAGGGAAAGAGGGAAATAATGTAATTATATTTTATTAAAAATTACTTATATAAAAAGAAGACATTCTGGTTGAAACTATGTCAACAAGGGATGGATGAGCAAACTCTGATATAATAATACACCAGTGTGGGCTGGAGAGATGGCTCAGCGGTTAAGAGCACCCGAGTGCTCTTCCAGAGGTCATGAGTTCAATTCCCAGCAACCACATGGTGGGTCACAACCATCTGTAAGGGATCCGATGCCCTCTTCTGGTGTGTCTGAAGACAGCTACAGTGAACTTATATATGATAATACACCAGTGTAAAATGAAACATTAAAGTCTATGCTATAAAGTCACTTTCAAAATGCTTATAATAACAAAGTCTGACAAAAAGGAGACTGTGATTCAATTATTGTAAAATACTAAATACTACGAACTCATCTATAATAAAATACATTATAAACAATATAACATGATATAATTTTTATAATATATAATATGTATAGAAAGCATCTCATTATTTGTTCATTTTACTTTATGTATGTGTGTGCCTGTTATGTGGGTGCATGTGTGTATGGGTGTGTGTGTGTGTGTGTGTGTGTGTGTGTGTGTGTGTGTACTTGTTTGTGTATGATTGTGTTTGTGTGCCATGGTGTGAATGTGGAAGTTAGAAGACAACTCTGAGTGTTGTTTCTCTAATTGCACTTTGAAACAAGGTGCATTTATTCTGCGTATGCCAGGCCAACAGGACCACAGGTTTCAGAGATTCTCCTGTTCTCTGCTTCCCACCTTGTCACAGATGCACTGTAACTGCAGATGCATTTTGACTGCATGTAGCATTACAAATGTTCTGGGAATCTGAACGTGGGTCTTCACACCTGCACAGCAAGCTCTTAAGCCTGTGAGCCTTCTCCCATAACTCTTCAGATCAATCTTTATCATTGTGTAGGGTCATGGTTGGAGAGGTAATAAGAGGGAGATGATTAAAAAACATAGAAGGATATGAGAGGAAACTTTTAGGGCTGATATACATCTTTACTGTTTTGGTTGCAGTCCATAGGTGTACATGTACATCACCAGAGAAATGCACATTGTCACCCGGGAAATACAAATTAAATAAGCCAATGAGAATGTCTCATGCCTATCTCTGTGCTGAAAGTTGATGATTCCAGTTGCTGATGAAGATGTGGAAAGAGGTTCCCCATTTCACAAGATAACCGTCACAAGAGACATTTCAAACCAAGTATCTGATGAAGATTAAAAATGTTAAATTTGAGGCTAAGGAAATGGCTCATTCAGCAAAGTGTTTGCTGTGCAAGCATGAGGATCAGAATTTAATCCCTAGCACTCAATAAAAAACCCAGGTATCCCTGCCATCCCAGCACTAGAGAGGAAGAGATAGGAAAGTTCCTTTGGTTTGCTGACTAACCAGTATAAGTACTGGAAAGATATTAAGGAAGATGTTGACTGTTAACCCCCATATCCACGTAAATACCTAGGCACAAGTGGTCCTTCTGCCATAAATACATATACATTCACAGAATAATAAATAAGTAATAAGGAGGGAGAATAGTCTACAAGCCTCCTTGTGAGTCACAAGATCATTACACCAAGATGTGAAGGGGAAATATTTTCAGACATAAAAATGTTGGAAGGGCACTATTTTGAGTAAGAAGATAAAAAATGATATTTAGATAATTCAGAGAAGATCTAGGTAGTTGTTGGTGCATAGAACCCACGTGAGAGTCTCTGGGTTATAGGATGTATAAGAGATACATCTGAAAGAGAGGCAGGTACAGCTATAGAAAACTGAGTAGTTCTGTAGAGGGATGGAAGCTATCCTGGTAACCCCAGTCTTCTTTTTATTTTTATAAGTGTTTATTTACTTACATCTCAAACTCTGCTCCTCTTCCTGGTATCCCCCTCACAAAGACCCTTTGCCTTTACCTTTTCCCCTGAGAGTGTGAAGCTCTCGGGGTATCCCCCGACCCTGGCACATAATGTCTCTGACAGATTAGGGGCAGCCTCTCCCACTGAGATCAGATAACCTGTTTGGGAACAGACACCACAGTGAGGCTACAGCTTTAGGGAGAGCCTTTACTCCAGTTGTTGGGGTACGATCAAGTCACCTGTAAAACTTTTGACCCCATATTATCCTATCTAAAAGAAATACAAAGTTGGACAGAGACTTTAACTGGCCCAACTTGAAACCCACCCCATGGGCAAATACCAATCCCTGACATTATTCATGATACTCTTTTGTTATGCTTGCAGATAGGAGCCTAGAATAACTGTCCTTTGAGAGGCTCGACCACAATCTTCCTGTGGATCTGGTATACATAGAATCAAAGAGCATGATGAAGTCCATTCAGATTTTTTCCAGATTGAAAGTGTGGTTCAAGTTAAAGGTGTTGGTAAGGGGCAGGGTGCAGGCTTGTCTCGGGAGTTTTCAATGACAATCACCTCCTCTGGCATAAAGCACTCAGGTCTTCTTTATGGTATGTATTATTCTTTCTGCTTTGACCTGTGCTGTTTAGGGAACTTCTGTTTTATACAACTTAACCTAATTTCACCTGATTCGTTTTACATTCTGGGAAGCATCTGGAGTCCAGAAATCAGGATTTAATCAGGAGCCTACAGTATGTCATCAATGTGACACTCTGATAGAAATATAAATTAGCAAAGAGCAAATTGCAGATTCAGAAAAAATTGTATTTTAGCCCAAGAACTTAGAACTATTTTCATAGAAGGATATGGATATTTTTTCAAAGCAAAGAATAAATTGAAGCCTTCAGAAATTGACACTGCTATTGTAAATCTCAGAGATATTATGTTGGTTTCCAGTTGGCTTAGCAGAAATAACAAAGGATTCATTTTCTTGCACCTTTGATGGCATTCACTTATATTGCCAATGTTCCTAAGAATAAGAATAACTATGTTACGTAGATAATTAAGCCAAGTGCTGTTTTTACTGGGCCAAGTTCATAAGTTGTTATGATGAGATAACGTTGCTCCTTGCAAGTAACAAATGCACAAACAACATCAGAGGATGAAGGCCACCACACAGCAGTGCTGGGTGATTGGCAGATGAGGCCAGCAGTCCCAGTGTCTCAGTGCTTCTGCTACTTCCTCAGTAGGAGTCATCCATCACTGAACATCTGAAAAAGGCCAAACTCCCTCAGATTCCTGCTCCATTCCATTACTAGCAGCTGCCTCACTAAGTCATTAGTATGCCTGAGTGGTCGGCTTCCTCCATGCAAGGCTGGTTTGGGGGCTTGATGGATGCTTTGATTTGGGGCTGGTGAAAGGTAGCGTACATTTCAATTAACATGAGGACAACAGTGCTAGGAGTTCTCTTTGCCTAGTGAGAGAGGTGTCAGAGAGGCAGTGAATATAGAGTGCACAGTATTGTGGGACCGAGTTCAAATCCCCATTAATCTAACTGATGGATGAGCCCATCTAAGTCATATAATTTTATTACCATCAACTCAAATTGTTGTTGTGCTACAAACAACACAAATTCACTGAACAGCTACTGAACAACTGCTAAGAGATTGGAGATTCATTAAGAAAAGACAAAAGAAAGCAATCTGGAGTTTCTGCCTAATAAAACTTCACGTGGAAAATACAGCTGGAAAAAACATTTAAGGAAAATATTAATAATGATACTCCACTATACTCATAGATAAGAGCCTTGTCCCATCACCATCAGAGCAGCAGATGTATAGACCTACAAACAAATATTATGCAGAGAGGAGAGAGAGGGGGAAAAAGAGGAAATGGGGGAGATATAGTCTAAATTGAAAATCTCTGTTTAATTCCTCTCCTCAGACATTGGAGGACTCTGAAGAATAAGAGAAGACTAAGAGGGGATTGAGTGCAATAAGAAAAACTGGCCTACTAAACAATTTAAGATTCACATGGGTTCACAGAGACTAAAACAGTAAGCATGGGTCTGTACCAGGCTCTCTGTGTATTTGTCATGGTATTAGGTTGATGCTTTTCTGGAACCCCTAAAGTGGGACCAGATTTATTTCTGAATCTTTCGTCTGCTCTTGAGACTCTTTTTCTGTTGTTGGATTGCCTTGTCCTTCTTTGATATAAGGGCTTCTCCCTGCTGTTATTGTGTCTTGTTTTGGTTGTCTCTCTTGAAGAATGGCTCTTTTCTAAAGGAGAAATGGATGGATGGATGGATGGATGGATGGATGGATGGATGGATGGATGGTTACTAGATGTGAGGGAGAGAGGAGGTGGGGGGAGCTAGGAGTAGAGGGAGCAGAAACTATGTTTGAAATGCATTACATGAGGGAATTACATAATTTTTAAAAAGTCAGGGCAGAGAGGCATATGCTATATTGCATAGCTTTTTTTTGCAGGGTTATAGGTTATCAAATGAGTTCATAAAATAACTTAAATCTAAAGTGTTCAATAATTAACACAGATGCTAATGCTCCATAAATGATGATTTTATGTCAGTAAATGTGAATTTAATGATGAGTTTGAATACATTTGGAATAGTCCAATCATTGGCTCAGGAAAATATTTTAGTTTTATTTCAGGGCATACAGAGAGACAATTCTCTAGCTGGCCTCTAACTAACCTATCCTGTCCTTTCTCTTACTTACAATGCTCAGACATAGCAGTACACTGTACTGGAATGGCAACTGCTAAGACGGAGGAGAAGCCATAGTAACCCAGACTCTTTTCTAATCCCTCCCCCAACCCCAATACGGGTGTTTCTCATGGATTTGCACGGCTGATCTTGTTGACCCATGGAACAAGATTCAGGATAAATTAATTTCTGTAGTTCTTTAGTTATGGGACTAAAAGCACATGAGTGGATAAAGATAACTACTCTGGGCAGCTTTCGTGAGCCTTGAAGGATCGGTTAACAATGAATGTTAGATTTTTGATGTCCCTTCCTGCTAATCTATATGAATAAACAAATGAACAAATGTCTCTAAACGACAGTGTGGTTTCTTGTCCCAGTTGTGTGTGTGTGTGTGTGTGTGTGTGTGTGTGTGTGTGTGTGTGTGTCTTGACATAGGAGATTCATAAAAGTTGATCCCAAATAGGAAGTGCACCTCTTTCATAAATCTTTGATTGTTTCCTTTTTTATTACTGTGGACTTTTTAATTCTCTTCTCAGTTTTCCACGCCAGGTTTGGCCACTGTGGCATGAACGGAAGGAGCAGCATATTTTGTCTCACACTATTAGTGGTGTCCCCAGAAGCTGTATCACCTCATTAGTGATAGAGTTACCTTTATTTAGAGATGAATCTGTTAGTGCAGTCTTTGAGAGCTTGAAGTACTCCGCTGCCACAAGTGGAATGTTTGCCCTGCGGCTTTCCCAATTCTGCACTGAGATTTTGCACTCTGCTTATATTTCGTAGTATAGATCTGGCACCAGCTGGAGGAAATAGTCACTTTATCTACCTAAAGGCGAATTTCTATCTCTTAGAGGGGGAAATTTGGTCATGTTATCTAAAGCTGAGTTCTGAGAAGACATTGCTCTTAGTCTATTATTAAGGCCACAGACTCAAGCAGGCTCCTGGGAGACTCTTCTCTCTTGGTTTTTGCCAAACTGGACTAGTCAAGTGCAAAGGCCCTATTTCCAGTGAGAGAAATCAAAGTTTTGATTTGTTTACTTTTTATTTATGGTATACATGTGTGTGTGCATGTACATGCAAGGACACATGTGTATGTGAACAGCTGTCTGACTTTATATGTACCACATGTATGTAGGTAGCCTTGGAGGCAAGAAAAAGGTATCAGATACAACAGACCTGGAGTTACAGATGGTTCTAAGAGGTGCAGGGTTGGATTGGGAAAAGATCTTTACCAATCCTACAACAGATAGAGGCCTTATATCTAAAATATACAAAGAACTCAAGAAGTTAGACCGCAGGGAGACAAATAAGCCTATTAAAAAATGGGGTTCAGAGCTAAACAAAGAATTCACAGCTGAGGAATGCCGAATGGCTGAGAAACACCTAAAGAAATGTTCAACATCTTTAGTCATAAGGGAAATGCAAATCAAAACAACCCTGAGATTTCACCTCACACCAGTGAGAATGACTAAGATCAAAAACTCAGGTGACAGCAGATGCTGGCGAGGATGCGGAGAAAGAGGAACACTCCTCCATTGTTGGTGGGATTGCAGACTGGTACAACCATTCTGGAAATCAGTCTGGAGGTTCCTCAGAAAATTGGACATTGAACTGCCTGAGGATCCAGCTATACCTCTCTTGGGCATATACCCAAAAGATGCCCCAACATATAAAAAAGACACGTGTTCCACTATGTTCATCGCAGCCTTATTTATAATAGCCAGAAGCTGGAAAGAACTCAGATGCCCTTCAACAGAGGAATGTATACAAAAAATGTGGTACATCTACACAATGGAATATTACTCAGCTATCAAAAACAACGGCTTTATGAAATTCGTAGGCAAATGGTTGGAACTGGAAAATATCATCCTGCGTGAGCTAACCCAATCACAAAAAGACATACATGGTATGCACTCACTGATAAGTGGCTATTAGCCCAAATGCTTGAATTACCCTAGATGCCTAGAACAAATGAAACTCAAGACGGATGATCAAAATGTGAATGCTTCACTCCTTCTCTAAAAGGGGAACAAGAATACCCTTGGCAGGGAAGAGAGAGGAAAAGATTAAAACAGAGACTGAAGGAACACCCATTCAGAGCCTGCCCCACATGTGGCCCATACATATACAGCCACCCAATTAGACAAGATGAATGAAGCAAAGAAGTGCAGACCGACAGGAGCCGGATGTAGATCGCTCCTGAGAGACACAGCCAGAATACAGCAAATACAGAGGCGAATGCCAGCAGCAAACCACTGAACTGAGAATAGGACCCTCGTTGAAGGAATCGAGAAAGAACTGGAAGAGCTTGAAGGGGCTCGAGAACCCATATGTACAACAATGCCAAGCAACCAGAGCTTCCAGGGACTAAGCCACTACCTAAAGACTATACATGGACTGACCCTGGACTCTGACCTCATAGGTAGCAATGAATATCCTAGTAAGAGCACCAGTGGAAGGGGAAGCCCTGGGTCCTGCTAAGACTGAACCCCCAGTGAACTAGACTGTTGGGGGGAGGGCGGCAATGGGGGGAGGGTTGGGAGGGGAACACCCATAAGGAAGGGGAGGGGGGAGGGGGATGTTTGCCCGGAAACCAAAGAATTATTATTAAGTATTAAATAAATTTAAAAAAAAGAAAAAAAATTTATTTTTAAAAGTTTAGTAAAGCGTATGGTACATAAAATGTAGTATTTGATCATATTGCAAGCCCATAATTTCATCATAATTAGCAAGTCCATAGGGCTATGCAGCATCAGAATTACCCAGCTTCGCAGTGGTGTACACCATCAGAATTACCCAGATCCACAGTGGTATACACCATCAGGATTACCCAACTCCACAGTGGTGTACACCATCAGGATTACCCAACTCCACAGTGGTGTACACCATCAGGATTACCCACCTCCACAGTGGTGTACACCATCAGGATTACCCAGCTCCCCAGAACTTCTGTCTTCCCAAACTGCAAGTACTATTGACAATAGATCCTCTTTCTCTCTGCCATGTCACTAATACCCATATTTATGCTTGTACTTTCTCAAATAAACCTACATCTAGTCTTCTCACAATTAGAATCACTCAAAAAAAAAAAGAGGTGCAAGGTTGATGATGGACTGACCCAGACCCTCTACATGACTCATAAGCATTCTTAACCTAAGAACCATCTATCTAACCCTTTGTGAAAGATCTAAGTACTGGCTTTGGCATTGTAAATTTTTGTTTCTGTGTTTGTTTACTTTTTTGTCTTAAGTTATGAGGTTGACTCTGAATGTGAGGTCAAAATACCATAAAATGATATGTGTAGTCCACGTAGTCTGGCTAATAATCTATACTTCAACACTGAAGTGCATTATCATTGTGGTTTATCATTGTTCCTCATTTTTATAAGCACATTGTTTCCATAGAATGCAGGTATTTTCTTGTGTCTTGTTAACTATGTGTTTGTCCCTCCTAACTGTGAGTCCTTTTATCTAGAAATACTCTAGTAGGCACATGCTAAGATAACTCTATAGAGACAATCTAGCTTCTGATATAAAATATCTTTTTTTCTCTTTTGCTTTAAAATGCTATTTCATCCTGATTTAGATCCCTTGGCCTCGTTTTTCAGAACTAAAGCCTTTCTTATTCTTCTGTGACCTGTACACAGTCCTCAGCTTTTCCCTTGATCCATGTGCTCCTGAGGAAAACAACTGAACAACTCAAAGGAACTTCTTACAATCTCTTAGTATTTATATCTTCAATAAGTTTAATGAAGAATTTAAAAAGAGACTACTTGGAAAATGTGATATATGTTCAGTAAGTGAATTTGTGTGAAAGTATATAAATCACACAGCTGACAAGTAACAAGACTTTATTATAAAATCTCTGTAATTGTTAATCCTAGGATCTTAATCTTCTTTGACTTGAGGCAATTAAGACAGAGGCAGGGAGCTAGATGGGGATTCTGTCAAAGTCTAGGCCTCAATGACTCTGGAATTAGAGTTCCTCTGGCTGCTGACCACATACTGAAACTGTGGGGCAGAGCCCCACAGCCTTGGGATTCTTTGAATCAAAGCAGAAGCACTTGCCAAGAGAAGCAGAGATGCTCAGTGAACCACAGAAGAAAGAATCCCTGATAGAGTCCTGTTTCCATGATAAATTGGTTCTCTTCCCTTGGCTTTCCTCTGATTATTTTCTTACTTAAAGCATGATTCTGAAAGTAGCATCTTTATTGTGTAGTAGATAAGAAAAATATTTTGATTGATCTGGGTGGTCTCCAAATGGCCCTCCAAGCTCAATGCAATGCCAATGTCATCCTAATGCCTGGTAGTTACTGGTTTTGATTCATCTATAGTATTTTATGTATGTTCAGGGTTTTAGGAAAGAGTTGGCTTCAATTGTGTTTCAAGCTCTTGCAGGAAAAAAATCAGGTTTGTCCTCTGTAGCCCTCAATCTCTAGAAAAGAATGGGTAAAGGTCTAATGAGATAGTTTTAGATAAATTTTAGACTCCTACAGTCTACAGTGTACTCTAGGCTACCAAGATCAAACTACATGTTCTCTGTCTCAAGGAAGAGAGGGTGAGATGAACATATCAGTAAATACATGCAAAATATTATGATGCTTGCAATGTTACAACATGCAGTTGCCAAGTGCAAGTCAGCAAAAGATTCGCAATATATATTGTCATTTATTCTATGTTCAAAAAGCATTGTTTTTATTGTTAATACTATACTCTAAGGTGCTAAAATATTGCCTAGATCATTAAAGTATCTTACCAAGTCAGTGAAGTCATATCCAATTGGTTTCTATGTCCATTAGGCATCAAGTAGGGATTTCATATCTAACCATTGTGATGACATCATACAGTTAAGACCTATGTGGATCAAGTGTATGAAATAAATATTGCAGTGGTTAAACCTCAACTGTCAGTTCAAGTTGACTTGGAAACACCACAATCAGTAAATCATAACTCTGGGTGCATCTGGGAGGGAACTTCTAGTGGCACTGGATTGTTACAACTCTAAGTCACTGAATGGTTTGGCCTCCTTTTAGATTAAAATATTGAATAGACTCTAGAAGATGGTAGAATGCTGGAAGGTGGGGTTTGGTCCAAGGGAGTAGGTCATTTGAAAGTGATATATTGTTCTGGACCCTTATTGCTATAGCTTTACACTCCATGCCAGTCAATGATGAAAACGGAAATTGTTTTACTTCCTGATCACCAAACAGCAAGCAGCCTCTGCTATAGGCTTCCACCACCATGAGACTGAGACATAGTGTAGACCTAGGAGCACGAAGCTAAGTAACAGGGTTCTTTAAGACTGTGAGCCAAAGCATATTTTCCCTCCATTTAATGTCAGTTATTTCATCATCATGTTGATAAAGTAATAAACTAATACCAAATTTTTCAGGTGCAATTCTTTTGTAAGAAAAACAGCAATATCAACCAAACAGGCCCAACAGAGCTCCCAGAGACTAAACCACCAGCCCAAGAGTACACAGGGAGTGACCCGTGGCTCCAGCTGCTTATGTAGCAGAGAGTGGCCTTGTCAGGCATCAAGGAGAGGAGAGGCCCTTAGTCTTGTAAGGCTTAATGTCCCAGTGTAGGAGAATATCAGGGCGGGGAGGTGGAAGGGAGTGGGTGGGTGCATGGGGGATCACCCTTATAGAAGCAGGGGAGGGACATGGGACAGCAGGTTTCTGGAGGGGAAATTGGTAAAGGGGAGAACACTTGAAATGTAAATAAAAAATCCAATTAATAAAAAAAAGTCACTTGGTAACTGGTCAGTATCAGTAAGAAAATACAAAGTCATTTTATGCTGTGTTGCTTTGTCCTTCTCCTTCCTGCCTTCTTGTCATTATGATAATAAAAATTATCCTTTCCACATTACTGATTGCAATTAGAATATTTTCCCAACTATAGTCCTGGAAATCATTGATCTGCCTCCATCACTATGTTTTGTTTTTCTTCAAATGTCGGTACAGTGACAAAATTAACATAAATAAATATGTCCTGACCAAAGAATTCTACTGCTATGCATTTATCTAAAAGAAATAAAACTGCTTATGCAACGATATTCACCTAAATATGCAGTAAATCCTTGCTTATAGTCATAGTTCATAACAGGAAAGAGTATAAGTATCAATAGGTAAGAGTAAACAAAATGTGGAATAACCATAAAACAGACCATTGTTGAGCAATGACTGAATTGCTGATACACAAAAGCATAAATGAATACTGAAGTCACTATGTTGAGTCAAATTGGAACGTACAAAGAAGCTTGCGTAGTACAGTTCCACTAATACGTCTGAGAAACCTAAGACTATTCTGACAGAAAACATGCTATCATCTTGGGATGAGGAGGGGTCATTTCATGGCTGAGAAGCTCAGTGTAACATCTGTGTTAAGTTTTGAAAGTAGTCATGATTTCTCAAGATACACTTTCACCTGTCAAAATGTATCTTAGTTGTCCATTTTACATAAACAACTGTGGTTTGAGATGACAAAAGGGAATCCATTGCATGTATTCACAGTAAAATTACTTGTTTATCGTGACTACTTCTTAACACAGGGCAATCAACTCATATCACATGGAAACATTATCTTAGGCTAAAGTACAGTTGAGTAAATTAACTTAGAAATAATATATTAGAGTGACTGAAGGGATAGTTGAGTGGTTAAGAGCACTTGCTATTCCAGAGGACCTGAGTTCCTGGTACTCACATCAATCCAATCACAATTGTTTATAATTCCAGCTCCAGAGTATGAAGCATCCTTTTCTGGCCTCCTGGATCATCTGTGTGCACATATGCATGCAAACACACACACACACGCACACACACACACACACACACACACACACACAGTTTTCAGTTAATATAAAACTTGTACTTTAGGTTTGATTCTTCCTGCTTCCTTCTCATTGTTACTTCTTAGAAGATTTTATTCAAGAACTCCCCTTCCCTATTGTTTTTTTTTCAGTTACTCCACAATTTAAAACAAAAAGTAGAATACTGACACTTGTTTAGTTGCTGCTTCTCTGGTCATATAATCTCTCTTGAATCTGCGACCACCTTGTGTTTCATCAAATCTATTATCAAGGCTTGATACACTATGTGGCATAATTAAATATACCATAAATATTTACTACACACATTGATACAAGGGAAATGTATAAAAATTAAGCAAGTAAAAATATATCATGACCTGCTCTCCTGTCTGGAAAGACATGTTCTCATAGGCATCTCACAGAGACAGATGAGGAGTGTTGAGAAGCCACTTCTCATCAGTGAGCATGTGTCCAGAGGCACCAGCTGCAGCTAATTCACTCTGGTATTTCAGGGATGGATTTCAAAACTCATCTAATGAGTGTCCACAGTAGCTTTAATGAGATCCTTGCCCGGACATGATGAATGCCCAGCACACAGCTCTTGAACACAGCAAGACACAAATACTAAAAGCCTATTTTCTAAGAACCACCAGATATTCTTAAGAGACCCAACACATGGAATTAAACTACTCTTTATGTATATTGCAACTGTCAGCACTGTCTTACACATGCCAAAATAAAGCAATGTTTATAGTTGTATTTCCAAGTATGTTGTATTGAGTGTGTATCAAGTTGATTTGGGAATTGTAATTGGTTGTGCCAAGTTAGTGGACAATGGGCTAGAATAGTTGTTCCTTAGTAGAAGAGAAGACCGAGTTGTTAACAGGATTTATAGGATGCTTTTAACTATGTTAAGCTTCAGTTTGCTACTTTAACCAAGGTGAATCCAATGATTTTCAACCAAATATAAATGAATAAATAAATGAAAAATACACAGCAGTTATTAAATGCTCTTGGAATTTCATGTTCAGAAAAATATTCATGTCTATTCATTTAAATAATACTTCGCCAGTTTAAAATCACAATTAAAGTATAATAATTTCACATATACAATAACAAAAATATTAAAATGAATATTGAATCCACCATTTATTTTTCTGACTTTGAGTCTGCAAACTTAGGAATGTACTATATATCTTCAGGTACATAAATCATCTTTAAGGTCTTTTAAGAGAATATAAAATTCTCTCCCTTGAGCTTTTTTTTGGATTATTGTTTTCTAGATCCTTCTATTATTTATTACTATATTTCTAGTGGTTTAAATTGAGATAGAACTGCTGTTTCTTTTTTAAAATTATTTTTAATTATTTTATTTATTTACTCTCCAGTCATTGCACTCCTCTTGGTCCCCCTTTTTATGGTGCCTCATCCCATTCCTTATCTCCCTTGCCTCTGAGATAGCATTCCCCACACAAGACTACCTCCTTCCTTGGGGCCTCAAGTTTCTCAAAGATCGAGTGCATCTTCTCCCACTGAGGTCAGACCAGACAGACCTCTGCTATATATGTGACAGAGATCTCAGACCAGCCCTTGTATGCTCCTGGTTGGTGGTTCAATTTCTGGGAGTTCCCTGGGGTCGAGTTAGTTGAGATTGCTGGTCTTCCTATGGTGTCACTCTTCCTGTCAGCTTCTTGAATCTTTTCCCTAATCCAACATATGGGTCCCTGACTTCAGTCCAATGGTTGTGTGTGTAAGAATCTGTGTCCATCTCAGCTGCTGGTATGGCCTCTCAGAGAACAGCCATGCTAGGCTCCTGCCTGTAAGCACACTATAGCATCAGTAACAGTATCTGGTTTTAGTGCCCCGCCAACCCTCAGTGAGATGCATCCCAAGTTGGGTTGGTCATTGGATGGCCTTCAGTCTCTTTTCCTTTTTTGTCCCTGCAGCACTTTTAGACAGAAACAACTCTAGGTCAGAAATTTTGACTGTGAATTCATAACACAGTTCCTCCACTTGAAGCTCTGTCTACTGGAGGTGGACTCTTTAAGTTCCCTCTCCCCAATGTTGGGCATTTTGTCTAAGGTCACCCCCATTGAGTCCTAAGAGTATCTCATTTCTTGGGTCACTGGTACTTTCTTGAGGGTTCTCCCACCTCACATCCTCAGAGGGTGTGGGTATTATCCTAGATATTCTGTATATTTTAGCTACTATCTATTTATCTGTGAGTACATACCTTGCATGTCCCTTTGAATCTGAGTTACATAACTCTGGATGGTATTTTCTAATCCCATGCATTTGCCTGAAAAATTCATAATGTCCTCATTTTTAATAGCTGAACACCTGAATAGTATTTCATTTTATAAATGAACCTCATTTTCTGTATCCATTCTTCAGTTGAGGGACATCTGGGTTGTTTCCTGCTACTGGCTACTACAAATATGGCTGCTATGACCATGGTGAAGCACGTGTCTTTGTGTCATGGTGGGGCATCTTTTGGGTATATGCTGAAAGTGGCATAGCTGGGTCTTCAGGTATAACTATTTCTAATGTTCTGAAGAACCACCAGATTGATTTCCAGAGTGACTGTGCCAGTTTACAGTCTCACCAGCAATGGAGGAGTGTTCCTCTTTCTCCACATCCTCACCAGCATGTGCTATCACCTCAGTTTTTGATCATAGCCATTTGATTGGTATGAGGTGCAATCTTGGGTTGTTTTGATTTGCATTTCTCTGATGATTAAAGAGTTTGAACATTTCTTTAATTTGTGATTCTCCTGCTGTGAATTCTGTTTAGCTTTGTACCCCATTTTTGATTGGGTTATTTTTTTTGGAGGTTAACTTCTTGAGTTCTTTATTAATTTTGGATATTAACCAATAAATATAGAAAGAGCAATTTTCAACTTCATATGGAAAAGCAAAAAATAAAAGAACTTCTGGGGGAAACATCATTCCTGACTTCAAGTTGTAACAAAGCAATAGTGATTTAATAACTGCATGGTATTGGTACAAAAAGGTTGATCAATGGAATAGAATTGAAGACCCAGAGGTAAACCCATGCACCTATGGACATTTGATCTTTGACAAAGAAGACAAAAATATACATTGGAAAAAAGAAAGCATCTTCAATAAATGGTGGTCTGTATGTAGAAGAACGAAAACAGATCCATATTTATCTCTTGTACAAAACTCAAGTCCAAATGGATCAAGGACAACTTAAAACCAGATACACTGGATCTAATAGAAGAAAAAGTGGGAAAGAGCCTTGAACTCATTGGCACTGGGGGAAATTTCCTAAACAGAACACCAATGATTCAGGCTCTAAGATCAACAATTGATAAATGGGGCCTCATGAAACTGAAAAACTTTTGTAAGGCAAAAGACACCCCATCTTTTTTTGGATATTTCTTTATTTACATTTCAAATGTTATTCCCTTTCCCAGTTTCCTGTTCATAAGCCTCCTATCCCCTCCTCTTGCCCTCTTCTATAAGGGTGTTCCCTTCTCTATCCATCTCCCCTTACTGACTCCCCCCAACAATCCCCTACCCTGGGGGGTCCAACCTTGGCAGGACCAAGGGTTTCTCCTTCCATTGGTGTCCAGCAAGGCCATCCTCTGTTACATATGCATTTGGAGCCATGGGTCTGTCCATGTATAGTCTTTGGGGAGTGTTTTAGTTCCTGGAATCTCTGTTTGGTTGGCATTGTTGTTCTTATGGGGTTGCAAGCCCCTTCAGGTCTTTCAGTGCTTTCTCTAATTCCTCCAACAGGGGTCCCATTCTCAATTCAGTGGTTTGCTGCTAGCATTCACCTCTGTATTTGACATGTTCTGGCTGTGTCTCTCAGGAGAGATCTATATCCAGTTCCTGTCAGTATGCACTTCTTAGCTTCATCAATATTATCTAGTTTTGGTGGCTGTATATATATGGGCCACATGTGGAGCAGGCTTGGAATGGCCATTCAGGACAAATCAGCAACGTATCCATTGGGAAAAATGCCTTCATTAACCCCTCATCTGATAGAACTGCTGCTTCTAAGCATTTCAATTGTATTTGTTTCATGCATTTTACATATTGACTTTCTTTCCGTAAATATAATGAAGAGTTTTTCAGCTTCCAGAATCTTCACTCTGTTCTGCAAAGGTTCTTGTTCTGTGTGACTGTTGCATATGATTCCTCACCTCCAATATAAACCTTGCTTCGCCGTCTGATTCTGTTGTTGGTGCTTGAGATTTCTCTTCTGCTACTTGTTGAGCTTAACTTTTCACACATTTTAATTCTTTAACTGATGGAGAAAATGAACCTGATCAATATGCCTAGACTTAGGGGCTCATTTAATATTTCTTCTGAAGATAGTATCATTTCAGGACCTTGTCTTGAGACTTCTTTTGTGGCTTATCAACTCATCAAGATAAGAAATCAGGCACATCTATGTGGCCACCTGAGGCCGTGTTCATGTCTGTATTCCTTGTTGCCACCAAAGGCCATGGACTGTTCATAATCTGGGCTACTGTCAGAAGCCATATTGATGTTCATCGGCCAGGCTCCTGTTCGGGACCATATTGGTGTCTGTGGCCCATGTTGCCCAATATGCCATGTTGATATCCTTGGCCTGCGCTGTTCCTGTGGCTATGCTGTTATCCATGGCCCATGCTGCAGCAGATGGTTGTATTGATATCCATGACTGACATATCAATAGATAACATGCTGAGGTTCCTGGCATGCGATGCCTTTGGAGACAATGGGGAAGTCCATGATCTGTGTTCCTGCTTTTGGTAAAGGACAAGGAATCTACTTTGGCCATGGTATTGGTAACTGCAGACTCACAGTTGAGAAAGAGTGACACAGAGGCCTATATGACAACCCTTCCCCCACTTCTCCCTCCTTGAAAAATGTAACAGCCTGGACAGAAAGGCATCAAAGAGAACTCTTTAAAGGTGTTATATGGATGCTGAAGTGTAGCTCTCCACAACTGATGGCTTCTGGCAGAGGTATGAGTGGAGAAGGACTCAGTTCTTTTTAATGGCCACAAGGCATTTGACCATACAGTAAATATATGTGCAACACGGTTCAAATTTTCTTCCTTCCTCCCTTCCTTCCTTCCTTCCTTCCTTCCTTTCCTCTCCTTTCCTTTCTTTCTTTCTTTCTCTTTCTTTCTTTCTTTCTTCCTTCCTTCTTTCCTTCCTTCCTTCTCCTCCTCTTCCTCCTCCTCCTCCTTCTTCCTGCTTCCTACTGCTTCTTGCTGCTTTTGCTTCTGTTTCTTCATCATAGTCATCACTGTTGTCATTTTATCTTCATCTTTTTCTTTTCTTCTTGTTTGTTTTCTAGAAGGGAGGTCACAAGGATAGATGGGTGGACTGGGAAGTATGGTCAGAGTGCATGATGTGAAGTTTCCAAATAATGCAAATATATGAACAAAGAATAAAATTTGTATTGAGATTTTAAAAAATCAGGCAAACCTCTAAAAAGGATAGGAAGCTGTGTCTTGTTCACTAAGCTACTGATAGCCTCCCCCTACCCTGGAAATAACAAGGGAGGTCTATTCAGACCTCTTAACCCTAATGTCTGTGTACTCTATAGAGTCAGTTAAAACTGTTTGGTGACTAGAAATCTATAAACAGATACTAAAGATGTACTGCTAAATTAAGGCCAGGTGATATTATTTCATTCTGGCCAGGCTAAAACCTATCCTGTTTCTCCTGAAATGCTGATAGGCCAACTACTGTTTTCAACTAAAATTAGATGATAAAATTTCTTCTCTCCTTCTCTAAAAACCTATCTGAGAGAACTCTGATTTGACTATGGAATTCATCTACTACTTTTTGTCCTCTTTTTTTCTTTCCTTGTCTATTCTTTCCTTCCTTTCTTCCTTCCATCTTTCTTTCCTTCCTTCCTTCCTTCTTCCTTTCCTTCCTTCCTTCCTTCGTTTGTTCCTTCCTTCCTTTTTACTAATCTGCTAAGGCCATAGAGAATGCTTGTTCCTTTTCCCATCTCGACTAATCAAAGTGTCTGTTTATAGAAACAAATGTAATGGTATCTATCTGTGAGATAGGTAGGTCCTAAGGGAACTTTTGCACATGGGATAAGGGCATGGGCAAATCTTAAGAAGAAGACAACCATTTGGTTTACAGTCATTTTGGGCTGGTGACTGCATAATGGTAGAATAGGGCCATCTGAGTTAATCACAATCTGGGTTATTGTAACCAACCTTATGATATAAACAAAGCATGGTGGCATCAGTAGAACTTCCTAGTCTACTGGACTCTTTGGTAATCATTGTTACAGTAACAAGAGTTAACAAAAAGGAAAAATGAAGAAACAAACAAATACACAACTTAATATGATCACCTGAGTGCTTTTAAATGTTGTTTTGTTCTGCTATATTTTCTAAATTTACTAACCTTGATTATCAAGACTTAAACTCAATTTGCATGTTAAGCTGTAAATAAAAAATGTCTAACTTAGATAATATTCTATAAACTATTATATAAACAAGTGCTTCACATATTTCCTTTCTGTCTGAAAATAAAATACTTACAACTTAAAGAAAAAATGGATGTGAGATCAGGAGAATTCAAACACAGAGCAGCTGAATCTTTTCTCTTTTAGCTACTCTTTGATATACACCAGTGTCCTGCTTCCCTCTGCAGGAGCTAGAGGTTACTTATGTTTACAACACACATACACACACACACACACACACACACACACACACACACACACACACAAAACCCAGGCCATTATTTAGGACTGAGGAGGAAAAATATAGAGAGGGGGTCCATCTTTCAGATTTCATTCATTGTAACTTCATCACTTCTAAGGAAGAGGTTAATATTAAATTAGGATCCCCTTCACCCAAGTCTGTCCTCCAGAGAAGGTTTGGAAGAAGATGGGATCTGTCTCTTAATAATTGAAACCTGGGTAGATGTGAAAACAGGCAGAAAATGGAACTGCAGGTGTGGGTAAGCTCAGTTCAGTCCCAAAATAGAAACCAGTTCCAAGGTACTGGGGTTGTTGTAACCATAGGGTTACCCTCTCTAGATGCTAGGATGTGAGATGTGAGGTAGATAAGGTGAACCTCTGTAGGTCTCTCTTAATAATGTTTTTATTTTACAGATGAGGAGAAAATCCTCCAAGATCCCCTTAAGTTCTCCACTGGCTTACCTCCTAAACACAGTTTGAACAACTTAGGCCCTTAGTGCTTAGGAAAAGAGCTTTAACCTTTGCACAACATTTGCTGACATATCCTAAATAATAAAATGTAGACCCCAGGAGGAATTCTTAACTATGATACTACCCTTCAATATGAGTAGTTCTGTAACTGAAAGGGAATATGTGATAGGGCAAGAGAGCAGAGATTTCTCCATTCTGTATTATTGCTGAGGATGTTTCACATGTAACTAGAATTTGATTTCCTTGATGGAGCAACCCATGGAAAATTATCCACTTCTATTCTGGGAATCCTAGGTCAAGAAGTCCCAGCTAAGTTTCCTAGATTCTGTTAAACTTCTCACTTGTACAAACCTCCTTCTGCAGCTGTTGAGTGAGATAACAGAATGTTCTCCTCCCCCCCCCCCCCGATTAATAGTACCTTGATCTAATGCGTAGGTCCTTGAATGCTTTAGTGTAGTCCCATCTTTATAGAATAAAGATTTTCAATTGGCTACAAACTGTATCAGAATAGTCATCTCTGCTGGGTCCCCATAACAAAAGTACTCTTAATTTTCTATGTTTAGCTTTACTTTCATCTGTGGGTTCAATCACCTCTTGCCAAATACTACATCATGGAGCCACAGACTCTAGCTGTTTGTAGACTTAGGTGTGTCAAATCAAGTTCATTTTAAAACTACTTCATTTCTGCTCAAGCTTCACCTAAAAATTACAGATTAATTACAAATAATGCATTGGTGCAACTGACTCTCTGGGGGTTCAGTAATATTTAGAGCCCTGCACTGATATGGCCAGAGGAATTAAAAGGTGAAATGTTTTCTTCCTTCTCCTCCAAATCAACTAAGTCCCAGTGAATGGTGGGGCATCTCTAAATGTCCTGTAATAGTGGAAAGTCACATACCTACTCTCTTGTTCAAGGACTCCATGGAAACTCATCTTGGAGATGCCACTGACTGGACTGAAACCAGGGTCCAGTCTCCAAACAGGAGGGCCAACAAAGAAGAAAAATTCCTCTACACTTTCAAATAAAACAATGGTCAAGCAAGGCCTTTGACTTTTGCTCACACAAATGGACTAACTAGCAAAAAAGTGACTAGAGGAGTCAGTCCTTCCAAGCCCAAGTCCTACCAAAGCCAAGTAACCCCTGAGGTCCAGATCTTCAAGGAGACAAAAAGAGAGTTATTAATTTTGGCCACCTACATGATCTTACATACCAGAAATGGAAATATAACCAGGATTAATAAATTTGGTCAATATGTATGGTTCCTTAACAGTGCCAGACATTGTAGTTAACAATACAAGATGCTATTTGGACAACTATTTTCCATTAATGATTCTCTCCCTGACAGCACTATCTGTTTCTAGAAGAGTACTTCTCATAGCTATAATATGATGCCCCATGTTCTAACATGTTATAAACATATTTTTGATTACATGAGGTTTAAGATACCCTGTTGTCAAAACTTATAGATGCTGATATCTAGTAGTGACTTCAAATAGAACCTAAATTTCTTTAAAGTTTAGCCCACATTTTCCACCTCCTCCAGTCAGTACAGCTGCTACATGATCAGAGGCACCTCTACACTGTCAGTAGGCCTTCTACAGGATTCTGATAAAATGTTTCTGGTGCAGTGTCAAGCCATCTACAAAATTATACATTACCTCATTAAACAAAACTTACACTAACCATAATGTCAAAACATTTTTTCTCCTTAACTTTGTCTCTTAATGTCCCCTATGAGATTACAGTAGAAGAATTTCAATGGCCATCTGCTGATAGACTGGCTCAGCAAATTCAAGGCCAGATCAGGAAATGTCACACAACAGTTAAGGACTAATCAACCATCCTGTCATCAAACCAACTACCTAAAGTAGGGGAAAAGAAGCCATCAACATTAATGAACTAATGATTTATCAAGCCTACCCTACCTTTTTACATAGCAATGAAATAAGTCATGATTTAAAAAGCCTTGTTATTCCGGGTCATTTTAAATGAATATGTACATCTTTAACAAGACCTATTAATATAGAACATCTCCACATGTCCTTTTGTAACTATGAACTAGTTTGGACCCTGAACCTGAGCTCATATACATGGCTGTTAAGAAGCAATGTTAGATTATGTAACCCTTGATGGAACACCATGTAACACCATGGTGTGGATCATGAATAACTTCTGAGAAACCTGTAGTGAAGTTTTGGTTTGCAAGGATTAGAAATATTGAGAGGAATGATAGCTGAGAAAAAACCTAGGACACTAAGTGAATGCCTATGGTGGGTACATTGGTACTGGAATGTTCACTTCTCCTTTTGCTTCCTTGGAAAATGATCACGTTCTTCTGTCTGCGCTTCACTTTCATAAATCCTAACCACAGGTAATAACAAACAAATAACCACAGACTGAAAAATAAAATGAACTTTTTATCTTGACAAGTTGTTTACTTCTGGCATTTTGTAACACTAGTAGAAAACCAGCATGAAATGTAATTGAACATTCTTCAAAAAGAACTTTTTTATTTTAACCCTCGTTTGTGTCTTAAATTCTGTTCAAATGATAAATTCTTCTGACCCTGTTTATTGCTAACAATCTTAGGATTATTGTTAAAGTCAGTTCCAAGGATTTATCAGCCAAGTGCTATGAGAGAGGCTTTTGGAGCTACAGAGACAAGAGATTGTCCCTGGCCCTCTAATTAGGACAGGATATTTAGTTATTTGACTGTTGCTGCTCTTCCCTAAGGTTGATTGGCACAGGGGAAGCTATCCATCAGTACATGTGGAACAAACCACAGTCAATACAGAGAGAGCCTCTCTGCATTATCATCCCACTGGATGGAATTTCTCACAATGTCATGGATTTCTAAGTTTAATCATATGTCATTTCAAATGTCACATTTATACAAATGAATTTCCCAACCCACTTATTTGAAATAAATTACTCCGTCCCAGTACATCTCTACTCTTTGTTTTAAATCTTGATGATTAATGTCACATGTCAGATTTACTTTTCTCTATGTTTTGTTATCTTAATTAAAAAGTTTTGATAGTCAAATACTTGTCCACGGCACACTGTGATTCTATTCAACACCCCCCCACACACACACATTCTCTCATCCCTTTCACTTGGCCTTATCCACTTTCCCTTATCTTTCCTTCCCTTCCTTCCTCTCTACCTACCCCATTCTCCTTTTCTTTCTGTGCCCTATACAGGCAGTAATTTTTTTTAGTGTTTGTTTTCCTCTGGAAAGTAAGATGCATAAAAACCAGAACCTTGCTGTTTTAGCTGTTTACCAAAATTCACACTTTCAGGTCCTTTAACCTAGTTTCTCCTAAAATTGGTATCAGGATCATTCAGACAATCACTACACTGGTAAATGTCTAAGCTATTCTCTGAGATGCTATTAATAAGACTTCTTTATCGGTTCAATAAACTGACTTACAATTTCTACTCTCTAGAAGACATTAGGACAATAGGACACTTAGAGAAGTAAGCCCAAAATCCACCCCTGGCTTCAACACTTACCATCATGATTGCTTTAGTTACTGCCCCCAGAAAGCAACTGAGTGACCCTTTCCCAACCATTTACTTTTCAAAACAGGGATTAAATTTGTGTTTCCTCTTTATAATCTGACCCACTTGAGAGTAGGGCGAACAAGCCTTATGACCAAAATTTGCATCTAATTTACCACATGAAGATCTGAACACTAACAAAATAAAATGGATAGAAACATGCAAATGAGATGCCCAAAGGCTGGGTTCATAATAAATCAATTAACTTGTTTGTACAGTGGTGAGCTACAGTATCAACTGAAATGAAGAAACACATATTGAAAGTTGTGGAAGTGGACAGGATGAAGAGGTCCACGTGACACTTCCCTGATCAAGCTGAGAACAGTTCGTAGTTGAAACTCTTGAAGTAGACCCAGCACAGACAAAAATCTCCCTTGTGAATTTGAATTCAATACTCACTTTTACAGCTGATAAAATGATTTATAAAAAATTAAAATTAAAAATAGGCCAAAATAGCTCAACAAATACCAGAAAAACAGTATTTTTCAAGCATGATTCTTTATACACTACAAAATACCATGTTGCCAAAAAATAGCATAAAGCTATATTCAAAGCTAGAGAAAAACTTGAAAATAATTTCTTGATGCAAAACCAATGAAGAAAGACAAAAAACAAAGTTCAGTAATAAATATAAATACAAACTATTATAAATAAAGGAAAATGCAATCATAACCCTGTGGGATTCACAAAAGTATAAATATATAATATGTAGGCTGCTTGCGTGTTCTAGAAGGTAAGAAACATTGGATGAACTTGGTGATCCGTATTGAGTCCATTAGCTGAAGCTTGCGCAGAGCCAGCATCGAACTTCTTTTCTGCCACATGTAGCTTGCTACTGGGCGCGATTGAGAGCTACCTAGAGATTGCTTCATTCCCTAGCCTCCTACCTTCAAAAGGATGGTTTACTGCTTTACTTCAGGGTATGATCTGCAAGTTCAAGATCATCAAGCAAGGTAACATATTCCCTGTTTCCTCAGTCAGTTCAAGCCACTATTCTGTGTTTATTTTCTCCACACTATTTTGAGAAGACCCCTCAAAACTAACATATACTATCCCAATCCTAGAAACAGTAGTTGCTAATAATAGAAGACCTAGCAGAAAGAATCTGCAAAACTGATATATACTGAAATAGTTTGTATGATAAATGTTCTCAATAGAGTGATGCTTTGGTTGGTCCCTAGTTGGTAGTGCTGTATCGGGAAGTTGTAGAACCTTTTGGATATGAGGGCTTGCTGGCAGAGTTTGTACTACTGAAACATCCATGAGTCATTGAATTAGATAGTTAATATCTTTATCAATTAGATTTGTGAGTGGTATGTTTTGATTTCTCCCCTTTTCATCTTAAAATTTGCCTGCTTGTTGAGTTGAAAATAGTTGATTTTTTCCTGATTTTTTTTGTTTATCAGTTCATATAGGAAAATGTATTCATTCCAGAGCTCTAGAGTAAAGATCTGTCTTTCTCTCCTATGGCTCGTATTCTGTTTGGTATTGTGGTCGTTTGATTGAGAAATGTACCTAACATGCTCCCATATTCAAATACTCTGTCCCTGGTTAGTAAAATTATTTGGGGGTGTTTATGAAATTGGAGTTTCAATTACAGATTTTTTTTGAACCACTGAACACAGGTGCTGGGAACCACACTCTGGTCCTCTGGAAGAGTAGTATTTAAGAACTCCATTTTCCCCCTAATCACTTTAAACCTTATTAATTTATTTTATATTCATAGCATCTCAATGAAATAGTGATTAATATTATTTTCATTTTATAGAGGAAGAAACTGAGGTACAGCAAGTTTTAATTTCTTGCGCTACCTAACTTCACTATTGAGTGAAGAAAATAAGAAGCAGCATTGGAGAAACTGCATGGACACACAGTCATTCCTATCAGACTATAATTGGAATAATTTTCTTGTTTGTGGTAGCAAGAGACCTAAAGGCTCATGATGGTCTCTGAAAATCGTGCATAGGCAAAGACTCCTCCCAGGTACTCCCAGTGGTTCACTCATTCTTTAATTCAAGGCTTAGATATATCCAGATTGGGGAGTAAGTTCAGTAAAAACAGAAGAGGAGTAAGACATTCGTCTCATCTCTCTGTGAGCATAAGGAGTCAGAGAAAGTCCCTGTGAAATAAAACTTCTAAAATAGTGTTTCTTCATCCCTACACAGGACTTGCTAGGAATGACCATTTGCATGAAATGTCAAGGTGGAGGATCTCTTTTTGTGAGATTAATGTTGAGGCATTAGTGATAACAATGTAAAGCAGCCCGACTGATGATGTCTTGAACCGAGAGGTAACTAAATTCACCTAACAACATTATTGATCAAAGATTGGGTGCATCATCTCACGACCACCTTATGGGGTAGATGTCTTCATGCTCACTTACAAATAAAAGAACTGAGAATAACAGAGAATTTTCTCCAAAATCTTGTAATAAATGGCAGTGCGATAATTTAAATTAATATATGTTTGAATTCAGAACCAACTTTCCTAGCACTTAGGCAAGATACAAGATAATACTTACACTATCATATGTCCCCCAGATCCTGAAAGGGGAAAGACATTGAAATTGTGTATTCCTAAGAGATGGAGCTACATAGTGTGTTCCCAAAAAGTCTGCGTATTCCTATCAACCAACCTAAAGATTCTGTTAAAGCCACAGGCGCCACGATAAAATTCACAGGGCATATTTTGAGTTGACTTTAGCTTGTTACTTAGACATTCTCCTAACAATTACTTCAATCAAAAGATGGTCCTATCTCCTGCATGACTTGTAAGGATTTCCTAAGCACTGGAAAATATTCATTTATACCACTACCACCACAAGTACCATGGAAATTGTAGATTTTATTCTGTCGAGTGAGATGTTTGCATAAATGAACTCAAAGTTACCCCTGATTTTGAGGGTTTTATCATTCAAAGACCCAACTTCTTCATTAAGAAGGATTTCTTATACTTCCATTATTCATCATTTGATAATATAATCATTTGAAAATGTTCTTAGATGTTATGTCGCATAAAATTTAGCGAAATGCTACTATTTGACATTCAGAGATATCTACAATAAGGCCCTCGAGCTTGACCTCTTCCATATGTAGTTTAACATAAACTGAAACTACTTTATGTACATGGCAACAACTCCCTTCCTGTTGCCATGGCTTACCTGACCCATTTCTTAGAAATGGTGATGTTTTTAGATGTCTTCTTTCTTTTTGCCCAAGTTAATGTCTGATTCCTTGCATATAAATATACCTAGATATTTATGCAATCCTTACTATTCAGTACCACATATGATGATTAGTTTTGTCTATTATTACTTGTATACTAAAGGATAAGTACTGGAAGATAAAGACTACACTTGACACATCTCTTTAGGTAATTATTAAGGATGGTATGTTAAGGACAAAGAAGAGGAGAAGAAAGATGAGAGTTAGAAAAGAGTCTGGTTGCACTAGTTTTCTGTAGCTACATGATAAATTAATGCAAAAGAAATGGTGTCAAAAGACACAATTATTTGTCAGATTTGTAGCTCAAAAGTCCTAGTTAGCTGGGACTTCTTCTCAAGGTGTCACCAGATGAGGTCAGCAGACTGAATTGTCATCTGGGAGTACATACCAAAAAAGCTTCTGAGCTTTACTGTAGTTGGAATAATTCTATAACTTGGGTGAGTAGTACTCAAGTAACAATTTTTCTATTGTCGATGATCTGGGAACTACTTTTCATAACTAGAAGTGACCTGTGCTGTGAAAAAATTGCCTTCAAACTGGCAGTGGTAGGTAGAATCTCATGCTTCAATGTTCTCATTTAATCTGACCCACTGACCTAGATTTGATTGCCTCCATACCAGACCTATTCAGGTAATCTTCCTATAATTTTTGATTAGTTTTATTATTTTCAGTGTTTCTTAATTATTTAAAAATATCATTTATTTTTGTAATATGTTTAATCATACACACCCGTAATAACCCTCCCTTATCTGAGTTTCCTCACACTAACCTTGGCACAACAATATACACTGAAGCCAGCATATCTGACCTAGTTTCAGCAAAGCTGTGACGAATGCTGTGATCACTGTCCTTCTGTCTCTCATTTTTTGTTTTTGGTCTCTTCATGTTGCATTCTTGGGAACTTTCTGCACTATGATTCATTTTGTCTTTTCCTGAGAAAATTATGTCTGAATTTTTATGGAAAGTCCTAAACTTCCTATTCCTTTCCTCTTAGGAAAATAACTTTATCTGACCCTATTTGGAAGTCTTCCTTCCTTATACCCTGGAGATCATGATAAGCACTAAAATGCTAGAAATTTCGTTATAAGGCCTAAGCAAACTCAAATAATTTAACAAAACAGTATAAATTTAGGGAGAGTTGACAAACTCCAACTACCCAGAAGAACTGATAACATATTTAAGGCCTCATTTTACAATATATTTAGAGCTCTCCAAAAATGTAAACTTAGAGATAATTGACAAATTTCAACTGGTCAAGAGAATTGGTAACAGATTTAAGACCTCTTTTTACAATTTACTTAGAGCTCTCTGAAAACATAGGTTAACAATCAGAGATCCTGCAGAATGTGCCCTGGAGGACTAGAACTCAGGATATAAGATAGAATCATTAAAATAATTTAAAATAATAAAAGGAGTTAAGTATTAGTATTTGCTATTCATAAAATATCTCGTTCAGATATTTTCTGTTTGTATTGAGTGCTTTAAAACTGCAAATACTGCCTATCTAAAAACCAGGCTGTGATATAGAAATGTGTTTGCTTTTTCAGAGACATTCTTTAGATTCTTTGAATTAGAGTTATAGGGCTAATATAAAAATAAAATCTGGGGGTTGGGGACTTAGTTCAGTGGTAGAGTGCTTGCCTAGCAAGCACAAAGCCCTGGGTTCGGTCCCCAGCTCCGAAAAAAAGAAAAAAAATAAAATCTGTTCTATTTGAACCCTCTAATTGTTATTGAACTTGTAACCCCAAACATGTAATGAAAAGTCACAAACATGTCCAGAGACAAAATGATATAATCTATACTTCTTGGATAATCAATAGTCTGACTTTCTTCTGTGAAACTTATATTAATAAAGAAGCAGCCTGATTGCTGGTCTGTCAGAGGTACAAGATTCCCCTGAACACCACACCTGACTTACTCCTCCCTTGGGAACTCCTTAGCTCCTCTCAGGCTACCCTGCAATGGGCAGGGCTGTCCTCTGGCATAAACTCTTTTCTTTTCCAATGAATTTGACTCCTACTTTCATAGTGTGTGTGTGTGTGTGTGTGTGTGTGTGTGTGTGTGTGTGTGTGTGTGTGTCTATGCTGAGTTTATTTAAGGTTATTCGTGGGAGCATGGTAGTTGAATTATTTACACAATTGAAAAAATGAATTTTGCTGCTCACTAATAGTCACTAACAGCCACTTTATCCTTATAAGAGGATGGAACCTCTCAAGACTCCCTGTCAATTGTGATGGAATATCCAAAGACCCAATCTTATATATTTAACAATATGCAATGACTATGTCCTAACAAAGAGCTAGCCTTTACATATTATTTCCTGTATCTTAGAGTACGTGACCAAGATGTCATGAGTCAAAGGCTAAACACTCAGTAGTTACTGGTTCTTAACATATCAACCAGTTAAAAGTCCAGGTATTAACCACCTGCCATTGTAGAGGAATTTTAATCCAACAACACGGCTGCTCTGTCAAAGAATCACATCCAAAGTCCTCCTAGGTCTGTGTGATGTGGCTGGACTACAGGTACATCTTTACTCTCAGGAGAAAAAGACAAACAAATCTCAAGGCCATCCTGGTATAGGGCAAGTTTCAGGTAAAGAAAAGCTTAGGTCCAAGAATGGTGGTACACACCTTTAATCCCAGGACTCAGGAAACAGGATGTAGATCTGAGATCAGTCAGTTAGGGTTCAGTTGAGTTCAAATCAGTCTGTTGGTGTAGCTCTGTTGCTCTAGTGGATTAATCCACTCTATTCTCCACCAGCAGCAGTGCAAGTTCCTCGTTACTCACTCCAGTGCTCTAGATTATTGAAGATACACAAGCAGCCTTATATTTAATATGCCTTAATCAGCTCAATAGCTGGGCTACTCCTATACTCCCATGTTACTAATACCTCCCCTTCAATAGTCCTGAATTATTAGTTACTAAAATTTAAATTCCATGTTTACTACTTTAGACCCAATGGGAGGTGAGGAGGTCGGGGCCATTCTTCTCCAGCCCTTACATGATTAGTATTCCTCTCTTCCTGCTGCTCTCAAGTGTGGATCTTATTTCTTTCATGGCATGGTGATTTTCCCTCATCTTCTGTCCCCTTGCCAGAGAATCCTCAAGTTCCACCTCTGTCTCTTTGCCCAACCACTGGCCACAAGCAACTTTATTCACCAATCAGAAATAGCAGGGTGCAGGGACCCTTAGCATCTTACATGTGCAATTCTCATGCAATTTGCAAACCCAAATAATAAAATACAAGCCTTAAACAAAATCCACAACTCAGCTCATATTTTAAGAAGTAGGGAGACAGTGAAGTTGAATGCAGGTCACATGCAGTTGAGTTCAGTTGAGTTGAGTTGAGTTGAGTTCAGTTCAGTTCAGTCAATTGAGGTAGTTGAGTTTAGCGAGTCAAGGCAGTGGAGTTGAGTTCAGCAGTTCAGTGCAGTTCTGCAAAGGCGAGTAAAGCCAGAGAATAATAAGAAGTCAGAAGATTAGAACAGTTTGCTCCGGTTAGTTTGAGGCCAAGCAGAGCAAGAAGTCAGAAGCTACAAGAAGCTAGTCAGCATGGTGAGAAGTTTGAGTCAGAACTGCTGAGTTGAACTGCCAGCCAGAGTTCAGAAGGAACTAGATAGAAAGTGTAGCTTATTCATCAATAAGCCTCAAAGATGTCACTTACTCCAGGTGAATGTTACTTTTACATGCCATTGCAAAACTAGTATCTTCTGACCAATGTTGAGATCAGCACTAGTTCATAACTATAAGCACAAATATTTACAAGGCACATTTCCAACATTGCTATTTAATAAAACAACAGTAGAAATGTTATCTAGCAATACCCTGGGTTACTTGAGGATAACTGTGGGACCCCTTTGATCAATAATGTGAGTAGATGTAACCCAATCTTGGCACTAGAAGCTTCATTTGATGACAAAAGATGGATAGTTAACAATTTGTCTCCCACATTATTTGGCAATTTCATTTAGATCTTCTTTTTATATGTATGTGTTTCAGGAAACTTCTGGTGTATTAGTTTTCTATCCTCAAATGCCCCTTAATTTTAGTTATTCCTTCCTGGATTCCCTCCCTAATCCCCTACTCTCCTCCCTCTGGGCATTTGGGTTTGGGAAGATTGTAATTCTAGGTGCTGATATCTAGTCTGTCTTTTTTTGGATGTCTTTGTTTCTTGATTTCTGTTGCCTGTCTGGTTCTTAGGAGAGTTTCTTGGTTATAGGTTGTCTGGTAAGAAGTTTTCTGGAATCCAGATAGGTATGGCCACTAGGAATTCCAGATAAAATGTGTTTCTAGGTATTGGGATCTGATGCTTAGGAATGGGGATAGAGTATGTTGGAGAATAAGGGATTCACAGGAGGAAAGAAATCATTATCTTCTTAGGATCTGTTTAGCCTTCTGGAAATTGGAGCAAAGAGCAAGAAGAGGCCCTAGCAGGTGGTCTGCTACATACTCGGGGATTAAACTCAGGGACTGAACATGGAGGAATGAAGGGAAAGATCAAAATCTGCAGCTAACCTACCTGTTTCTCTGGCTGAAGTGGCCTGTGGTTTGCCAATGAGTACCTCTTTGAGTGGAACTTGGATAAAACAAAGAGTGGAGAAAGGGAAGTTAGAAGGGGGAAGACATGTGTGTTCCACTTGAGATGGCAGCAGGGTTTCTTTTCCAGAGCTAGAGATGAGACTTGGATTTGGATTTGGAGAAAAGGAGGGACAGATGAAGATCTTTAGTTATCTTGCTTACAAGTTTCCCTGACCAGAGTGTCCTGTAGGTTACTAGGGAGTGCTTGCTGGAGTTCAAAACTGGGATAAAGCAATGAATGGGTAGAAAGGAAGTGAGAAGGAGAAGATCTGTGTGATTGATTGGGAGTGAGGACAGAGAGGAATGAGAGACCATAGAAAGTGGTCTCTTATAGAGCTGGGGGTGTGACTGGGGATTGAAGTTAGAGTAGCTGAGGGATAGTTTAATAGCCATAGTCAGTCTAACTTTGTCCCTGGCTAAAGTGGCCTGTGGGTTCCGAGGAAATGACTTCTGGAGCACTGGGCTTCCTTTGTGTATTCTTACACAGAGGATATTTATAATATGATTTATTATATGATACACTGTTAAATAAGTTATGACATGGCATATACAATGATGGCAGTGGTTTCTAAGAGAAGAGTTTCTGAGTTTGGGGTTGGCAGGTGGTAAGAGGATTCTATTCCACTTATATCATCTGACCTCTGCATGGGTTTCTTTCTTTTATTTAATTTGATACATTTTTATTGGATACTTTATTTATTTATAAATGTTACCCCTTTCCCAGTTTCCCCTCTGCAAAGACCCTATTCTCCCTCCCCCTGCTTCTAGGAGGGTGCTCTCCCACCCACCCATCCTCTCATGCCTTCTTGCCCTGACATTTCCCTACACTGAATCATTGATCCTTCCCAGGACCAAAGGCCTCTCCTTCCACTGATGTCCAACAAGGCCATCCTCTGCTACATATGCTGTTGGAGCCATGGGTCCCTCCCATGGCTGGTTGGTGGTTTTGTCCCTGGGAGCTCTGGGGTGGGGGTCTGGTTGGTTGATATTGTTGTTCTTCCTAGGACTGAAGGAGCTTAAGGGGTCTGCATGTATTTCTTAAATATTTTATGGAGACAAAGAAATTAATTCATAGACTTGAGTAGCCATTACCTGGCATATTTCCAGAACCTACAATGAGGTACATCAGATAAAAGAGACTGATAAAGTCACCATCTGGCCTCTATGTATACATGTACATACACACAGATACAAATACTCATACACAGGCATATAGCATAGATACCAAAAAGGAAAAAAATAACTTCTTCAAACAAACTTGTAAAGAAGTCACCATTTGTGCCTTTATTTACACGTAAGAAAACTCGGGAACAGAGTAGACCAGATAGTCATCTTCAGTGTACTGTTTCTGAGCTAAGGGGAAATGAATATTTTAAAGAAATTTTCACTATATATTTCCCTAAATTATCATCACAGAGGGTCACGTAAAGCACAGGAATGGACTAGGTTTAGGGAGAGATATGTAAAGTGAGAACTCAGCATTGTTTTTAGGTTCCCCTGTAATATAGAGATGAGGTAATTGTAGAGGTCACCAAGGAAACTAGAAGGATCCAAAGCCTTCGTGTCATAGAAGCCAAGAAATAGTGTACATAAACAGACACCTCATTGCTAAATTCACAAATGATCCCACATTCCACTTTCATAAAGGATCCAAGGAAGGTGCAGAATAATGATCAATGGAGAATAATGGACTCCTGTCACATTGGGCTTGCCTACAGTTGTTACTATGGAACCTCACAAGGTTGTTTCTTTTGTGGTTTTGGGTGTCTGAATACATAAATCAGAGAGTTACTTCTTACATGAATTGTGCATAGATATACACGAACATGCCTCAGTTGCCAAACAAAGTGCCATGAACTGAGCAACTTTAACAAGAACACTTCATTATTCAATGTAAGTAGCTTAATTCAGGTCACATAGCTGGGGAAGGCATGTTCTGAAATGAAAGTTCTCCATGCTAGATGGTATTTTCTATGTCTCCTGATGAGGACTGTTCTCTTCTAGAAACTAGAAATTGCAAAGCAGGGTGCTTACAGACCATGAAAAAGGAATTGTATAAGCCTCCCTTGTAACTTCTGGTAATTCCTTGGCTGTCACAGTACAACTCCAATTTCTACAGACCACTCTTTGTGTATTGTTTGACTCTCTACTTCTCATTTTTATGAAGATATGTGTTGTATTGATTAGAAGTACACATTGTATGGCATGACTTCATTATAAATAATTACATCTCTGATGGCCCTATAATGATATAGTATATCCCAAGGGACAGCTTCAGTGAATAAATCTTGGAAATGATAAAGTTCTAGCCATTAGAGCATGGGCATTCTTTCAGCATAGGCATCACACCTTCATTCTGATTATCAAAGTCAGCATCTGAATCCAGATCTCATAGAAGCTAAATTGATGTGCTCTCTATTCGGACTGCCACTTATTAGCTTTGTGATTTGGGATAAACTACTTTCCTTCTCTGTTTTCTGCTTTCTCATTTCTGTACATTAACAATAATAGTTCCCAGTGTGACAATTGCTGTAAGAAATAAATGAAATGAATAGGATGGCTGAAGCTCAAACTTGGCATTGTAAATGCCATCTGTTCTAGATATATTTTCTCTGACAAGCATCTGCATTTATAAGGGGTTTTAGTTCCTGGAGTGTGTTCCTGTATTTGCCATAATTTACTTCATATGGAATCCCACATAGCACGACAAAATTTTTGTCTTAATTTCCAATGCATGAAGGTTCTAAAGAAAAGAGGATTTGAATGACTACAAAAAGTCAAGTAGCAGAGGGAAAAATGTACCAGGAGCCAGGGAATGCAACTATGAGTCTGATTGTCTTTAATCCACATCAACTGAAATCTAAGAAGATTAAACATTAGGGCCCTATAACAGACCTGCACTCTATTTTCAGGAAGCCAGTGTTTATATGAGTTAACCCTCCAAAAGAGAAATTGCACCGGGACAGAATTGTGGTTTATAAATGTGCAATCTCATTTTTTAAAATTCCAAAAGCAGTCCACTTTTCAAAGGTTCAGCACCAATATTATTAAATTTGTCTCTAATATGGTACATTCCTGCAACCTTTAAAAAGATGATGGTCAAAAACTGCAAGGATTGCTCAGCCCTTCTGGAAATCATGGGAAGACAAGTAATGGATTATGTTAGCTTTTGAGATTCACCCACAAACGAAAAGAAACCTGTCTGTGAAATCTCCTGCAAGGCTTTCAGCATGGACACCACAGGCTGATGATTGTGAAATTGCTCTGCCTTAGCAATTAGAACTCCTGTGGTGCCCAAGGAATCCAATTATAGAAGGGAAGTAATATAATAATATGGGAAGTTATCCTGATCGAAATGATATCTTACTAAGTTCAGTGAAGATTAAGCTTGAATACTGCTGAAGTGTGAAATCTCAATTAGACATTCAGTTTCAAGGAAAGAGGTACTTTTCTCGCAGACACTTGTGATGTCTTTTCTCACCTTAAAAATATTGAGCATGAACTCTCTGAAATGCCTGGAAGTACAGTTCTAAACATGAACAGATAGGGCAGAAGAACTCTGGCATTGCTGAATGGTTCTATACCAAAGTAACTGTTTTTACCTCAAGTGTATGAAAAAAGATGTGGTACAGAAGGAAAATTGGTCACATTAGCAACTCCTCTGTGACTATAGTAAAAATTATAACCAGAATGACTCAGGGAAGAAAGAGTTTGAGCTTATGGTTCCAGAGGATTGAAAGCTCATCATAGAGAGAGGGGAAGGCCTACCCTCAGTTATATACTTGCTTCAGCAATACCACACCACCTCTCCACACAGTGCCACTACCAAGGGACCAAGAGTTCAAATGTCAATGCCTATGGGAACATTTTACGTTCAAACTACCACACAGACTCTCCCCAGAACACCTGGCTTTGAATCTCAGCTCTGCTATTTCTATAACTGTCAGACTCAGAGGACTGACCTACCTGCCTGCACTCAGACTTCTTTTTCAATTACTGGCATCACAGAGTTGTTACATTTTCCATTGTGCAGCACAAGTTCTATGATGTGGTTTTGTTAACGTTCTTAGAAGGAAGAAGCTATTAGTCTTCTCTTTCCCATTTGGAATTTCTAAATCAAGACAAACTCAATACATGTGTACTTTTAGACATGTTAACATCTATGAACTCCATGACTATATTACATTGAAGGATAATTTAGAACCCCAAATGAAAGAAGTGTGAAAATTACCCTAATAAGGAAAAACAAAACATTGACAAACCTGTGGCAAATATGTATAGGGACACATTTACATAAAAAGGAAATAATATAAGAATTGCACAATGGGGAGAGAGATGTAAAACATCTTGTGGGCACACCATGGCCATGGCCCTCTTGAACTCACAGTGTCCGCAAGACCCCCATAAGGTCTGTAAAAGAGTAAGCCTGTATAGATGCATGCATAGGTGGAAAAATGGCTCATGGGTCCCGCCCCATCCAGAAGTACTAACAATGGCCAATGGTGAAGTCATTGTTCTCAGTGGTGAAGCCACTTATGAGTTATCCCTGTTACAGTGGATAACTTCACATTCACGTCCACCAGGGGAACCCTAGCTAATATCAGTGGGTTGCAAAAGCTAAATATTTTTTAAAAGCAAATTGTGATGGGGCCATTTCTACATTGCCATCATAGTTAAGCCACAATGCATGATAGAATTAGGTAGTCTCATTTTTGCTGCGGCAAAACAGCTAACAAAATCAACTTTAGGACGGAAAGGTTTATTCTGGTTACAATTTGAGGGATAGTCCATCATGATAAGGAATGCATGGTAGCAGAAGTTTGAGGCTGCTGTTCACCATGTATCACCAGTCAGGAAACAGAAAGCAATAGGTGTTCATGCTTAGATAATGTTTTCAGTTTTATGCATTCAGTGGCCACAGCCTGTGGGGTGGTGCCATTTCCATTTCCATTAGCTTACTCTAGATAATCTCTTACAGACATTCAGAGTTTTATCTCCAAGGTGATTCTAGATCGTGTCAATCTGATGGTTAATATAAAAACATCACAGATAGGTTTACAGTCTACTATAGTGACATATATTATATTCTGTGTAACCAGTTCATTCAATTGCCATATAATTCTCCAGCTTATTTGTATATGTTGTGAGATCAATAATTCAAGATGCTGAAGGTCTTATGACTGTTTCAAGACAACTCAGGCATAGAAAATTTCCAATTTGAACCCAGTTTTACCTGGCCACAAAGTCCTTGGGATGTATTCTCTTTAATATATTTGTTCTCTGAAGTATGTATTTTTTTATTTATTTCAAAAAACATAAGAAAACATTTCTCTTGAGTATTCCTAGCCCTGTGGAAAGTTTTTAACACACATTTGAGCTGAGTTTGAATAACAATGAGCATAGCAGCCTCCAGCATACATCCTCAGTTTCCCTCTCAGGGTCTCTGGAGGCCCATCCCATCTTAGGAAAATCTGGAGCACAGGTTCTTGTAGAATGGCTGTCTATGCAGGCTGAATATTTCTGAAAAGAAAAATGTTTATGGTGCTAAATTTCGCTCCTTCAAGTAGGCAATCTCATGCTCTGAGCATTTAATTACTTATGACAAAACAAAGAAGCCAACTTAATAGGATAATTGCCCATGAAATAAAATTAAACGGAATCAAAAGAAAATTTGAAGCAACAATATTCTCTTGTCTCAGGGAAGACCAAAGCTAATTGTTTTCTGTCTGAAGCTCCTTTTCTGGATGTTTAACCCAGCCAGATTTTTCAAGCTCGTTGAGTAGTGTGCTTTTTTTTTTATATATAACTACATAGGCAGTAAGGTATCTCTAACCTTAGACTTTGGAATTTACATGAATGTTCTTTTTTATTTTTTAACATAAAATTACATCATTTTCCTTTCCTTTTCTTCTCTCTAACCCTTTACAAGAACCTTCCCCAAATGCCCTACCCTTCACTCTTTAATTGTGTATACATATATTTCTAATTACCATATTCTAAATGTATAAGTATAATCAGCACAGTCTGCATTATGTCACTTGTATGTGCCTGATTTCAAGGCTGATTTCACATGGTATTAGATAACCAATTGGGGGGGATCTTCTGTATGGTAGACTACATTTCTTCAGCATCTTCTCAGCAGTCTTTAGTTGCCTGTAGTTCTTTGTCTAGGATTGAGGACTTCTGGGATTTCTCCCCTCTGTTTTAGCATGCTTTTGAGTGTTGTCCTTGTTCAGGTCTTGCTTAGGAAGCCGTGTTGTTGAAATCTCATGAACGTAACTTCTTAGACCTTTCTAGATGATACAATATTACAGCAGAATTCTTGTTACTCTAGAATAAAGGAGGATCCGGTTTTCAGCAGTCACAGTATACACAAAATAAACATTATTAGCTACAATCCACTACCAGGGTAGGCTATAGTCTTCACTGGGAGAAGATGATATCTGCATCACTTCCCAAAATAGAATGATAATGCCAATGTTAGTATGGTTGTAGACACAGCCTGTCAAGCACCATTGAAAATTCACTTCTACACTGTTTCAACAGACACCATAATGCTCATGAGGACTTTAAGTGCTGCATGCTCATGTGCACTCCTCATATTTTTAGAAATGCACTCCAGGAAGAAAAGTTCCTCTCTACTCACTAGAAATTACTCTTTAACATTTATTTTACTTTTCTGAGAATTTCATTCATGTGTGCTGTATCATATCGTTTCTACTTCTACCCATCCCTGTGTAGCCTCAACTCCTGTTCAACTTCATGACCTTTTTTCTTTAATTATTATTGTTATATATTTATGTATGTATATATGCGTGTTACATACATATAACAATAATTATATGGTTTATATATAATTGCATCAACCAGCACGCCTAGCGTTGCTTGTATGTATATGTGCTTAAGGCTGACCACTTGGGTTTGGGTAACCTATCATAGAAAAGGCTGACTCAGCTCTGCTTACGTTTATATACTGTAGTTTTATAGCCATATCTTATGAAGTCAAAAATAGATTCCTATTTAATATTGGAAGAAGATTTATAATATGCAGTATATGATATAAAACTCAGTTACTATTTGCTAATTGTAAAAGACACATATGTACATTTATAGGAAAAAATATTGGAGATCAAATGTATACATTAGTTGTATATGAAGTTGTTTTCAAGAATTGAAGTTTTATAGATTTAATTGAGTCACTACATGTAAATTAAAGATGATTAAAATCTGAGATGATTTACACAAGTACAGAAAAGTATAGATATTCACAATGGATGGCTTTTAAATATGACAGAAAGGATCAAAGAGAATTTGTACTGTTACATGACAATGCCATCAGGGATTATCTGTAGTAGAGTCTGGAGAATTGTAAATTAAGTAAGTGCTACCTAAAAATACTTTCAATAAATGAATAAAAAATAAGCATTGTAAGTTTCAAAAAACCTCAATTTTGATATAAGATAACATTAACAATATAAATGAGGTCAAGGAGTTTTAATTAAGCTGTCCTACAATCAGAATAAAGCAAATAACTCCTTATCTGCACTCAGAACACATAGAGGTCACCAGAAATGCCATTACAGTTGTACAGGGCTTGGAAATAAAAAGAGGGTCAATGCTAGAGAGATAAGAATGAATAACATGGGATTAAAATGAACAAAGTACACTATGTAATAAATATAATAATCAAAGAATATTTAAATAAATAATAAATATAAAATAAGATCCTGATTCTGCATCTAGAAGTCACATGTGAACTTTCTTGGTGATAAATAAAATATTTTTTTTTATATTCTTTTTTTTTTTTTTATTAACTTGAGTATTTCTTATATACATTTCGAGTGTTATTCCCTTTCCCGGTTTCCGGGCAAACATCCCCCTCCCCCCTCCCCTTCCTTATGGGTGTTCCCCTCCCAACCCTCCCACCATTGCCGCCCTCCCCCCATAGACTAGTTCACTGGGGGTTCAGTCTTAGCAGGACCCAGGGCTTCCCCTTCCACTGGTGCTCTTACTAGGATATTCATTGCTACCTATGGGGTCAGAGTCCAGGGTCAGTCCATGTATAGTCTTTAGGTAGTGGCTTAGTCCCTGGAAGCTCTGGTTGCTTGGCATTGTTGTACTTTTGGGGTCTCGAGCCCCTTCAAGCTCTTCCAGTTCTTTCTCTGATTCCTTCAATAGGGGACCTATTCTCAGTTCAGTGGTTTGCTGCTGGCATTCGCCTCTGTATTTGCTGTATTCTGGCTGTGTCTCTCAGGAGCGATCTACATCCGGCTCCTGTCGGTCTGCACTTCTTTGCTTCATCCATCTAGTCCAATTGGGTGGCTGTATATGTATGGGCCAAATGTGGGACAGGCTCTGAATGGGTGTTCCTTCAGTCTCTGTTTTAATCTTTGCCTCTCCCTTCCCTGCCAAGGGTTTTCTTTTTCCTCATTTAAAGAAGGAGTGAAGCATTCACATTTTGATCATCCGTCTTGAGTTTCGTTTGTTCTAGGGATCTAGGGTAATTCAAGCATTTGGGCTAATAGCCACTTATCAATGAGTGCATACCATGTATGTCTTTCTGTGATTGGGTTAGTTCACTCAGGATGATATTTTCCAGTTCCAACCATTTGCCTACGAATTTCATAAACTCGTTGTTTTTTATAGCTGAGTAGTATTCCACTGTGTAGATGTACCACATTTTCTGTATCCATTCCTCTGTTGAAGGGCATCTGGGTTCTTTCCATTTTCTGGCTATTATAAATAAGGCTGCGATGAACATAGTGGAGCACGTGTCTCTTTTATATGTTGAGGCATCTTTTGGGTATATGCCCAAGAGAGGTATAGCTGGATCCTCAGGCAGTTCAATGTCCAATTTTCTGAGGAACCTCCAGACTGATTTCCAGAATGGTTTTACCAGTCTGCAATCCCACCAACAATGGAGGAGTGTTCCTCTTTCTCCACAACCTCGCCAGCATCTGCTGTCACCTGAGTTTTTGATCTTAGCCAATCGCACTGGTGTGAGGTGAAATCTCAGGGTTGTTTTGATTTGCATTTCCCTTATGACTAAAGATGTTGAACATTTCTTTAGGTGTTTCTCAGCCATTCGGCATTCCTCAGCTGTGAATTCTTTGTTTAGCTCTGAACCCCATTTTTTAATAGGGTTATTTGTTTCCCTGCGGTCTAACTTCTTGAGTTCTTTGTATATTTTGGATATAAGGCCTCTATCTGTTGTAGGGTTGGTAAAGATCTTTTCCCAATCTGTTGGTTGCCGTTTTGTCCTAACCACAGTGTCCTTTGCCTTACAGAAGCTTTGCAGTTTTATGAGATCCCATTTGTCAATTCTTGATCTTAGAGCATAAGCCATTGGTGTTTTGTTCAGGAAATTTTTTCCAGTGCCCATGTGTTCCAGATGCTTCCCTAGTTTTTCTTCTATTAGTTTGAGTGTGTCTGGTTTGATGTGGAGGTCCTTGATCCACTTCGACTTAAGCTTTGTACAGGGTGATAAGCATGGATCGATCTGCATTCTTCTACATATTGCCCTCCAGTTGAACCAGCACCATTTGCTGAAAATGCTATCTTTTTTCCATTGGATAGTTTTGGCTCCTTTGTCAAAAATCAAGTGACCATAGGTGTGTGGGTTCATTTCTGGGTCTTCAATTCTATTCCATTGGTCTATCTGTCTGTCTCTGTACCAATACCATGCAGTTTTTATCACTATTGCTCTGTAATACTGCTTGAGTTCAGGGATAGTGATTCCCCCTGAAGTCCTTTTATTGTTGAGGATAGCTTTAGCTATCCTGGGTTTTTTGTTATTCCAGATGAATTTGCAAATTGTTCTGTCTAACTCTTTGAAGAATTGGATTGGTATTTTGATGGGGATTGCATTGAATCTGTAGATTGCTTTTGGTAAAATGGCCATTTTTACTATATTAGTCCTGCCAATCCATGAGCATGGGAGATCTTTCCATCTTCTGAGGTCTTCTTCAATTTCTTTCTTCAGTGTCTTGAAGTTCTTATTGTACAGATCTTTTACTTGCTTGGTTAAAGTCACACCGAGGTACTTTATATTATTTGGGTCTATTATGAAGGGTGTCGTTTCCCTAATTTCTTTCTCGGCTTGTTTCTCTTTTGTATAGAGGAAGGCAACTGATTTATTTGAGTTAATTTTATACCCAGCCACTTTGCTGAAGTTGTTTATCAGCTTTAGTAGTTCTCTGGTGGAACTTTTGGGATCACTTAAATATACTATCATATCATCTGCAAATAGTGATATTTTGGCCTCTTCTTTTCCTATCTGTATCCCTTTGATCTCCTTTTGTTGTCTGATTGCTCTGGCTAGAACTTCAAGAACTATATTGAATAAGTAGGGAGAGAGTGGGCAGCCTTGTCTAGTCCCTGATTTTAGTGGGATTGCTTCAAGTTTCTCTCCATTTAGTTTAATGTTAGCAACTGGTTTGCTGTATATGGCTTTTACTATGTTTAGGTATGGGCCTTGAATTCCTATTCTTTCCAGGACTTTTATCATGAAGGGGTGTTGAATTTTGTCAAATGCTTTCTCAGCATCTAATGAAATGATCATGTGGTTCTGTTCTTTCAGTTTGTTTGTATAATGGATCACGTTGATGGTTTTCCGAATATTAAACCATCCCTGCATGCCTGGGATGAAGCCTACTTGATCATGGTGGATGATTGTTTTGATGTGCTCTTGAATTCGGTTTGCCAGAATTTTATTGAGTATTTTTGCGTCGATGTTCATAAGGGAAATTGGTCTGAAGTTCTCTTTCTTTGTTGTGTCTTTGTGTGGTTTAGGTATAAGAGTAATTGTAGCTTCGTAGAAGGAATTCGGTAGGGCTCCATCTGTTTCAATTTTGTGGAATAGTTTGGATAATATTGGTATGAGGTCTTCTATGAAGGTTTGATAGAATTCTGCACTAAACCCATCTGGACCTGGGCTCTTTTTGGTTGGGAGACCTTTAATGACTGCTTCTATTTCCTTAGGAGTTATGGGGTTGTTTAACTGGTTTATCTGTTCCTGATTTAACTTTGATACCTGGTATCTGTCTAGGAAATTGTCCATTTCCTGAAGATTTTCAAATTTTGTTGAATATAGGTTTTTATAGTAAGATCTGATGATTCTTTGAATTTCCTCTGAATCTGTAGTTATGTCTCCCTTTTCATTTCTGATTTTATTAATTTGGACGCACTCTCTGTGTCCTCTCGTTAGTCTGGCTAAGGGTTTATCAATCTTGTTGATTTTCTCAAAGAACCAACTTTTGGTCCTGTTGATTCTTTCTATGGTCCTTTTTGTTTCTACTTGGTTGATTTCAGCTCTGAGTTTGATTATTTCCTGCCTTCTACTCCTCCTGGGTGTATTTGCTTCTTTTTGTTCTAGAGCTTTTAGGTGTGCTGTCAAGCTGCTGACATATGCTCTTTCCTGTTTCTTTCTGCAGGCACTCAGCGCTATGAGTTTTCCTCTTAGCACAGCTTTCATTGTGTCCCATAAGTTTGAGTATGTTGTATCTTCATTTTCATTAAATTCTAAAAAGTTTTTAATTTCTTTCTTTATTTCTTCCTTGACCAGGTTATCATTGAGTAGAGCATTGTTCAATTTCCACGTATATGTGGGCATTCTTCCCTTATTGTTATTGAAGACCAGTTTTAGGCCGTGGTGGTCCGATAGCACGCATGGGATTATTTCTATCTTTTTGTACCTGTTCAGGCCCGTTTTTTGACTGATTATATGGTCAATTTTGGAGAAAGTACCATGAGGAGCTGAGAAGAAGGTATATCCTTTTGCTTTAGGATAAAATGTTCTATAAATATCCGTTAAGTCCATTTGGCTCATGACTTCTCTTAGTCTGTCGACATCACTGTTTAATTTCTGTTTCCATGATCTGTCCATTGATGAGAGTGGGGTGTTAAAATCTCCCACTATTATTGTGTGAGGTGCAATGTGTGTTTTGAGCTTTAGTAAGGTTTCTTTTACGTATGTAGGTGCCCTTGTATTTGGGGCATAGATATTTAGGATTGAGAGTTCATCTTGGTGGATTTTTCCTTTGATGAATATGAAGTGTCCTTCCTTATCTTTTTTGATGACTTTTAGTTGGAAACTGATTTTATTTGATATTAGAATGGCTACTCCAGCTTGCTTCTTCTGACCCTTTGCTTGGAAAGTTGTTTTCCAGCCTTTCACTCTGAGGTAGTGTCTGTCTTTGTCTCTGAGGTGTGTTTCCTGTAGGCAGCAGAATGCAGGGTCCTCGTTGCGTATCCAGTTTGTTAATCTATGTCTTTTTATTGGGGAGTTGAGGCCATTGATATTGAGAGATATTAAGGAATAGTGATTATTGTTTCCCTTTATATTCATATTTGGATGTGAGGTTATGTTTGTGTGCTTTCATTCTCTTTGTTTTGTTGCCAAGACGATTAGTTTCTTGCTTCTTCTAGGGTATAGCTTGCCTCCTTATGTTGGGCTTTACCATTTATTATCCTTTGTAGTGCTGGATTTGTAGAAAGATATTGTGTAAATTTGGTTTTGTCATGGAATATCTTGGTTTCTCCATCAATGTTAATTGAGAGTTTTGCTGGATACAGTAACCTGGGCTGGCATTTGTGTTCTCTTAGGGTCTGTATGACATCAGTCCAGGATCTTCTGGCCTTCATAGTTTCTGGCGAGAAGTCTGGTGTGATTCTGATAGGTCTCCCTTTATATGTTACTTGACCTTTTTCCCTTACTGCTTTTAATATTCTTTCTTTATTTTGTGCGTTTGGTGTTTTGACAATTATGTGACGGGAGGTGTTTCTTTTCTGGTCCAATCTATTTGGAGTTCTGTAGGCTTCTTGTATGCCTATGGGTATCTCTTTTTTTAGGTTAGGGAAGTTTTCTTCTATGATTTTTTTGAAGATATTTACTGGTCCTTTGAGCTGGGAGTCTTCACTCTCTTCTATACCTATTATCCTTAGGTTTGATCTTCTCATTGAGTCCTGGATTTCCTGTATGTTTTGGACCAGTAGCTTTTTCCGCTTTACATTATCTTTGACAGTTGAGTCAATGATTTCTATGGAATCTTCTGCTCCTGAGATTCTCTCTTCCATCTCTTGTATTCTGTTGGTGAAGCTTGTATCTACAGCTCCTTGTCTCTTCTTTTGGTTTTCTATATCCAGGGTTGTTTCCATGTGTTCTTTCTTGATTGCTTCTATTTCCATTTTTAATTCCTTCATCTGTTTGATTGTGTTTTCCTGGAATTCTTTCAGGGATTTTTGCCATTCCTCTCTGTAGGCTTCTACTTGTTTATTAATGATTTCCTTTGTTTCCCTAAGTGTGTTCATGTCTTTCTTGAAGTCCTCCAGCATCATGATCAAATATGATTTTGAAACTAGATCTTGCTTTTCTGGTGTGTTTGGATATTCCATGTTTGTTTTGGTGGGAGAATTGGGCTCCGATGATGGCATGCAGTCTTGGTTTCTGTTGCTTGGGTTCCTGCGCTTGCCTCTCGCCATCAGATTATCTCTAGTGTTACTTTGTTCTGCTATTTCTGACAGTGGCTAGACTGACCTATAAGCCTGTGTGTCAGGAGTGCTGTAGACCTGTTTTCCTTTCTTTCAGTCAGTTATGGGGACAGTGTGTTCTGCTTTCGGGCGTGTAGTTTTTCCTCTCTACAGGTCTTCAGCTGTTCCTGTGGGCCTGTGTCTTGAGTTCACCAGGCAGCTTTCTTGCAGCAGAAAATTTGGTCTTACCTGTGGTCCAGAGGCTCAGGTTCGCTTGTGGGGTGCTGCCCAGGGGCTCTCTGCAGCTGCAGCAACCAGGAAGACCTGTGCCGCCCCTTCCAGGAGCTTCAGTGCACCAGGGTTCCAGATGGTCTTTGGCTTTTTCCTCTGGCGTCCGAGATGTGTGTGCAGGGAGCAGTCTCTTCTGGTTTCCCAGGCTTGTCTGCCTCTCTGAAGGTTTAGCTCTCCCTCCCACGGGATTTGGGTGCAGAGAACTGTTTATCCGGTCTGTTTCTTTCAGGTTCCGGCGGTGTCTCAGGCGCAGAAGTCCTGCCGCTCCTGGGCCCTCCCCCACGGGAGCCCAGAGGCCTTATACAGTTTCCTCTTGGGCCAGGGATGTGGGCAGGGGTGAGCAGTGTTGGTGGTCTCTTCCGCTCTGCAGCCTCAGGAGTGCCCACCTGACCAGGCGGTTGGGTCTCTCTCTCACCGGGTCTGGGAGCAGAGAGCTGCTGCGGGCCGGGATCCGCGGGTGTGGGACTTCCGGTAAACACAGACCGTGCCTCCTGGAGAAATTCTGCTTCCGTGTGTCCCAAGCTCATCAGGCAGCTTTCTTGCAGCAGAAAATTTGGTCTTACCTGTGGTCCCGAGGCTCAGGTTCGCTCGTGGGGTGCTGCCCAGGGGCTCTCTGCAGAGGCAGCAACCAGGAAGACCTGTGCCGCCCCTTCCAGGAGCTTCAGTGCACCAGGGTTCCAGATGGTCTTTGGCTTTTTCCTCTGGCGTCCGAGATGTGTGTGCAGGGAGCAGTCTCTTCTGGTTTCCCAGGCTTGTCTGCCTCTCTGAAGGTTTAGCTCTCCCTCCCACGGGATTTGGGTGCAGAGAACTGTTTATCTGGTCTGTTTCTTTCAGGTTCCGGCGGTGTCTCAGGCGCAGAAGTCCTGCCGCTCCTGGGCCCTCCCCCACGGGAGCCCAGAGGCCTTATACAGTTTCCTCTTGGGCCAGGGATGTGGGCAGGGGTGAGCAGTGTTGGTGGTCTCTTCCGCTCTGCAGCCTCAGGAGTGCCCACCTGACCAGGCGGTTGGGTCTCTCTCTCACCGGGTCTGGGAGCAGAGAGCTGCTGCGCGCAAGCAGCTTTCATAACCCGTTCAAGGGGGTGACCATATTTTTTTTTTTTGTTTAAACTCAAGTGCTTTCTTTTTTTTTTTCTTTTTCTTTTTTTTTTTTTTTTTTCGGAGCTGGGGACCGAACTCAAGTGCTTTCGTAAGATCTAGAGAAGAGTCTACTCATGTTAGAACAGGGTACTGAAATGGTCAAAGGATTATTATAATTTCTGATCCTTATTTAGGATGTTGAGAAATATTAGTGGGGTAATTCTGAGTCAATTTTGAAATCATAGGTAATCCAATTTATTAGATAAGCATTTGATATTGTCAGTATATATTCTAGGACTAAAGAAGTTCTCCCTGTTGTTCATAGTCGAGCATAATCTCAAGAGACCAATGCATACTAGGCATTCACTATAATTATATCAAGTGTATGAGGTAAATTAGAACCAAGCTTTCATTTATTTTCATTCTCAATAAAATCATTTTGGGCCTTCTGGTTTTTATTGATGAAAGAGTAATGATGCTTTTATTCTTCCTTCAAATTTAGTTTTGTACATTCATATATGTGCTTTCCATACCATTGCCTCTTGAAAAGACTTCCCTTTATCCGGTGTATGTTATTGGCATCATCCTAAATGAATACTTACTTTATGTCTGCTATAAGACAGACAGTGCATTGTTAAACCTGTGAACAAAAGGATAGTGGAACTTGCATTTTTGTGAACTCAATTTTGGAATCTGAATCATTTTCAGGTTCAAAGTATCTTCATCTCCTATCAAAGATTCTCTTCTTGTACCTTTGAGGGAAAAATAAAACTCCTAAATTTTTAGTTGAAACCTTAAAATGTCAGTAAAATTAAAGTTTATACTCAGCAATCACAGTGTAAATGCCACAGAGTAGGGAATCTAAGGAGTAAATATTTTCCCCATATTTTCAATAATATATAAGACCTTGAAAGGAAAAATTATTTACACTAAACTTTGAGATTTTAAATTATAGAATTATTTCTTTCTTATCTTTATGTTCTAATGGCTAACATTATATCTGGAATATATTATGTCACAATAAATGCTGGACAAGAGAATAAATTAAATGATTCCAACATGACAGTTAAGTAAATGGAAATAGTGATTTGCAATAAGAAGCTAGGCAATTCTCTTAACTGAAATAATACAACTTAAGATTCTCTTCATCATATTCAAACCCAGGTATGTATAGAACGCACTAAAAATGTTATCCAACATAGCCACTCACTGGACAACCGAAGACCACCACCAGCAAACCCCATATGTTGGCTTGAAAATACTTTGAAAATTTGGAATACAGGTTATAATTCTAAGATTATTAATTTTAGCCCACTTTACTGAAGCTGCAAGTTTGGGAATATTCTTTTCTCCACCAAGGGCATACACTATACCAGCTCCCTTTAATGCTACAATGGGTTGCAGATATTTTATTACTAAAGTTTTACAACCTTCAAATGCTTTCCACAAGCTATAATAAATTTTGCGTGCAAAATTTATTTCTGTGGCATAGAGATACGGCCTTGGTGTAGTCTGGGTAATTTGGGACCATAAAGCCACTAGAGACAGAAAAAATAGAATTGTATTATTTGCTTCCCTGAAAATAAAGAAAAAAAATGGTAACACAAGAAAGACACCATGTTTTGTGTGTTATGCAACTCATTAAAATTCTACTCTAGTACTTAACCAAATACTGACTGGATAAGGAAATGACTGTAGTGTACATAATGCATAGTAGCAGCACAATAAAGTTTTTGACTGGATGTTCTACAAAAATCAGAGTTAGTTGAACTGGTTTGTAGCTTGGCTGAGTCATTGAGTTATGTATGTATGTTGAATATGTGAATATAGCAGTATATGTGTATGGGATGTGTGTGTGTGTGTGTGTGTGTTGTGTTTGAGTGATGTGTGTGGCGTGCACATATCTATGGTCATTCAGTTTCAATCTTCTAACCACAAGGCCTTCTGGATATACTCATTGTGACATTCACAGAACGCATTAAGTGACCTCTTCATAAGACCTCTTTTTCTAAAAACCTTTTACATACAACTTGTAATGTTCTATGTCATGTAGTTCTGCCCTTTAAAGTCACATAAGGTTAAGCCAGGATGTAATTCTATTAATTCTTTTCCCAGAATGGCATAATAGTAAATATATGATCC